>NC_135234.1:769445685-769780600 GCF_051348905.1 Ranitomeya variabilis
AAAATTGCGGGCTAAAAATTAATTTTGAGGAAAGAAAAAATATTTTTTATTTTCATGGCTCTGCATTATAAACTTCTGTAAAGCACTTGGGGGTTCAAAGTGCTCAGCACACATCTAGATAAGTTCCTTGGGAGGTCTAGTTTCCAAAATGGGGTCACATGTGGGGGAGCTCCAATGTTTAGGCACACAGGGGCTCTCCGAATGCGACATGGTGTCCGCTAACGATTGGAGCTAATTTTTCATTCAGAAGTCAAATGGCGCTCCTTCCCTTCCGAGCCCTGCCGTGTGCCCAAACAGTGGTTTACCCCCACATGTGAGGTATCAGTGTACTCAGGACAAATTGCCCAACACATTTTACAATCCATTTTATCCTGTTGCCTATGTGAAAATGAAAATATTGAGGCTAAAATATATTTTTTGTGAAAAAAAAAGTACTTTTTTATTTTTACGGATCAATTTGTGAAGCACCTGGGGGATAAAAGTGCTCAAAATGAATCTAGATAAGTTCCTTGGGGGGTCTAGTTTCCAAAATGGGGTCACTTGTGGGGGAGCTCCAATGTTTAGGCACACGGGGGCTCTCCAAACGCGACATGGTGTCCGCTAACGATTGGAGCCAATTTTTCATTCAAAAAGTCAAATGGCGCACCTTCCCTTCCGAGCTTTTGGCGCACCTTCCCTTCCGAGCCCTGTCGTGCGCCCAAACAGTGGTCCCCCCCCCACATGTGGGATATCAGCGTACTCAGGACAAATTGGACAACAACTTTCAGGGTCCAGTCTCTCCTTTTACCCTTGGGAAAATAAAAAAAAAATTGTTGCTAAAAGATCATTTTTGTGACTAAAAAGAGAAATGTTCATTTTTTTCCTTCCATGTTGCTTCTGCTGCTGTGAAGCACCTGAAGGGTTAATAAACTTCTTGAATCTCACTGCATTTCGGCAGATATTGATAGTATCACGTGGTCAGATCATGCCCCGGTGTCTCTTACTTTGAGGGACCCTCTTGCTATTAGACCTCCCGCACACTGGCGTCTCAATACTCATCTTCTCACTAATCAACTAAATTCCCAGTTTATGGAGAGAGCCTTACAAGAGTTCTTCTCCTCCAATGATACCCCAGATGTGTGGGATGATACCCTTTGGTTTGCTCACAAGGCAGTTGCTAGGGGTTGCTTTATTAAAATGGCTGCAACAGCTAAGAGGAAATATAATTCGACCCTTCAGTCAGCCCTGGATGAACTAGCTCGTCTTGAGTCTGCCCATAAGATGTCCCCTAGCCCGGCGCTCTTTTCTGACATTTCTAAAACTCGCATGCATGTTCGTCAATTACTTCTACATAAAGCTGAGAATACCATGAGGAAAACCAAGGCCAGATTCTATGCAATGGGTGATCGGGCGGGTGCTGTTCTTGCTAGGCGAGTCAGGAGGAGAGAGGCTCAATCTAAGATTCCATTCCTGCTTGGGTCTGATGGCTCCCGTGTCCACAATCCCATCCATATTGCTGAGGAGTTTGCTTTGTACTACTCCTCTCTCTATGATCTTAGTTCTGACCCGGGGGTCCCTCAGCCCTCGCCGGAGCTAATTATGGCGTTCTTGGAGAGAGCTAATCTTCCCTCGGTTAATGCGGAGCAGCTTTCCTTTCTGAATTCTCCTATTGTTGAGTCTGAGCTTTCCCAAATTGTCAGGGATTCTAATAAATGTTCCTCTCCAGGCCCGGACGGTTTCCCTTTTCTTTACTATGCACAATTCCTTTCTGTCCTCTCCCCTTTTCTCCTTCGCTTATTTAACAACTGGGCGTCTGTTGGTAGCATCAGAGCGGAGGGGTTGGAGGCCTCCATCGCGACCCTCCCTAAACCGGGTAAGCCCACAATGTCTCCGGGAAATTTTCGCCCCATAGCCCTCCTGAATTGCGACGTTAAAATCTATGCTAAAATTTGGGCCAATAGATTGATAGCGGTGCTCCCCAGCCTTATACACCCCGACCAAGTTGGGTTTGTCCCTGGTAGGCAGACCAGAGATGGCACAAGACGACTGATTGATCTCCTAGATGTGGTGGAGAGGGAGGGTCTCCCCAGTGTATTCCTGTCTCTTGATGCCGAAAAGGCGTTTGACAGGGTGCACTGGGGATATATCGAGCTCACACTCGAGAAGTTTGGACTTACAGGACTGATTTCCAAGGCCATTATGGCTTTATACTCTAATCCCTGCGCGTCGGTTTGCTCGGGCGGCTTTAAATCTCGGACATTCCCGATTTTAAATGGGACCCGTCAGGGCTGTCCCCTCTCCCCCCTTATTTTTGCTCTAATCATGGAGCCTATGGCTGCCTTAATTAGACAGTGCCCTGATATTAAGGGGGTGCGGGTTGGGGAGACTGAACATAAAATTGGACTTTACGCTGACGACGTAGTGTTGACTTGTACCTCGGCCTTAACTTCATTGAACGCGATCACCTCAATTTTATCCAAATTTTCTGCGGTATCATATTATAAACTTAATTTGACTAAATCCATTATTTTCCCCCTTTTCCTTCCGGCTGATCTCCAAATTCAAATTCAATCTAAATTTGCGTTTATTTGGGCCCCTATGGGGTTTTCGTACCTGGGCGTCCGGATAACTAGGTTGGATAGCATCGTTCGTTCTAATTGCGAGGAAACTATCGCTGAAATTAGGAGGGGGATAGACCAAATATCGAGCTCCTCACTCTCGTGGATGGCCTGTATACAATCCGTTAAAATGCTATTTCTCCCCAAAATTATCTATTTATTTCGGTGTCTTCCCCTCTCCATATCTTCCAAATTTATCTCGGCTTTCTAGTCGATCATAGATCGGTTTATTTGGAATAACAAACCACACAGGATTAAAATAATAATAATAATAATAATGTCCCTTCCGTACTCTATGGGTGGTTTGGGTGCTCCCTCGATCCAGTCTTATTATAGAGCGGCGATCTTGGAGCCTCTTAAGCTTTGGTGGGAGGGGAACTCACGGTTACCCTGGGTGCTCATTGAATCTCATTTCGCCCCCAGAAATTCTCTCAAACTACTTCTGGAGCTTTGGTTGCTCCAGGTCTTTCCTAGTGGCCCTACTCTACGCTCTATCAAGACTGCCTCTAAAATGTGGACGTCAGTTTGCTCCTCCCAATTCCTATTTATGTATTACTATGTCTCCCTACGGGCCCTGGAATGTGCTATTGGACACACCTCTCTCTCCTCCTGGGAGGCGCGGGGGGTTCACAGGGTGGCTGACCTTTTTGACTCGGATGGCTTATTGTCGTTTGAGGTCCTTGCGGGTAGATTTTCTCTCTCTGGCAGAGATTTTTTTCAATATCTACAACTCCTCAGTTTTCTCAGGTCACGTCAGCTCTTCGGTGTCCCCCGGCCTCTCTCTGAGGACTCAGCACACCGGTTCTTTAGACCGGCCACTTTAGTGCCCCATGGCATCTCTATTATCTATAAGTCCCTTGTATCCCATGATATTCCTGCTAAGCTTCCTTTTATGATTTCCTGGGAGTCCTCTCTTGGTTTTGATGCACCTCTAGAGGACTGGTACTTTGCGATGGTGCACCCCTCTAAATATTCCTTGTGTATAGGCCACTTGGAGCAGTCCAAAAAGATCCAGCTGCAATGGTATCTAACCCCTGCTCGCTTGGCCAGGTTTGGTCCCTCTTTTTCCCCTCTCTGCTGGAGGGGGTGCGGGGCTATTGGTTCCGGTTCTCATATCTGGTGGTCCTGTCCGCGGATTCAGGTCTTCTGGCGTCAAGTTGAGAATCTGATCGCGGAGGTCATCCAGGTTCCTTTTGTTTTATCCGGGTGCCTGGCTGTTTTGGGTGTCTCCCTCGCGGGATTCCCCTCCCCTCTTCGTCCTATAATCTCTAATATTCTGATCGCTGCTAGACAATGTATAGCGGGTAGCGTTGAGCATTCCGATACCGCAAGTATCGGGTATCGGCCGATACTTGCGGTATCGGAATTCCGATACCGGGATTCCGATACTTGCTGCGTATCGGATACCGGAATCGGAAGTTCCCAGATTCAAAATGCACAAATTCAGCCAATGAGAATGATTCCAAGTGTGGGCACATCCTGTTTAGCATGGAGGGCATGAAACTACTGGCAAGGCTGTGATTGGCTGCTGAAATGATGTCATGATGCAGTTTAAAAGTCGCTGGCGCCATTTTGCGATCACTCTGCTGTGAATTCAGTTAGTGACAGGACGCTGTTTGCTGACTGAGGGCCAGTTTAGAGATAGCGATTTGCTTCTTTGTGCTTTCCAAAGGCTAATTTAGCAACCGCTGTGTTCACCTACTATTCACCTTGCTTTTGCCTTGTAGCGCTGTTTTCACAGCGATCTGCAAGGTCTGTGTGTGTGTGTGTGTGTGAGTGCAGCCCACTCTCTAGTCTGAGTGCAGCCACATAGGCCATCCATAGCTGGTTGTATTCAGTTCAGGGAGGGTGGTTCATTGCCTCATACTGTTCTTTTTTTTTTTTTTTTTCCAAGTAGTGTAGTCTGCTGCTAATTTATTCAAAAAAATCCTATTAGTGTCTTTCCACCCGTCTCCAGCTAATTTGTGGAAAAACACTACATAGGATAACGTAGAGGAGGGTTTTTGGGCCTTGCAGTGCCGTTTACGGCTGTCTGCACGGTCTCCGTGTGACTGCAGCTCGCCCTGTAGTCTGTGAGCAGCCATAGCCTGGTTGTCTCCAGCTCAGGGTTCTTCACTGCGTCATACCGCCAAATCAATTTTCATTTTGTTTTAAGTAGTGCAGGCTGCTGCACATTTTTTCAAAAAATTCCTATTAGTGTCTTTCCACCCGTCTCCAGCTAATTTGTGGAAAAACACTACATAGGATAACATAGAGGAGGGTTTTTGGGCCTTGCAGCGCCGTTTACGGCTGTCTGCACGGTCTCCGTGTGACTGCAGCTCGCCCTGTAGTCTGTGAGCAGCCATAGCCTGGTTGCCTCCAGCTCAGGGTTCTTCACTGCGTCATACCGCCAAATCAATTTTCATTTTGTTTTAAGTAGTGCAGGCTGCTGCACATTTTTTCAAAAAATTCCTATTAGTGTCTTTCCACCCGTCTCCAGCTAACTTGTGGAAAAACACTACATAGGATAATGTAGAGGAGGGTTTTTGGGCCTTGCAGCGCCGTTTACGGCTGTCTGCACGGTCTCCGTGTGACTGCAGCTCTATCTGTTGTCAGTTCAGCCCCCAAAAAATAAATAAATAATAAAGTTCACCAAACACACCAGTTACACCACTTTACAATTTGTGTAGGCCACATTAGCTCATATTAAAGTCTAGTCCACACTTTAGAAAATTAGTGTTTCTTATACCTGTTAGGAGGAGTTGTTTAGGAATAAGCACACAAAGCCGTTAGTACTTTTCTGCTTATCTTTATCAGTCAACCAAGATGAAGAAGGCAGTGAGTAAGGCACGTGGGCGTGGGCGCGGAGCAGGGAGGGGACGTGGGGATTCTGTGCCTGCTGCGGGCACCGGTGAATCATCAGCACCCACTTTCACCAGGCAACAGTCATTCATGCGCAGCTTTGTGTCAGAGCGCCGTACACCGCTGCTGCGTGAAGAACAAATTTAAGCCGTTGTCGGATGGATGGCAGCTAATGCATCAACTTCAATTAGTGCCACATACTCTCAGACACAGAGCACTGGAGAGCAGCCATCTGTCTCTTCACCACCTGCCAAATTGCCCAGGCAGACAGAGAGCCCAGGACAGGAGCCGTCTCTACTTCTGTTCTCTGAATCTCTTGGCTTGGAAACAGGGGGCCAGCCAAGCAGCATTGGAGAAATGGAAGAAGAGGCAGGGTGCAGTGATGCCCAACAGCTTTTTCTCTCTTCCTCTGAAGAGGCGGGTGGGCCAGTGGCTCCGGTCACCACATCGCAGGCCGCATCAGCTGATGATGACACTCAGGTGCCACTTACTGGTGCGTGCTCTGCTGCTGAGACTACCCAGGAGGAGCAGTTGGGGACAGAGGGTAGTGTAGATGATGAGGTCCTTGACCCATCTTGGCGTGAGGGACAGGAAGGTGGTGGGAGCAGCTCTGAGGAAGAGATTCCCCGTACGGCCCAAAGAGGGAGAGGGAGGGGGATGACTGCGGATCCTGCAGCCTCCGCTTTGGCACCCATTAGGAGCATGTCTCTTCCAAAAGCCAAAAAGGGCGCTCCCAAGACTTGCAGTGCCTGGTCCTTTTTTGACACAGTTGCAGATGACATTTGCTATGTCAGATGCAAGGTGTGTCATCAAAAAGTCAAAAGGGAAAAATGTCAGCAACCTCAATACCTCCAACATGTGGAAACATGTGCGCACCAGGCACCCGGCGGAGTTAGAAAAACACACTGAAGAGCTAGGCCAACCAACAGCGGCAGCTACCACCTCTTCAGCTCGTGTTGCCTCTTCCTCCAGCTCACACGCAGCTGGTTCGGCTTCCTCCCAGGATCGCCGTGGAAGAACCTCTGGCCCTGTTGTCCAGAGACCCGCTGTAATTCCACCCGCAGCACCACTTTCCCAGTCATCCACACACTCCCAGCCCAGTCTACAGCCATCGGTAGTACAGGCATGGGAGAAAAGGCGGCCTTTCTCATCAAACCACCCACGAGCACAGGCTCTGACTGCAGGCATTGCCAAACTTCTGTCACTGGAAATGCTGTCATTCAGGCTGGTGGAGACTGACAGCTTCCGTGACTTGATGTCATTGGCAATCCCACAGTACAATGTGCCCAGCCGCTTTTACTTCAGCAGGCAAGCCGTCCCTGCCCTGCACAAGCATGTGGAGGGACACATAAAACACGCGCTACTGAACGCCGTCAGTAGCAAGGTCCACCTCACCACCGATGCGTGGACCAGTCAACATGGACAGGGGCGATACCTTTCCCTCACTGCCCATTGGGTTAATGTCGTTGAGCCGGGTACAGACCGTGCGAGTGGCGCAGGACGTGTCCTGCCCACTCCAAGGATTGCAGGAATCCATTCTGTACGCATTGACTCCTCCTCTTACACCAGTTCCTCAGAATCATCGCTGCAGGAGCCGTCACAGTCCACCTCCACATGGACCCGTGATGAACGTGTACCTGTTACGACCGACATGAGCACAGCCGTGGCCAAACGTCAACAGGCCGTCTTGAAATTAATTTTTTTGGGGAATCGTAGCCACACAGCGCAGGAGCTCTGGAATGCCATCAAGCAGGAGAGCGATGTGTGGTTTGTGCCAGCGAATCTCCAGCCAGGCATGGTAGTGTGTGATAATGGCCGAAATCTGGTGGCAGCTCTGGGCCTCGGCAACCTCACTCACATCCCATGTCTGGCACATGTGCTCAATTTGGTCGTGCAGAGCTTTTTGAGGGACTATCCGGATCTTGATGCACTGCTGCACAAGGTCCGCCTAGAGTGTGCTCACTTGCGGCGTTCCAGCACGGCAAAAGCGCGCATTGCGGCTCTGCAGCGCCGACACCGCCTGCCGGAACATCGCATCATATGTGACCTACCTACCAGGTGGAATTCCACGTTACATATGTTGGAGCGGTTGTGTGAGCAGCAGCAAGCTGTAATGGAGTACCAGCTGCTTCAGGCGCAAAGAAGTCGCAGTCAGCGCCGTACAGACTTCACAACCACAGAGTGGGCCACTATGAATGACGTCTGCCAGGTTTTGCGTCCCTTTGATTATTCCACGCGGATGGCGAGTGCAGATGATGCACTAGTCAGCATGACTGTCCCCCTTATCTGCCTGCTTGAAAAATCACTGCAAGCGCTAAGGGATGATGTTGTGGAAGAGGTGGAGGATGAGGATTCACCATTTCCATCATCTTCTGGACAGTCAGCGCCACGTGGTTCCTCACAAACGCGTAGGCAGGGGACAGTTTGTGAGGAGGATGAGGAGGAGTCAATGGAGGAGGAAGACATCCGTCCAGAGGAGGGAGTTACACAATTGTCCAGTACTCAGTGTGTACAGCGAGGGTGGGGTGATGACGAGCAGGCAGAGATCACGCCTCCAGCAGGGGACAGCGTTTCTTGGGCAGTTGGCAGTCTGCAGCACATGGTGGATTACATGCTGCAGTGCCTGAGAAACGACCGCCGCATCGCCCACATTCTCAACATGTCTGATTATTGGGTGTTCACCCTCCTCGATCCTCGCTACCGGGACAACGTAGAAAGCCTCATCACACCGTTGAACCGGGAGCGAAAAATGCGGGAGTACCAAGACACACTGGTGAATTCCATCATCTTCTCCATTCCAACTGAGAGAAGTGCTGCTAGTGCATTCCAAAGCAGCTCAGTGCGTCCAGGCAGTGGTGGAGGCTCTGCACAAAGAGGGAGCAGAAGCAGTGCCTCTGCCCAAGGCAAGACCAGTATGGCCCAACTGTGGCACAGTTTTCTGTGCCCCCCACAAAAGTCTACACCATCACAGACGGCTCCAGTCAGCAGGAGGCAACGGTTCCGTCAGATGGTGACAGACTTCATGTCTTGCCCTCTTGCTGTACTCCCAGACGGCTCTTCCCCTTTCAAGTTTTGGGTCTCAAAGCTGGATACATGGCCAGAGCTAAGCCAGTATGCATTGGAGGTGCTGTCTTGCCCTGCGGCCAGTGTATTATCGGAACGCGTCTTTAGTGCTGCAGGTGGTGTACTAACTGACCGTCGCATGCGACTATCCTCCGATAACGTTGACCGGCTTACTTTCCTGAAAATGAACAAGGCCTGGATCTCGCAGGAATTTGCCACTCCTCTTCCTGATTAAATAATTAGGTCACTGTATACGTTATCCAGGTCTCCTGTTGTGTTCATCTTTCTACCACCTGAACTTAAATTCCTGGGCTCCAACACCGCCAGTTGAGGCTCAGAAGTGCCGTCTGCACAGTCAAAACATACGACCCAGTGTTATTGGGTTTCAGTAACGTCAGCTGATCCCCAGCTGTGTAGCCGGCAATGTGTCCTGCGACCGCCACGCTGACACAACAACTGAAATGTAAGGGAATCTGTCCCCCCCCCCAAGGCGTTTGTTACTGAAAGAGCCACCTTGTGCAGCAGTAATGCTGCACAAGGAAAAGGTAGCTATTTTTGTTTAGCTCCTTGCAGACGCAGAACTTAACACTTATAAAATGTGTCCACTGATACCGTAAAACCGTCCCGGAGGTGGTACTTTCCTTCGTAATATGACGCAGCACAGTCGTCATTCCTACCCCCCCGGCGCCGTGCCCCGGCTCCTCAGCGTTGTTTGATTCCGTCCCGGAGCCTGCGCTGTTATGTTATTCCGTGGCCAGGCACACTTAGCGCTGCCCATCTTCTGGCATCATTTGGTGTCAGGCTGGCTGCGCCTGTGCGGCCGCGCTGGCCGAGAGCCCGCCTTGCAGTGTCTTCTGATTTAATCCCACTGGGGGCCTGGGATCCATGGACATGCGCAGTGCATATCTGAACCTCCACCTCTCACTCATCTCCCTATGGCTTCTTCAGACTGTTCGGTGTCAGCTGGTCCCTAATAGCATGCCACGGCCGTGACACCGCACAGTCTTAAGAAGCCGTAGGGAGGGGAGTGAGAGGCGAGGATATGCACTGCGCATGGCCATGGATCCCAGGCCCCCAGTGGGATTAAATCAGAAGACACTGCGAGGCGGGCTCTCGGCCAGCGCGGCCGCACAGGCGCAGCCAGCCTGACACCAAATGATGTCAGAAGATGGGCAGCGCTAAGTGTGCCTGGCCACGGGATAACATAACAGCGCAGGCTCCGGGACGGAATCAAACAACGCTGAGGAGCCGGGGCACGGCGCCGGGGGGTAGGAATGACGGCTGTGCTGCGTCATATTACGAAGGAAAGTCCCACCTCCGGGACGGTTTCACGGTTTCAGGGGACACATTTTATAAGTGTTTAGTTCTGTGTTTGCAAGGAGCATGATGAAAAGAGCCACCTTTTCCTTTTGCATCTTTTGTGCTGCACAAGCTGGCTCTTTCAGCTACAAACGCCTTGGGGGGGGGGGTTTAAAGGTTCCCTTTCGACTTTCTCAGGCTTCGGCCTACATTGTGTTCCTCTGCTTTTCCACCTGTCCCTGGGCTCCAACACCGCTAGTTGCCGTCCAGAAGTGCTGTCCGCACAGTCCCAACAGTCGCTCCTCTGTTATTGGGGTTCAGTAACGTCAGCTGTTCCCCAGCTGTGTGTGTGGCAATCCCTCCTACCTCCTCCACCTCCTCCTCCTCCACCTGTCCCTGGGCTCCAACACCGCTAGTTGCCGTCCAGAAGTGCTGTACGCACAGTCAACAGTCCCTCCTCTGTTATTGGGGTTCAGTAACGTCAGCTGTTCCCCTGCTGTGTGTGTGGCAATCCCTCCTACCTCCTCCACCTCCTCCTCCTCCACCTGTCCCTGGGCTCCAACACCGCTAGTTGCCGTCCAGTAGTGCTGTACGCACAGTCAACAGTCCCTCCTCTGTTATTGGGGTTCAGTAACGTCAGCTGTTCCCCTGCTGTGTGTGTGGCAATCCCTCCTACCTCCTCCACCTCCTCCTCCACCTGTCCCTGGGCTCCAACACCGCTAGTTGCCGTCCAGAAGTGCTGTACGCACAGTCAACAGTCCCTCCTCTGTTATTGGGGTTCAGTAACGTCAGCTGTTCCCCTGCTGTGTGTGTGGCAATCCCTCCTACCTCCTCCACCTCCTCCTCCTCCACCTGTCCCTGGGCTCCAACACCGCTAGTTGCCGTCCAGTAGTGCTGTACCCACAGTCAACAGTCCCTCCTCTGTTATTGGGGTTCAGTAACGTCAGCTGTTCCCCTGCTGTGTGTGTGGCAATCCCTCCTACCTCCTCCACCTCCTCCTCCTCCACCTGTCCCTGGGCTCCAACACCGCTAGTTGCCGTCCAGTAGTGCTGTACGCACAGTCAACAGTCCCTCCTCTGTTATTGGGGTTCAGTAACGTCAGCTGTTCCCCTGCTGTGTGTGTGGCAATCCCTCCTACCTCCTCCACCTCCTCCTCCTCCACCTGTCCCTGGGCTCCAACACCGCTAGTTGCCGTCCAGTAGTGCTGTACGCACAGTCAACAGTCCCTCCTCTGTTATTGGGGTTCAGTAACGTCAGCTGTTCCCCTGCTGTGTGTGTGGCAATCCCTCCTACCTCCTCCACCTCCTCCACCTGTCCCTGGGCTCCAACACCGCTAGTTGCCGTCCTGAAGTGCTGTACGCACAGAGCCAAACACCTCGCCAATGTGTTAGTGGGGTTCAGCACCGCCAGCTGTTCCCCTGCTTTGTATACGGCAACGTGTACTGCAACCGCCACGCAGGCACAACAAGTTAAATTTAAGGGAACCTGTCCCCCCCCCCAGGCGTTTGTTACTGAAGGAGCCACCTTGTGCCGCAGTAATGATGCAAAGGGAAAAAGTGCCTCTTTTCGTGGTGCTCCTTGCACATGCTGAACCTAACACTTATGAAATGTGTCCCCACACACCGTTAAACCGTCCGGTAGGTGGAACTTTCCTTTGTCGTGTGACGCAGCACAGCCATCATTTTTACCCCCTTGTCGCCGTGCGCCGCCTCCTCAGCGTTGTTTGAATCTGTCCCGGAGCCTGCGCTGTTAGGTTAGCCCTTGGCCATGCACACATGTTGCGCTGCCCGTCTTCTGACATCATTTGGTGTCAGGCTGGCTGCGCCTGTGCGGGTGCGCTGGCCGAGATCCCGCCTCGCAGTGTCGTCTAATGTAATCCCACCGCGGGCCTGGGATCCGTGGCCATGCGCAGTGCATATCCTCGCCTCTCACTCCCCTCCCTACGGCTTCTTCAGACTGTGCGGTGTCAGCTGATCCCTAATAGCATGCCACGGCCGTGACACCGCACAGTCTGAAGAAGCCGTAGGGAGGAGAGTGAGAGGCGAGGATATGCACTGCGCATGGCCACGGATCCCAGGCCCGCGGTGGGATTACATTAGACGACACTGCGAGGCGGGATCTCGGCCAGCGCACCCGCACAGGCGCAGCCAGCCTGACACCAAATGATGTCAGAAGACGGGCAGCGCAACATGTGTGCATGGCCAAGGGCTAACCTAACAGCGCAGGCTCCGGGACAGATTCAAACAACGCTGAGGAGGCGGCGCACGGCGCCAAGGGGGTAAAAATGATGGCTGTGCTGCGTCACACGACAAAGGAAAGTTCCACCTACCGGACGGTTTAACGGTGTGTGGGGACACATTTCATAAGTGTTAGGTTCAGCATGTGCAAGGACCATAATTAAAAGAGCTAAGTTTACCTTTTCCAGCATTAGTGCTGTACACAATGGCTCTTTCAGCTACAAACGCCTGGGGGGGGGGTTAAAGGTTTCCTTTCAACTTGCTCCAGTGCAGGCTTCGGCCTACACTCCGCTCCCCCTGCTCCTCCTGCTGACCCTGGGCTCTAACACCGCCAGTTTTGGCCCAGATGTGCTAGCTGCACAGAGAAAAACACCAGCCAATGTGTCAGTGGGGTTCAGCACCGCCAGCTGTTCCCCTGCTGTGTAGCCGGCAACGTGTCCTGCGACCGCCACGCAGACACAAGAACTGAAATTGAAGGGAACCTGTCCCCCCTCCCCCAGGTGTTTCTATGTTTTACAGCCACCTTGTACAGCAGTAATGCTGCATGTGTGCAAGGTGGCTCAGAAACTTATTCTCCTTGCACTCGTGGAACTGAACACGTCTAAAATGTGTCCTCTGTGACCATTAAAACGTCCCTCAGGTGTGATTTTCCTTTGTATTGACACGCAACAAGCTCCTTGGTAACGCTGCCCATCTTCTGGCATCATTGTTTGGCTGGGTGCGCCTCTGCGGCCGCCTTGCCCCACACAACGCCCCTCGGTGTCTTATTTATTTTGACTGCGAGGGTGTGATTGACGGGCATGAATGGTGCATTTCTTCGCCTGTCCCTCATCTCCTTCCGCCTTCTTCGGACTGTGCGGCTTCATGGCCGTGGCATGCGATAAGGGATCAGCTGACGCCGCATAGTCTGAAGCAGGTGTAAGGACCCGAGTGTGAGAGGCGAACATATGTGCTGCGCCAGGCCATTAATCCCAGCCCCGCAGTGTTTTAACTATGTCAAGACACTGCGGGGCTGGGATTCAAGGGCATCGCGAACCGCACCGGCCGACATCAAATGATGTCAGAGGACGGGCAGCACTAACAGCGCAAGGCCAAGGGATAACACGACAGCGCAGACTCCTGTGCAACAAATAACGATGCTCAGGAGGCCGCGCAAAGCACCAAGGTGGCATTTTTGCAAGCTGTGCTGCGTCTCCTTACGAGGGGAACTCACGCCTCCAAAACAGTTTGACTGTGTAAGGGCCTAAATGTTATACGTGTTCCTTTCAGCGTGTGCAAGGAGCAAAATTAAAAGAGCAACCTTTCACTTGTGCAGCATTACTGCTGCCCAAGCTGTGGCTCTTGTAGTTTTTCACCCCTGAGGGGGGGTTAAAGGTTACTTTTAAAATCGGTTCAATTAGGCTTCGGCCTACACTCTGCTCCACCTGCAGAGCCCGGGCTCCAACACCGCCAGTTGCTGTCCGGAAGTGCTGGCTGCACAGAGCCAAACACCTCGCCAATGTGTCAGTGGGGTTCAGCACCGCCAGCTGTTCCCCTGCTGTGTAGCCGGCAACGTGTCCTGCAACTGCCACGCAGACACAACAGACCCAAAGCTGCCGCCAGTGCAGGCTTCGGCCTACACTCTGCTCCCTCTCCTCCTCCTGCTGACCCCGGGCTCTAACACCGCCAGTTGGGGCCCGGTACTGCTAGCTGCACAGAGAAAAACACCAGCCAATGTGTCAGTGGGGTTCAGCACCGCCAGCTGTTCCCCTGCTGTGCAGCCGGCATCGTGTCCTGCAAAAGCCACGCAGACACCAGAACTGAAATTGAAGGGAACCTGTCCCCCCTCCCCCAGGCGTTTGTACGTTTTACAGCCACCTTGTACAGCGGTAATGCTGCATGTGTGCAAGGTGGCTCATAAACGTATTCTCCTCGCACATGTGGAACTGAAAACACGTCTAAAATGTGTCCTCTGTGTGACCATTTAACCGTCCCGGTGGTGTGACTTTCCTTTGTAATGACACGCTGCAACCCCCTTGGTAGCGCTGCCCGTCTTCTGGCATCATTGTTTGGCTGCCTGCGCCTCTGCGGCCGCCCTGACCCACACAACGCCCCTCGGTGTCTTATTTATTGGGACTGCGAGGGTGTGATTGATGGGCATGATCAGTGCATCAGTTCGCCTGTCCCTCATCTCCTTCCGCCTTCTTCAGACTGTGCGGCTTCATGGCCGTGGCATGCGATAAGGGATCAGCTGACGCCGCACAGTCTGAAGCGGGTGTAAGGACCCGAGTGTGAGAGGCGAACATATGTGCTGCGCCAGGCCATGAATCCCAGCCCCGCAGTGTTTTAACAATGTTAAGACACTGCGGGGCTGGGATTCATGGTCATCGCAAACCGCACCGGCCGACATTAAATGATGTCAGAAGATGGGCAGCGCTAACAGCGCAAGGCCAAGGGATAACACAACAGCGCAGACTCCTGTACAGCAAATAACAACGCTCAGGAGGCTGCACCCAGCACCAAGGTGGGATTCTTGACATCTGTGCTGCGTCTCATTACAAAGGGAACTCGCGCCTCCATAAGTTTGACTGTATAAAGGGCTAAATGTTATACGTGTTTCATTCAGCGTGTGCAAGGAGCAAAATTAAAAGAGCAACCTTTGACTTGTGCAGCACTACTGCTGCATAAGCTGTGGCTCTTCTACTTTGTAACCCCTGAGGGGGGGTTAAAGGTTACCTTTGAAATTGGTTCAATTAGGCTTCGGCCTACACTCTGCTCCCCCTGCAGAGCCCGGGCTCCAACACCGCCAGTTGGGGCCCGGTACTGCTAGCTGCACAGAGAAAAACACCAGCCAATGTGTCAGTGGGGTTCAGCACCGCCAGCTGTTCCCCTGCTGTGCAGCCGGCAACGTGTCCTGCAACTGCCACGCAGGCACAACAGACCCAAAGCTGCCGCCAGTGCAGGCTTCGGCCTACACTCTGCTCCCTCTCCTCCTCCTGCTGACCCCGGGCTCTAACACCGCCAGTTGGGGCCCGGTACTGCTAGCTGCACAGAGAAAAACACCAGCTAATGTGTCAGTGGGGTTCAGCACCGCCAGCTGTTCCCCTGCTGTGCAGCCGGCATCGTGTCCTGCAAAAGCCACGCAGACACTTGCTCTTGTACCTTCTGCTCCCCATCCTGGTTCCAGTACCGTCAGCTGGTTCCGGGCAGAGCCTTTGGCTTAGGTGCCTCCCTCTGGGTATCCGAGTTCCACCAACGTCAGGTGGTCCTTGGTAGTGCTTTCAGGCACGGGTACCTCCTGCTTAGTAACCGGGTTCCAGTAACGTCAGCTGGTCCTCGGTAGTTCCATTGGCTCTTGGACCTTCGGGTAGCCATCCGAGTTCCAGTTCCATCAGCTGGTTCTCGGCATTTTCTCAGCCTTCTTGTACCTTCTGCTATATTTCCAAGTTCAAGAGACTAAACACGATGACCCGGAAGACCACCCCTAAGATGACGACGACACCAGAGACGACAACCACCGTGATGACGACGACCCAGGAGACGATGACCCTGAAGACCACCCCGATGACGACGACCCCGGAGACGACGACCCTGAAGACCACCCCGATGACGACGACCACGGAGACGACGACCCTGGAGACGACGACGACCTGGAAGACCGAGAAGCAGAAGAACAAGAGGCTGCAGAACAAAGAGCAGAAGAACATTAAGCATAACACTAAATATCAGAGCAAAAAATATTATCTAAATTATAAGCAGAAGAAGACTAAGCAGTGTATGGGGGTGAGTCCGTTCCTCCTCGTGGTGCCCCTGGATAAAGCCTGATGCTGCAGGCCAAACTGAACGCGGACAAATGTAACTGTTTTGTGACAGGCAGAACGGAAGGTGTAATCTTCAAACTTTTATAGATAACAACTACGGGAATGCCTGTCACAAATAAGAATATGATGAAGAAGTAGAATATGAAGAAGATAATAGTAAAATAAAAAGAATATGAACAATGTAACCAAAAAAATAATAGGTAGAAGATGAAGAAGAAGATGAATAAGGTGAAGAAGTTGATGTCAAAGAAGCTGATGATGAGGATAATGAAGAAGAAAGTGTGGGAGAAGTAAAAAAGAAGGTGAAGGGCGTGGAAGTAGTGAAACATCAATATCTGACAAAATAAAAAAAAAATTAACATAGTCAAAATCTTTCTAACACCGAACGTCATAAAAAAAAACCCAAAATCCTGCTATTCTATTACAATGGGCTAAACCTCTGTGCCTTTAATGTCTCCGCCACGTCCCCCAATACATCCTACATTATTCTTAGTTGTTTTCCTTCATGTAGAATGAACCTACAAGTTTATAAAGGGTTTATTTTAATTCCGATATTTTCGTCCCATTGACTTGCATTGGGATCGGGTATCGGTATCGGATTAGATCCGATATTTTGACGATCTCGGCCGATACTTTCCGATACCGATACTTTCCGATATCGGAAGGTATCGCTCAACACTAATAGCGGGTCATTGGAAATCCTCAGATATTCCATCTATGGCTATTTTGATTTCCAAGATTAACCTTCATTTTACCTATGAAGCAATTATGGCACAGAGCCTCTCCAAGAAAAATAAAGTGCTCTCCTGGTGGGATCCTTGGGTTTCCTCGGTCCACGTACCTCCGTCCGCCCTTGCTCTCATTTAGTAACTTTTGTAAGCTGTGATTTGTGCTATGGTTAATTCTGTATTTCTACTATGTTGGAATTGCTGTGATTCTGAACATTGTGTATTCTTCCCCCTTCCCCCTTGTTCCTTTTTCCTCTTTGTTTTCCCTGCGGGGGATATTATATGTACTTATTGCTTTATTGCTAATAAAAAGTTAATTGGTTAAAAAATAAACTACTTGAATGTGGTTTTGAGCACCTTGAGGGGTGCAGTTTTTAGAATGGTGTCACTTTTGGGTATTTTCATCCATATAGACCCCTCAAATTAACTTCAAATGTGAGGTGGTCCCTAAAAAAATGGTTTTGTAAATTTTGTTGTAAAAATGAGAAATCGCTGGTCAAATTTTAACCCTTATAACTTCCTAGCAAAAAAAATTAGTTTCAAAAATTGTGCTGATGTAAAGTAGACATGTGGGAAATGTTATTTATTATCTATTTTGTGTCACATAACTCTCTGGTTTAACAGAATAAAAATTCAAATTTTGAAAATTGTGAAATTTTCAAAATTTTTGCCAAATTTCTGATCTTTTCATAAGTAAACGCAAAAATAATTGACCTAATTTTACTACTAACATTAAGCTGAATATGTCACAAAAAAACAATCTCAGAACCACTAGGATCCGTCGAAGCGTTCCTGAGTTATTACCTCATAAAGGGATACTGGTCAGAATTGCAAAAAATGGCCAGGTCATTAAGGTCAAAATAGGTTGGGTCATGAAGGGGTTAATGACAGTGCTGGGTTCACATCTACACTAATCAGTACTGTTGTTACTGCATAGACAGTTACAATGCTCAGTACTACTTTATAAGGTCCCCTATGCTTCTGCTGATTTCTAGTGTTATATCTCATATCTCAACCTAGTATAGGATTCACAGTTACACTGATGAATACTTTTGTAGAATGTCCTCCATGCTAAGACTTCTAGTAGGTGTTTTATCTCACCTCAGTGCTGGATTCACAGCTTCATTGTTCCGTACAGTTGTATAATGTCCTTTACGTTGATGCTATATATTAATGGTGCTATATAAATAATAACAATAATAATAATGCTACTTTATAGTAAATGTTTTATTACGCTCAAGTGCTTGGTTCAAAGCTGCACTGCTCAGTACTGCTGTATAATGTCCTGCATGCAATATATTTTTAGTAAGTGTTTTAGCTCACTCGAGTGTTAGATACAGAGCTACATTGCTCAATACTGCTATAATTCCATGCTGATGTTGCTTTCTAGTAAGTGTTTTATCCTACTCAAATGCACAACTTACAGCTACAAATGCTCAGTACTGCTATATAATGTCCTCCATGCTTCTGCATTCAAATACCGTATATACTCGAGTACAAGCCGAGAATTGCAGCCCATTTTTTTAGGCTGAAATTGCCCCTCTCGGCTTATACTCTAGTCATACCCAGGGGTCGGTAGGGAAGGGGGAGCGGCAGCTGTCTAATAATACTCACCTGCTCCTGGCGCGGTCCCTACACGTCCCTGGTTCTCCGGGCGCTGACAGCTTCTTCCTGTAGTGAGCGGTCACATGGTACTGCTCATTACAGTAATGAATATTGACTCCACTTCCATAGGGGTGAAGCCGCATATTAATTACTGTATTGAGCGGTGCCGTGTGACCACTCACTACAGGAAGAAGCTGCCGGCGCCGGGGAACAAACGTGCAGGGACCGCGCCAGGAGCAGGTGAGTATAACGCAGTGCGCGATATTTACCTGCTCCCCGTTCCACCGTCGGCACCGCTGCTTCTTCTGCGTCCTCTGCACTGCCGCTCAGGTCAGAGGGCATGATGACGCAATTAGTGCGCTCCGCCCTCTGCCTGAACGTCAGTGCAGAGGATGGGAAGACACAGTGGCGGCCGTAGGTGAAATGGGAAAGGTGAGTATAGCAAGTGCCGGGGGCCTGAGAGGTGAGTATGTTATTTTTCATGTTTTTAATCGCAGCAACAGCATATGGGGAAAATATCTGTATGGAGCATCTTATGGGGCCATGTGCAGCATTATATGGGGCAAATATCTGTATGGGGCCATGTGCAGCATTATATGGGGCAAATATCTCTATGGAGCCATGTGCAGCATTATATGGGGCAAATATCTCTATGGCGCATCTTATGGGGTCATAATCAACATTTGTGCAGCATTATATGGGGCAAATATCTCTATGGAGCATCTTATGGGGTCATAATCAACATTTGTGCAGCATTATATGGGGCATATTTTAATATGGAGCATTGCAGCGCCCCAGAGTCCTAGTCGTTGCAGTACTGTCGCTCCGCCACTAAGGGGAGTGATGTTACGTCTGATGGCACTTAAGGAGTTCACCTGACCAGGTATCACAGTCGCACATTACACTTCACACTCCGGCCACCAGGGGGAGCAAAGGGTTCTATGTATTAGGCCACTCCTCACACTCTGGTAACACTGGGGGCTGGATAGGAAGTTAGGGAGAAGCTGACTGGGTTTTGCCCAGGTAACATCTAGTGAGAGAAGAGGTTGCTTGGGAAGATTCAGGGGAGTCCCTGTCAGGGGTGGGATCCTGACAGTGGCCTAGCAAGAGACAGATCGTTACGGAGCCGCGCCTGCACTACCTTGTGGCGGCATCTTAAGAAAGGACAAGAATCTAGGTTTATTGTGGAGAAGTGAGAAACGAGATCACAGCACAAAGGCAAAAGAACCAGTAGGAGTCGTGCCCCGAGATCGGCAACATCCTACTGAGGCGGGTAGCCGGAACGCCGAGGAAGTATTGGGCTCCACGCATTACTTCAAACCAACATAGCAAATAGATAATGGCTGCACTCACGTTTACTGTGCTAAAGCAAGGAAATGTGCAATACATGAAATGTGAACAGCATAATGGCTTGTGAAATTTATGAAAAAACACATGAGATTTTTAGCACAAAATTTGGCCAAATGTTGTGAGCCCATTCACCAAACGTCAAGGTAATCTCAGATCGAATGGGTAACTAACCTGTCTGCCTAGTGTGAACACTTACCTATGGCTAATAAAATGGTAAAGCCTGTATTTATAGAGGAGGTTAGAACCAACTGTGTTTGGATGTAATTAAAATCACAGCATGGTGAAGGGCGGGGCGTTCAAGTCAGAAAAAGTACAGGCTTTACCATTTTATTAGCCATAGGTAAGTGTTCACACTAGGCAGACAGGTTAGTTACCCATTCGATCTGAGATTACCTTGACGTTTGGTGAATGGGCTCACAACATTTGGCCAAATTTTGTGCTAAAAATCTCATGTGTTTTTTCATAAATTTCACAAGCCATTATGCTGTTCACATTTCATGTATTGCACATTTCCTTGCTTTAGCACAATAAACTTGAGTGCAGCCATTATCTATTTGCTATGTAAGACTTTTTTGGTTATGCACCAGTTCAGACTAGATGGCTGTTCAGTCAGTTTTTCTATATTTACTTCAAACCAACGGCAGGACAGTTAATTATAGGTTGGCTGTCTCACCTAAATCACCTAAGCAGACATAGGGGGCAATTGTGGGAGAGGGGCGTCTCTAGGGTCCCTATAAAATAACTCCAGGCCTACCCCGTCATACAGGTGCATCCTATCCATATCATCTGGAGGACGGAGAGAAAGAACAGAAACATACACGACAGTTGTGAGGACTATCCCGTGGTGCTCAGCAGGGAGGTACTACAACACAGAGGCGCTAGTAGGCACTGATTTCCACCTGCAAAGGGAACTCTGGATGTGCCTTCGGACTGGCCGGTCTCAGCCAGCCCTGTTAGCAGTGCTCTGGATTGCTGAAGCCTTTAGTAAAGAGGTAAAGAGACTGCAACCCTGTGTCCTCGTCATTTACTGCGACCTACACCGCCACCTACACCTTTTATTGGGCGCCCCTTAGCAGGGTGTTATGATCTGGTGGCCTAAGAGCAGCATAAGACGTACTCTGGAGAAGGTGGTACCTGTACTGACCGCAGACCCTGAACCTAACACTGCAACTAGAAGTAGCCGTGGAATGTACCTAACACTCCCTAGACATCTCGACACAGCCGGAGGACTAATTACCCCTAGAGATAGAAAAGGGAAAACTATCTTGCCTCAGAGAAAATCCCCAAAGGATAGGCAGACCCCCACAAATATTGACTGTGAGAGGAGAGGGAAAAAACATACACAGACTGAAATGAGAATTTAGCAAAGGAGGCCACTTCTAGCTAAATAGAAAGGATAGGACAGAGTACTATGCGGTCAGTAAAAAAACACTAGAAAATATCCACCACAGAAAATACAAAAAACTCCACAGCTAACTAAAGATATGGAGGGTATATCTGCATCTCCAGAGAAACCAGCTTGGCTAAAAAAAACCTTATACTGACCAAGCTGGACAAGACAAAACATAGAAAAGAACTGAACAATAAGGCCATAGTATGTGGACAGCAAAATCAAGGCCAGAACTTATCTTTGTTGAAAAGAACTGCAAAGCAGAAGAGACCAGGCAGGGATGTGAATCCTCCAGGAATAATGGACAACTGGCATTGACTAAAGGGTGAAGCAAGACTAAATAGCCCAGTCCAAATTGCAAGAAGTGAACACACCTGATAAATGCTGTGATTCAGAGACAGCAGCGCTACCACTTACAACCACCGGACGGAGCCCAAGAGCAGAATTCACAACACAGGGCCACGGACCGGGTCAGGCCACCGTGACATCCTCAGAACCGAGAGACCCAGTACTGAGTAGTCCGCTGTCCTGCATCTGGTGGCTGCTCCAGCATCTTATGGAGCCCATCATACACTGTATGGAGCATTATATCGGGCTCCTGATTCAATATGGATATTCAAAAACATTTAACCTACTGATGTCTCAATTAATTTTACTTTTATTTGTAGCTATTTTTATTTTTGAAATTTACCAGTAGCTGCTGCATTTTCCACCCTAGGCTTATACTCGAATCATTAAGTTTTCCCAGTTTTTTGAGGCAAAATTAGGGAGGTCGGCTTATACTCGGGTCGGCTTAAACTCGAGTATATACGGTAAGTATTTTATCTAAACACAGTACTGGATTAATATCTACAATGCTCATTTCTGCTTCATCATGTCCTCCATTTGGCTGCTTTCTGGTAAGTGTTATGTTTCACAGATACACTGCTTAGTACAAAAACGTCCTCTATGTTGATTTATAGTAAGGGCTTTATCTCACCCAAGCACTGGATTCATATCTACTTTGCTCAGTGCTACTGTATAACTCCCTCCATGCTGTTGTTTTCTTGTAAGTATTTTATATCACCTCATGCTGGATTCATCGCTACACTGCTGAGTATGGTTATATAACATCCTCAAAGTGCTTATGTTTTCTAATAAATGTTTTATCTCACTCAAGTGCAAAGTTCACGGTTCCACTATTCAGTACTGCTTTATAATGTCCTCAATTCTGTGGCTTTCTAGTAGGTTTTTTTGTCTCAACCCAGTTCTGGGTTCGTATCTGTACAGCTCAGTTCTTTTGTATAAAGTCCTCAATGCTGATTCTGTTTTCTAGTAAGTGTTCTTTTTCACCCAATTGATGGATTAACAGCTACACTGCTCAGTATTACTGTGTAATGTCCTCTATGCTGCTTTCTAGAACATTTTTTATCTCACTCAAGCTTTGGTTTCATGTATATTCTGCTCAGTATCCTCTATGCTGTTGATGTGTAGTGTTTTAGCTCACCTCAGGCTGGAATCACAGCTACCCCCGAGGAAGCTTACGCGAAACGCGCGTCGGGGCCGTCGGACACACACTGGCACTAATTTAATTTGGGTAAGATTGGCAGAACTGTTTTATACCTTTATAATTATGGTGTATTTATGAGTTAAGATGTATGATGGTATTGGGTACATGGAGACTCATGTGGAGCACTATGCACTTTACATTTACATCTATGAGTTACTAACAGAGTAACATGTTCCCAATAGACATCAGTTTCTGTCTCTTCTGAGCCCTAGGTGCTATTTGCAGTGTGTTTTGTCCGCCGCACATGTACTAAAACGTGCACCTTGTCTGTTATTTTTGTATATGTTTACTTCAAATAAATTTGTTACCTTTTTAATAATATTATAATGTCATTGGGTGATTTATACTCCGTAGCCTTTTTGTAGGATTTGTTCCGTAGTGGAGTTTTCCCTGTTATATTCCATGTCCATTATAGGGTGTTTCCCTTTTAGGAGTTTTAGATCTGATTTGCATCAGTGGTATCTGTATTTGGAATCACAGCTACATTGCTTAGTACTGCTGAATAATGTCCTTTATGCTGCTGTACCTAAACATACAGTGTGTTATATATAGAAGAGCAAGAATCCCCCATGTATGTGGGGGGGTGTATGATAGACATCACGGCAGCTAGTCTGCACCCACCAGCTCAGAGAAAACTGATAATTAAAGGGAATACAGAATGGGAAGATTCATTTTTATGCAATTTTTCAAGCAGAGATTTTGAATCTGTTGAAGAACTGGATTGTAGCTTGCATACACTGCACAGAGAACACAATGGCCAAGAATTTGATCAACAAAAACTGCTTTCTCAAACATAAGGGTTCTAGAGAGTTTTTTTTTCTGTAGAAAAGCTGTAAATGATTAACCACTTAACCCACTGAGCTTTTTTCGGTTGTGCGTTTTCAATTTTCGCTCCCCTCCTTCCCAGAGCCATAACTTTTTTTATTTATCCATCAACATGGCCATGTGAGGGCTTATTTTTTGTGGGACGAGTTGTACTTTTGAACGACACCATTGGTTTTACCATGTCATGCATTAGAAAATGGGAAAACAATTCTAAGTGCGGGGAAATTGCAAAAAAAAAGTGCAATCCCACACTTGTTTTTTGTTTGGCTTTTTTCTAGGTTCACTAAATGCTAAAACTGACCTGCCATTATGATTCTCCACATCATTACAAGTTCATAGACACCAAACATGTCTAGGCTATTTTTTATATGAGTGGTGAAAACAAATTCCAAACTTTGCAAAAAAAAAATTGGCAGAGGAATATCACCTAAAAAACAAAATAATACTAATCAGGTTCGATTCATCACTAATTACAACAAGCGGTGGCCTGAATTAACATCTATTCTCCAGAAGCGCTGGAACATCCTGTTAAGTGATCCTGTGTTAAAGAAGATTTTGCCCAGTTATCCAGCTATGGTACCAAAAAGAGCGCGTAACTAAAGGATATTCTTGTTCATAGCCATTACTCAGGTACAGAGGCAGTTTCCAATGTAGCAATATCTGGTAGAAATGGATTCTTTCCATGTAAAAACCATATTAAAAGTCGTACTAGAACATATACAATATGGAAAAATCTTACTTGCTCCTCGGAAGGAGTAGTGTATCATGCACAATGCCCCTGCAAGAAGCGTACATTGGACTTACAACACGTGAATGAAAGATACGTACCAGGGAACATGTCCTTGATATTGAGAAGGCTGCTGCAGCGGAGGATAGAAATACGTTAAATACTCTACCTAAGCATTGTATATTGTGCCATAATTCTAATCCACGTGGGCTGAAGATCCAAGCAATTGACCCGGTTATGGTGAATAATAGGGGTGGTAATTTGGGGAGAGTTTTAGCACAGAAAGAAAGTGGATGGATATACCAACTTGGCACTCTTGCACCACAAGGGCTTAATGAAACTCTGGGTTTTAGAGCTTTTCTAAGAGCACTTTCATGTTATTTCGTGTATACCCATATAGCCTTTGTTCTTCCTTCCCTTTTCCATCTTCCTTTCTCTCCTCCTCCCCATTCCACTACTTTGGATAAAGTTTTCCAATTCTATACCAACTTGCAGTTTTTAGTGTGTTTGTCTGTTATATATTTTTTTTAAATAATTTTTTTAAATAATTTTTTATTATTATTGATTTTCCAGAAATCAGCTTGTCGCGGGAATTGTTGTTTTTTTTTTAAAATGATTATACCGTGGGACCTTTGGGAACAGTTTACACAGTTTATTTTTCACACTATGCATTACTTGTTTATCGATGATTATTTTTCTCACTTTCATAGATATTGGTTATTTATACAACCATGTATACCAATTTTGCATCATTTCGTCTCCATGCGGACATTGCTTATTTACATGACCTTATTAATTTATGATAATTGTTGTTTAATGACATAACATTATTCATTGTCAGAAATTTCATTTTTGGCTATTTAATTCACTATTATCTATTCGGGTTTTTCTTTGTTACATTATATATAGATAATCATTGTAAGGGTTAATTAATTCACTGCTCACAATTCTACGTTTTTTGTAAAGAACTTTCTTTTATAGCCCTCGGCCCCTTCTAAACTCCGCTCCACGATGTTGGCGATACCATCTCTGTTCCTCGGAACTAGTGCGCATGCCTGGTCTGTAGTCTCTCTGTGGCTTCTGGCCTTCTAGGTTACGCGAGCGTTCCACACTTGCGTTCCAGATGCGGAGGACCGGAAGTCACTTTGTGTTTGGGAGCGACTAGTTCGACTACGCATGCGCCGCAATAGATCCGGGATACGGACGCTGCTAGCAGCTGATGGGAGTGGGCAGTTTGATTAATACCACATAAAAGGACCTCAATTCAGGCATAACACACTTGCCCCCATACGGAGGAAGCCTGGTTGGCGAAACGGCGCTGTCGGGGTGGCGGCACGGGCGCGGTATACAGTTTTTGGCACTAATGTAAGTTTTATTTGTTCATTTGGCCTTTTTCATACTTACCTGTTGTATACGTTACTTCCCTAAGTTGGTATACATGTGCCTACATGATATTATATGACATGGTTATAGACATGGCATTATACAGTACGGCTGCTTCCCAATAGTATTTACATAGAATTGTACTTATGGTGACTATCAGGCCTTCATATGGCCGTTTGTCTTTATTGTAAAATTCATCTATACATTTCATAGAGGATTATTGCCCTTGGAGATATTTCTCCTATTTTTTTATGAATTGCGGCCTTTTGGCACTTTTTGCACTTTACTTGCTGGCACAATTATATACATGCATGCTTGTTAATTATGGGATATAAGGCCACATTTCAATTTGCCTTATAAAATTATGTGTACATCTATTATATTCAAACTGCCCTGTAGCTGCTTTGTTTGTAATTGAGATTCATCCCGTATTTTATAGTTTGCGTGGTTAGACCACTTTTCATTGCTTCTTCTAATAAAGTATTGTACATTTTGTTTTCTATGTACGCCTTTTTTTCCCTTTTCACATATAGGGAATTGTGTTTTGTTTTCATATTTTTATACAAGTGGTGAAAAAAAAATCCAAACTTTGCTAAAAAAAATTGCGCAATTTTCCGATACCCGTAGCGTCTCCATTTTTTCGAGATCTCAGATTTGGTGAGAGCTTATTTTCTGCGTGCCGAGCTGATGTTTTTAATGATACCATTTAGGTGCAGATACGTTGTTTTCATCGCCATTTTAATGCAATGTCGCAGCAACCAAAAAAACGTAATTCTGGCATTTTTTATTTTTTTCTCACTACGCCGTTTAGCGATCAGGTTAATCCTTTTTTTTATTGATAGATTGGGCGATTCTGAACACGGCGATACCAAATATGTGTAGGTTTGATTTTTTTTTTTTTATTGTTTTATTTTGAATGGGGCGAAAGGGGGTGATTTGAACTTTTATATATTTTTTTTTTTTTCATATTTTTAAAAACTTTTTTTTTTACTTTTGGCATGCTTCAATAGCCTCCATGGGAGACTAGAAGCAGGCACAACTGGATCGGCTCTGCTACATAGGAGCGATGCTCAGATCGCTCCTATGTAGCAGAATTACAATATTGCTATGAGCGCCGACCATTTGACAGCATCATTTAAATAGTTAATAGGCGTTGGTGGATCGCGATTCCGCCGGCATCTGCATGTCAGCTGACATGTCACAGCTTTGAGGTGGGCTCACCACCGGAGCCCACCTCAAAGCGGGGGTACTGACCTTGGACGCATTCCGTCCGAGGTCAGTAAGGGGTTAAGGAATTTTCCCATATTAGCTATATTCTATATACACTTCTCAAGATTAAAATTGCAACACCAAAAAGTGGTGGAGTTATGGAACTCAAAGGATCAATAGACATCACAAATTTTCAAGACATCTGGATTTCTTCAGTCTGGAGTCTGAGCCACCTGCAGAAATTCCGTCTCTTCCAGCCTCGGCTGCTATCACTGAGGTCATTAATGGTCATCTGAGGAAGGTTCTGCCGATGAATGCACCTGGGAAAATCATCAAGATCCACTTCTGGCAGCTTCTTTGTAATCACTGACTGATCACGTCCCCATCATGCTCAATGGAGACAAGTCTGGAGATGCTGCAGCCATGGGAGCAGGTTTCTAGTGCACCTGGAATCAAGACTAAAGAGGACGGGCTATTGTACATAATGCTGTCCCACATCATAATCGGATCTGGGTTTTTTTACGCCGGATCTGTTTTTTTCCCATAAAGTTGTATTAGCGCCGGATTGTGCCTGATGGCCACATGTTTCATCCATTTTTTACCGGATCCATCCAAATGGTCGTTTCCGGCGAAACGTTTTTTTGTCTGGTGGAAAAAAACGCACAGTGACGGAATCGACCAAAAACACATGAAACGGAGGTGTGAAACATTGAATCCGGTGGCAGGATCCGGTTTTCAAAGCATTTCCCATACAAATCATGTAGATGTTCCGTTCTGGGGTCTCTCTCTCTCTCTCCCAGCTAAAAAACGGATCCAGCGCATCAGTTTTGCGCAAATTTGTGCCGGATCCGTTTTTTGGAAAATTGGCCGGATTTAACCTTAAAACAAAAAACGGATGTGTGAAACTACCCTTAGTGTGAACAGCTCCAGAGAAGAGTTTGTTACGTTTACAGTAGAAAAAGAGTTAATCGACAAGCAAATACATAGCTGCTCACACCAGAGATGAACAGGCACGATTGTTTGTAGAGAAGATACACTGATGAAGCAGCATTTGTAGTGTGAACAATTCCAGAGAAGAGTCAGTTGCAAGTCTGGCCAACAAGTAAGTGCAGATTGAAGAGACAAACAGGAGTTTGCGGAGATGATTGCAGGTGAGTCATAGAGAAAGGGATCAGAGTCCGGCCCTGGAGTCAAGACAGGTGCAGAACAGTCAGATTCCTCAAGAGAAGTTGTCATGGTGATTTTGGTAAAATGGAGATAAAATGAAGGAGAAAATCTACAATCAGAGATGGCATCAGTTGTTGGTCACTGGATTTATAAACTATCTGTCACCTCACCTGATGTGTCTGTCGTAGTACATCCTTATACAAAATGGTATTGTATAAGAGAATTTTCTGTGAATGTAAGATGGTTACCGTAGTCCTTGTCCCTAGGAATGGTCTATCTGGGGCCTCACTCAAGAATAAAGGAAACTGACAGATACATAGAGAACTGGAACTGTTGTTTACTAGGAGACTAATATGGCGGTGGTTATAGTGGTCTCAAAAGAGGCAACTGCCCTGATGGTTACTATGGTCTTACATGAGGCAACAAGCATGGTGGTTACAGTAATCTGTCCTGACCAATCCAGAATGGACTATCAATAGATGGAATATAGTGTCCGTCAGGGCCACACTGGAATGTCCGGGACCAACAGGAGGAGTTGACTCCAGGGTCCACACTACAGTTACATGTAAATATCAGTTCGCCGTTATCTGTTAGGCTGGAGTCACACTCGGCGTAAGACAATACGGTCCGTTTTTTACAGCCGTAATACGGAAAAAATGTACTCAAAATAGTGATCCGTAGTCAGGGTGTGTCAGCGTATTTTGCGCATGGCATCCTCCGTATGTAATCCGTATGGCATCCGTACTGCGAGATTTTCTCGCAGGCTTGCAAAACCGACATCTAGTGGATTTATGTGCTCAAATGTTCGGGAAAACATATATACAGTATATATATATATATATATATATATATATATATATATATATGTCATTGAGACACATATATATATATATTCTGTATTTATATTTCATTCAGCGCGATATCTGTGAAAAGCCGATAATTCAATTGCCAGCTTTTCATTTCTCCTGCACAAACCCGACAGGATATGAGACATGATTACATACAGTAAACCATCTCATATCCCCTTTTTTTTGCATATTCCACACTACTAATGTTAGTAGTAAAAAAAAGACAGCAAAAGAAACAACCCTGATTGGAATAGTAATAAAATATAATGTATTAATAAAATATAATTGGACACCTATATATTATTCAATATTAATTCACCAGGGTGTCTTTTGAATAAAAAAGTGGAAACCACTTACACCATGAGTAAGAAGCCAATCACCAAGACAAAGGATGCACCAGGAGGATCAGGCTGAATATATATATATATATATGTGTGTATATGCCTTTATTAATTCTTAAGTGGCAGTACAGTATCAGATAGTATATTAAAACCAAACAGTTAATACAAAAAGTGTGCTATGCAGGACGGCAATAAATATCAAATCAAATAAGCGGAAACCCTATTGCACATATGAAAATCTTAAAAAAAAAAAAAAATTTTTACCAGTATTTCTGTGCCAGGTAATGATTTCCAGAATGAAGATAAAAATTCCCAGAAGCAAAAGTGTGAAATTATATAGAAAAATTAAAAAATTTAAAAAAATGTATGTGCAAAATACAAAAAGTGCTTTATAGTGCAATCAATTGGAACAATGCAAAGGTGCACAAAGACGGGGCTATCACCCTTTCACATAAAATGCCAAATAAAAAAGTGCAAAGTGCTAGAGAGCAGGGAATATTTATAAACATGACCTGTGGGTACCTCGCCGTCCTGAACACGCACACTCCCGACACGTGTTTCGGAAACCTAGTTCCTTCGTCAGGGGGTGGTGTTCAGGCTTCAAGGGTCACAATTTGTATAATGAGCATTTAACATGGACTAATTACTTCCGGGTTGGAGTTCACACATGTGCAGTAAGTGCACATGGTCCCTGTGTGTTGCCGATGATGTCAGTCCAAAATGTCATCGGCGCATACGCGGCTAGCCAAGTCAGGACTCCCCATGCTCCCACATCGCGAGACCGGACGTACGGGATAGTGCCCGACGTTACCAAGGTAACCACAACGTGAGAGCATAAGAAACCCCGACCGCGAGCCGCGATGCGCACCAATCAGACCGGCATAATGAGCGACATAAAGGTTAATGGGCAAGAATAATGCAACGCAAAAAAGGCACATTGCATTGTATAGTACAAACGGCCAAACATGAAATACTGTGCATACCCCTAAGATGACACATAAAAGCATGCATCAAATAAGATGATATATTATCTACACATATAAAGGTATATCTACCCGTCTATAGAACACATGTACAAAATTCTTATATTGCGTCACATTTAGCAATCCCAAAAAATTCTAGTTTGCAAAAACACAGAAGAAAAATCACAGAATATATTTACATATGCATCAGGTTGTTCAGGCTGTGTTTTTTTTTTTTTTTATATTTTTTTAAAAAAAAATAATAGCATATAATATTAAAAATATTACAAAACAATTTCTTTATTTGTTTTAGATGTGGAGAGAAAGACGAATCCATCAAGTCCATAATACTCTTTCCACAATCAGCCACAACGTGATTCTTCAGCAAAAGCAACACACGATATTCACGGAAGATTTTATTCGCTAAAAAAAGGGAATATAAAATGTTAGAAACAATAAAAAAGCCAAAAAATTACCAATAATAAAAAGTGGGAATTAAAAGAAGGGGAACCATAAAATGAGGAATAAAAGAATAAATAGCATATTTCCTTATATAAAAGGGGCAAAACTAATATTCTCGTTAAGGCCCTGGGGAGAAATAGTTTCTAGCAGCCAGATCCATTTAGTTTCCAACTGGGCTAAAGGAGTACTAATTTTACCCTCCCTTTCGCCAACCTCAATCTGGTCTATACCAATTACTTTTAAAAGGGTATCGTCACAGTCATGATAGTTTTTAAAATGTTTAGGGATAGTTTTGAGTAAAGAGACATCTTCCACTTCCTTAGCTGCTTGTATACCCAAAACATGCTCGCGTATACGTATTTTTAGCTGGCGAGTTGTCAGACCCACATATATTAGCATGCATGGGCACGTGGCATAGTAAATTACTGCCCTAGAATTACAAGTTATAGCATGTTTTATCTTGTACGTGACAGTTTTTTTAGAATTTGAAAACGTTTGTGCTCTCAACACATTAGGACATGCCACACATTTGCCACAGGGTTTGCATCCCATTTGAGGTTTGAATTTGGATAAGGCCGGCGTCACACTGGCGAGTTTTACGGACGTAAGAGCGCAGAAACTACGTCCGTAAAACTCGCATAACATACGGCACAATTATTCTCAATGGGGCTGCTCCTATTAGCCGTATATTACGGTTCAGTATTATATGGCTTTCTACGGCCGTACAAAATCGCGGCATGCTGCGTTTGTCAGCGTACTGCGCAAAAAAATCGCCAATGAAAGTCTATGGGGGCGAGAAAAATACGGATTCCACACGGACCAGCAGTGTGACTTGCGAGAAATACGCAGCGGTGTTAGTGAAAAGTCGGTAATTCAATTGCCGGCTTTTCATTTCTCCTTCCCAAACCCGACAGGATATGAGACATGGTTTACATACAGTAAACCATCTCATATCCCCTTTTTTTTGCATATTCCACACTACTAATGTTAGTAGTGTGTATGTGCAAAATTTCAGCGCTGTAGCTGCTAAAATAAAGGGTTAAATGGCGGAAAAAATTGGCGTGGGCTCCCGCGCAATTTTCTCCGCCAGAGCGGTAAAGCCAGTGACTGAGGGCAGATATTAATAGCCAGGAGAGGGTCCATGGTTATTGGCCCCCCAGTGGCTAAAAACATCTGCCCCCAGCCACCCCAGAAAAGGCACATCTGGAAGATGCGCCTATTCTGGCACTTGGCCACTCTCTTCCCACTCCCTGTAGCGGTGGGATATGGGGTAATGAAGGGTTAATGCCACCTTGCTATTGGAAGGTGACATTAAGCCAGATTAATAATGGAGAGGCGTCAATTATGACACCTATCCATTATTAATCCAATTGTTGGAAAGGGTTAAAAAACACACACAAACATGATTAAAAAGTCTTTTAATGAAATAAACACAGCGGTTGTTGTAATAATTTATTGTTCTCTCAAATCCATTTGCAGTCCCTCGCTTGGCAACATAATAAACGCACAAGATACATACCTTCTGATGTACTGTCAGGTCCAACGATGTAATCCATCTGAAGGGGTTAACTAATATTACAAGCAGGAGCCCTGCTATAATGCAGCTGTGCTCCGTGCTTGTAATTCCCCGGAGAATGAATGAAATGTAGGTCATTGACCTACATTTCATTCATTCGCGGTGAGGCGCCCCCTGGTGGATGTCCTCATATGACCTGGAGCGTGGGAAAAAGTTCCCAGGCTGCAGTTCATGAGAACATCCAGCAGGGGCGCATCACCGCGACTGAAGGAAATGTAGGTCAATGACCTACATTTCATTCATTCGCAGGGGAATTACAAGCAGGGAGCACAGCTGCATTATAGCAGGGCTCCTGCTTGTAATATTAGTTAACCCCTTCAGATGGATTACATCGTTGGACGTGACAGTACATCAGAAGGTATGTATCTTGTGCGTTTATTATGTTGCCAAGCGAGGGACTGCAAATGGATTTGAGAGAACAATAAATTATTACAACCGCTGTGTTTATTTCATTAAAATCCTTTTTAATCATGTGTGTGTGTGTTTTTTAACCCTTTCCAACAATTGGATTAATAATGGATAGGTGTCATAATTGACGCCTCTCCATTATTAATCTGGCTTAATGTCACCTTCCAATAGCAAGGTGGCATTAACCCTTCATTACCCCATATCCCACCGCTACAGGGAGTGGGAAGAGAGTGGCCAAGTGCCAGAATAGGCACATCTTCCAGATGTGCCTTTTCTGGGGTGGCTGGGGGCAGATGTTTTTAGCCACGGGGGGGCCAATAACCATGGACCCTCTCTAGGCTATTAATATCTGCCCTCAGTCACTGGCTTTACCGCTCTGGCGGAGAAAATTGCGCGGGAGCCCACGCCAATTTTTTCCGCCATTTAACCCTTTATTTTAGCAGCTACAGCGCTGAAATTTTGCACATACACACTACTAACATTAGTAGTGTGGAATATGCAAAAAAAAAGGGGATATGAGATGGTTTACTATATGTAAACCATGTCTCATATCCTGTCGGGTTTGTGCAGGAGAAATGAAAAGCCGGCAATTGAATTACCGGCTGTTCACAGATATCGCGCTGAATGAAATCTAAATACAGAATATATATATATGTGTCTCAATGACATATATATATATATATATATATATATATATATATATATATATATATATATATATATATATACTGTATATATGTTTTAATGAACATTTGAGCACATAAATCCATTAGATGTCAGTTTTGCAAGCCTGCGCGAAAATCTCGCAGTACGGATGCCATACGGATTACATACGGAGGATGCCATGCGCAAAATACGCTGACACACCCTGACTACGGATCACTATTTTGGGAACATTTCACCGTATTTCGGCCGTATTACGGCCGTAAAATACGGACCGTATTGTCTTACGCCGAGTGTGACGCCGGCCTAAGAAAGAGGATGGTGTGTACGTATAGTGACTCCTTACCAATTGATCCCTCAAATTGTTGGATCTCCTATAGGTGATATTTGGTTTCTCCCCTATATATCTCGAGATTATCGGATCGGCCTGTAAAATGGACCATGATTTTGCCATATAGTGTCTCATAAGGTCAGTCTGACCATGATGCGTTGTGATAAATCGAACGATTTGTTTAGGAATAGAAGATCTGGTGGAATATAGAGCCTGATGCCTTGATGTGTTTTTAGCACGATTATACGCTTTCTTGATTGACCGCTTGCTATAACCACGGTCTTTAAACCTTTCACAAAGGTCTCTAGCCTGTTCTTCAAACTCATGATCCTCAGAGCATATCCTCCGTAGTCTCAAAAATTGACCAGTCGGGATAGAATTAATGACTGCCGGAGGATGTGCAGATGTTGCATGTAATACAGAGTTAACCGCAGTCTCCTTGCGGTATAATTTAGTTTGGAGGCAGTTATTTCCATCCCTTTGTATACAAACATCAAGGAATTCCATTTGGTTTTTGTCAAACTTATACGTTAAACGTATATTGTTGGTGTTATCATTTAGTTTTGACATAAATTCCTGTAATGCCTCAATGGAGCCTTGCCAGATGAAGAATATGTCATCAATATAGCGCATCCACATGGGGATGCGCTCAATTGATGATACTTGACCAGACAGAAAAAGGTCCCTCTCCCACAGCCCCAAGAATAAATTTGCATAATTTGGCGCAAAAGAAGCACCCATTGCGGTGCCTTGTTGCTGCAGGTAGAGGGACCCCTTGAAAAGAAAAAAATTATGAGATAACGAAAATTGTAATAGTTGAACCAAAAATTGACTCATAGATGTAGTCATAGAAGAAGAGTCAACAAAGTATTTTACTGCCTGGATTCCATCATCATGGTGTATATTGGTGTACAAAGACTCCACGTCACAGGTAACCAAAATTGCATCTGCATCAATGTATAAACCATCTATCTTTTTGAGAAACTCGTTAGTGTCTTTGATATATGACGGGAGTATTTCAACAAGAGGTTGCAATTTGACATTTATAAATTTGTTCACGTTTTCCAGATAGTTGCCACATCCGGAGATTATAGGTCTTCCGGGAGGATTCTCACTATTTTTATGTATCTTAGGTAATAGATACAAGGTTGATATCATTGGTTCTTGTACCTGGCGTGCCGTGAACAAATCCTTATTTATAACCTCTGTCTCCATGGCATCCTTAAGAATAGTAAAAAGTTCCGACCCAAATTTTTTAAGAGGATTAAAAGTCAATTTCCGATAACATACTGCGTCCCTCAGTTGTCTAAAAGCTTCAATCTCATATAGTGATTTAGGCCAGATTACCACATTTCCACCCTTGTCAGCCGGTTTGAATATCACATCATTCAGTTCTTGTAATCTTCTAAGTCCAATTTTTTCATTTTTATCCAGATTATCATTTTGAGGATATCGGGGAATATTTTCAAAGTCCTTACTGACCGTTTTAACAAATACGTCTAGAGTTGAACAGGCTGACAAGGGTGGAAATTCATGGGATCGTGGCTGAATACATTTCGGGACCTTACCTCCCTGAGATTCATCATGTTCTTGCGCCAATTCGTTAAGGGTTGCTAGTGCCTCCTGTTCCGCCTCTGTTGGAAACATTTGGAACAGATTTTCATTATGAAAGTGTCGTTTAAACATAAGTTTCCTAGCAAATAGATTCAAATCTTTGATAGCCGTAAATCTGTCAAATTGCGCTGATGGGCAAAACATTAAGCCCCTACACAAAATATCAATTTCAACATCTGAGAACGCATGTGAACTCAAATTAATTACCTTTAGGCTATTTCTGGTCCCATAGTTTCAGGTGAATAATTATAAGTACGTTTTGTTGGTGCATAGCGTAGTTCTCTCTTGCGTTTCGGTGTAGAATTTGTTGAAATAACAGATAAGGCGGAAGAGGAGGCACCAGACATATCACCTGCAGGTTGGTTTGATGGGGTAGATGAATTGCGATCCCTCCTATTCTCATTCACTTCGAGTTTCCGCCATCTATAAATTTTCCCACTAGCAAGTCCTTTTGGTCACTCATGAGTTTATTAGTTTGTCTCATACGAATATCTTTGACCCATTGATCAATGAATTTTTCCAATCGAGGGTCAATTGACTGAAATTTTTCTACGGAAAGGTTTGACTTAGCTTTTGCCAAAGTATCCTCCAATGCCAGATCAATCTTAGATACCACACCCATATTGTATTTAATCAATAATTCCATCAGTTTCTTTGAGGTCTCGTTACATATCCCTTCCCAGTTTTTTATGAAATCTTCATCTTCTATTGGAAAGGAGGGTGTAACATGAATTCTTAGACCCCTCGGTATGAGTTGTTTTTGTACATAGTTTTCTAAGAAAGCTCTATTCCACCAGGAACGTGTTCTTTTATAAGTAAGATTTTTGATAGTATTGAAAAGCCCTTCAAAATGTAACCCACTATCGGTATTTACAACAGTATTGCCACCACTGAATACCGCATCAATCTGTCCTTGCCAAGAGGCCTCCCTGGTTTTAAAATCCATGTCCCGGTGTATGGAAAAGACCTGTGCGGAACACAGTAAATTGTATTAAAAGACAGCAAAAGAAACAACCCTGATTGGAACAGTAATAAAATATAATGTATTAATAAAATATAATTGGACACCTATATATTATTCAATATTAATTCACCAGGGTGTCTTTTGAATAAAAAAGTGGAAACCACTTACACCATGAGTAAGAAGCCAATCACCAAGACAAAGGATGCACCAGGAGGACCAGGCTGAATATATATATATATATATATATATATATATATATATATATATATATATGCCTTTATTAATTCTTAAGTGGCAGTACAGTATCAGATAGTATATTAAAACCAAACAGTTAATACAAAAAGTGTGCTATGCAGGACGGCAATAAATATCAAATCAAATAAGCGGAAACCCTATTGTACATATGAAAATCTTTAAAAAAAAAAAAATTTTTTACCAGTATTTCTGTGCCAGGTAATGATTTCCAGAATGAAGATACAAATTCCCAGAAGCAAAAGTGTGAAATTATATAGAAAAATTAAAAAATGTAAAAAAATGTATGTGCAAAATACAAAAAGTGCTTTATAGTGCAATCAATTGGAACAATGCAAAGGTGCACAAAGACGGGGCTATCACCCTTTTAGTTTCACATAAAATGCCAAATAAAAAAGTGCAAAGTGCTAGAGAGCAGGGAATATTTATAAACATTACCTGTGGGTACCTCGCCGTCCTGAACACGCACACTCCCGACACGTGTTTCGGAAACCTAGTTCCTTCGTCAGGGGGTGGTGTTCAGGCTTCAAGGGTCACAATTTATATAATGAGCATTTAACATGGACTAATTACTTCCGGGTTGGAGTTCACACATGTGCAGTAAGTGCACATGGTCCCTGTGTGTTGCCGATGATGTCAGTCCAAAATGTCATCGGCGCATACGCGGCTAGCCAAGTCAGGACTCCCCATGCTCCCACATCGCGAGACCGGACGTACGGGATAGTGCCCGACGTTACCAAGGTAACCACAACGTGAGAGCATAAGAGACCCCGACCGCGAGCCGCGATACGCACCAATCAGACCGGCATAATGAGCGACAATTAATTAATTACTGAGTAATTAGTCCATGTTAAATGCTCATTATACAAATTGTGACCCTTGAAGCCTGAACACCACCCCCTGACGAAGGAACTAGGTTTCCGAAACACGTGTCGGGAGTGTGCGTGTTCAGGACGGCGAGGTACCCACAGGTAATGTTTATAAATATTCCCTGCTCTCTAGCACTTTGCACTTTTTTATTTGGCATTTTATGTGAAAGGGTGATAGCCCCGTCTTTGTGCACCTTTGCATTGTTCCAATTGATTGCACTATAAAGCACTTTTTGTATTTTGCACATACATTTTTTAAAATTTTTTAATTTTTCTATATAATTTCACACTTTTGCTTCTGGGAATTTTTATCTTCATTCTGGAAATCATTACCTGGCACAGAAATACTGGTAAAATTTTTTTTTTTTTTTAAGATTTTCATATGTGCAATAGGGTTTCCGCTTATTTGATTTGATATTTATTGCCGTCCTGCATAGCACACTTTTTGTATTAACTGTTTGGTTTTAATATACTATCTGATACTGTACTGCCACTTAAGAATTAATAAAGGCATAAATATAAATATATATATATATATATATATATATATATATATATATATATATATATATTCAGCCTGGTCCTCCTGGTGCATCCTTTGTCTTGGTGATTGGCTTCTTACTCATGGTGTAAGTGGTTTCCACTTTTTTATTCAAAAGACACCCTGGTGAATTAATATTGAATAATATATAGGTGTCCAATTATATTTTATTAATACATTATATTTTATTACTGTTCCAATCAGGGTTGTTTCTTTTGCTGTCTTTTAATACAATTTACTGTGTTCCGCACAGGTCTTTTCCATACACCGGGACATGGATTTTAAAACCAGGGAGGCCTCTTGGCAAGGACAGATTGATGCGGTATTCAGTGGTGGCAATACTGTTGTAAATACCGATAGTGGGTTACATTTTGAAGGGCTTTTCAATACTATCAAAAATCTTACTTATAAAAGAACACGTTCCTGGTGGAATAGAGCTTTCTTAGAAAACTATGTACAAAAACAACTCATACCGAGGGGTCTAAGAATTCATGTTACACCCTCCTTTCCAATAGAAGATGAAGATTTCATAAAAAACTGGGAAGGGATATGTAACGAGACCTCAAAGAAACTGATGGAATTATTGATTAAATACAATATGGGTGTGGTATCTAAGATTGATCTGGCATTGGAGGATACTTTGGCAAAAGCTAAGTCAAACCTTTCCGTAGAAAAATTTCAGTCAATTGACCCTCGATTGGAAAAATTCATTGATCAATGGGTCAAAGATATTCGTATGAGACAAACTAATAAACTCATGAGGGACCAAAAGGACTTGCTAGTGGGAAAATTTATAGATGGCGGAAACTCGAAGTGAATGAGAATAGGAGGGATCGCAATTCATCTACCCCATCAAATCAACCTGCAGGTGATATGTCTGGTGCCTCCTCTTCCGCCTTATCTGTTATTTCAACAAATTCTACACCGAAACGCAAGAGAGAACTACGCTATGCACCAACAAAACGTACTTATAATTATTCACCTGAAACTATGGGACCAGAAATAGCCTAAAGGTAATTCATTTGAGTTCACATGCGTTCTCAGATGTTGAAATTGATATTTTGTGTAGGGGCTTAATGTTTTGCCCATCAGCGCAATTTGACAGATTTACGGCTATCAAAGATTTGAATCTATTTGCTAGGAAACTTATGTTTAAACGACACTTTCATAATGAAAATCTGTTCCAAATGTTTCCAACAGAGGCGGAACAGGAGGCACTAGCAACCCTTAACGAATTGGCGCAAGAACATGATGAATCTCAGGGAGGTAAGGTCCCGAAATGTATTCAGCCACAATCCCATGAATTTCCACTCTTGTCAGCCTGTTCAACTCTAGACGTATTTGTTAAAACGGTCAGTAAGGACTTTGAAAAAATTCCCCGATATCCTCAAAATGATAATCTGGATAAAAATGAAAAAATTGGACTTAGAAGATTACAAGAACTGAATGATGTGATATTCAAACCGGCTGACAAGGGTGGAAATGTGGTAATCTGGCCTAAATCACTATATGAGATTGAAGCTTTTAGACAACTGAGGGACGCAGTATGTTATAGGAAATTGACTTTTAATCCTCTTAAAAAATTTGGGTCGGAACTTTTTACCATTCTTAAGGATGCCATGGAGACAGAGGTTATAAATAAGGATTTGTTCACGGCACGCCAGGTACAAGAACCAATGATATCAACCTTGTATCTATTACCTAAGATACATAAAAATAGTGAGAATCCTCCCGGAAGACCTATAATCTCCGGATGTGGCAACTATCTGGAAAACGTGAACAAATTTATAAATGTCAAATTGCAACCTCTTGTCGAAATACTCCCGTCATATATCAAAGACACTAACGAGTTTCTCAAAAAGATAGATGGTTTATACATTGATGCAGATGCAATTTTGGTTACCTGTGACGTGGAGTCTTTGTACACCAATATACGCCATGATGATGGAATCCAGGCAGTAAAATACTTTGTTGACTCTTCTTCTATGACTACATCTATGAGTCAATTTTTGGTTCAACTATTACAATTTTCGTTATCTCATAATTTTTTTCTTTTCAAGGGGTCCCTCTACCTGCAGCTCCAAGGCACCGCAATGGGTGCTTCTTTTGCGCCAAATTATGCAAATTTATTCTTGGGGCTGTGGGAGAGGGACCTTTTTCTGTCTGGTCAAGTGTCATCAATTGAGCGCATCCCCATGTGGATGCGCTATATTGATGACATATTCTTCATCTGGCAAGGCTCCATTGAGGCATTACAGGAATTTATGTCAAAACTAAATGATAACACCAACAATATACGTTTAACGTATAAGTTTGACAAAAACCAAATGGAATTCCTTGATGTTTGTATACAAAGGGATGGAAATAACTGCCTCCAAACTAAATTATACCGCAAGGAGACTGCGGTTAACTCTGTATTACATGCAACATCTGCACATCCTCCGGCAGTCATTAATTCTATCCCGACTGGTCAATTTTTGAGACTACGGAGGATATGCTCTGAGGATCATGAGTTTGAAGAACAGGCTAGAGACCTTTGTGAAAGGTTTAAAGACCGTGGTTATAGCAAGCGGTCAATCAAGAAAGCGTATAATCGTGCTAAAAACACATCAAGGCATCAGGCTCTATATTCCACCAGATCTTCTATTCCTAAACAAATCGTTCGATTTATCACAACGCATCATGGTCAGACTGACCTTATGAGACACTATATGGCAAAATCATGGTCCATTTTACAGGCCGATCCGATAATCTCGAGATATATAGGGGAGAAACCAAATATCACCTATAGGAGATCCAACAATTTGAGGGATCAATTGGTAAGGAGTCACTATACGTACACACCATCCTCTTTCTTATCCAAATTCAAACCTCAAATGGGATGCAAACCCTGTGGCAAATGTGTGGCATGTCCTAAAGTGTTGAGAGCACAAACGTTTTCAAATTCTAAAAAAACTGTCACGTACAAGATAAAACATGCTATAACTTGTAATTCTAGGGCAGTAATTTATTATGCCACGTGCCCATGCTCGCTAATATATGTGGGTCTGACAACTCGCCAGCTAAAAATACGTATACGCGAGCATGTTTTGGGTATACAAGCAGCTAAGGAAGTGGAAGATGTCTCTTTACTCAAAACTATCCCTAAACATTTTAAAAACTATCATGACTGTGACGATACCCTTTTAAAAGTAATTGGTATAGACCAGATTGAGGTTGGCGAAAGGGAGGGTAAAATTAGTACTCCTTTAGCCCAGTTGGAAACTAAATGGATCTGGCTGCTAGAAACTATTTCTCCCCAGGGCCTTAACGAGAATATTAGTTTTGCCCCTTTTATATAAGGAAATATGCTATTTATTCTTTTATTCCTCATTTTATGGTTCCCCTTCTTTTAATTCCCACTTTTTATTATTGGTAATTTTTTGGCTTTTTTATTGTTTCTAACATTTTATATTCCCTTTTTTTAGCGAATAAAATCTTCCGTGAATATCGTGTGTTGCTTTTGCTGAAGAATCACGTTGTGGCTGATTGTGGAAAGAGTATTATGGACTTGATGGATTCGTCTTTCTCTCCACATCTAAAACAAATAAAGAAATTGTTTTGTAATATTTTTAATATTATATGCTATTATTTTTTTTTTTAAAAATATAAAAAAAAAAAAAAAAAAACACAGCCTGAACAACCTGATGCATATGTAAATATATTCTGTGATTTTTCTTCTGTGTTTTTGCAAACTAGAATTTTTTGGGATTGCTAAATGTGACGCAATATAAGAATTTTGTACATGTGTTCTATAGACGGGTAGATATACCTTTATATGTGTAGATAATATATCATCTTATTTGATGCATGCTTTTATGTGTCATCTTAGGGGTATGCACAGTATTTAATGTTTGGCCGTTTGTACTATACAATGCAATGTGCCTTTTTTGCGTTGCATTATTCTTGCCCATTAACCTTTATGTCGCTCATTATGCCGGTCTGATTGGTGCGTATCGCGGCTCGCGGTCGGGGTCTCTTATGCTCTCACGTTGTGGTTACCTTGGTAACGTCGGGCACTATCCCGTACGTCCGGTCTCGCGATGTGGGAGCATGGGGAGTCCTGACTTGGCTAGCCGCGTATGCGCCGATGACATTTTGGACTGACATCATCGGCAACACACAGGGACCATGTGCACTTACTGCACATGTGTGAACTCCAACCCGGAAGTAATTAGTCCATGTTAAATGCTCATTATATAAATTGTGACCCTTGAAGCCTGAACACCACCCCCTGACGAAGGAACTAGGTTTCCGAAACACGTGTCGGGAGTGTGCGTGTTCAGGACGGCGAGGTACCCACAGGTCATGTTTATAAATATTCCCTGCTCTCTAGCACTTTGCACTTTTTTATTTGGCATTTTATGTGAAAGGGTGATAGCCCCGTCTTTGTGCACCTTTGCATTGTTCCAATTGATTGCACTATAAAGCACTTTTTGTATTTTGCACATACATTTTTTTAAATTTTTTAATTTTTCTATATAATTTCACACTTTTGCTTCTGGGAATTTTTATCTTCATTCTGGAAATCATTACCTGGCACAGAAATACTGGTAAAATTTTTTTTTTTTTTTTTTTTAAAGATTTTCATATGTGCAATAGGGTTTCCGCTTATTTGATTTGATATTTATTGCCGTCCTGCATAGCACACTTTTTGTATTAACTGTTTGGTTTTAATATACTATCTGATACTGTACTGCCACTTAAGAATTAATAAAGGCATATACACACATATATATATATATATATTCAGCCTGATCCTCCTGGTGCATCCTTTGTCTTGGTGATTGGCTTCTTACTCATGGTGTAAGTGGTTTCCACTTTTTTATTCAAAAGACACCCTGGTGAATTAATATTGAATAATATATAGGTGTCCAATTATATTTTATTAATACATTATATTTTATTACTGTTCCAATCAGGGTTGTTTCTTTTGCTGTCTTTTAATACAATTATGTAAATCAGGTGATTTGCATCTCTGTAATGAGGAGGGGTGTTGTCTAATGACATCACAACCCTATAGAAGGTGTGCTTAATTATTAGGCAACTTCCTTTCCTTTGGCAAAATGGGTCAGAAGAGAGATTTGACGGCTCTGAAAAGTCCAAAATTGTGAGATGTCTTGCAGAGGATGCAGCAGTGTTGAAATTGCCAAACTTTTGAGGCGTGATCACCGAACAATCAAGCGTTTCATGGCAAATAGCCAACAGGGTCGCAAGAAGCGTGTTGGGCAAAAAAGGCGCAAAATAACTGCCCATGAATTGAGGAAAATCAAGCGTGAAGCTGCCAAGAAGCCATTTGCCACCAGTTTTGCCATATTTCAGAGCTAAAGATATGATGCACGATTACAACATATGTATTAGAACAAATAATTTTATTATATCATAAAAACATGACAAGATACATAATATAGGGGAAAGAACAAGACAGATGGAAATAAAATACGGGGTGTCACGGGGTCATAGAGATGCCTTATTATACATAATGTCACACAACTAGGGTCATTCCAATAAATTAAACTACATAGATATCAAATCGATAATAATAGTTATGTGGACAATAGGATGTATACAGTATAGCTCATATATGGTACCTATATAATATGATCTCCTGAACCTAAGTATAGGATATAATGTATAAAGTGATAGTTATTGACTATAAAATCCACATACTATAAAAAAGGAAATGATATATTACAATAAAGTGCCAAGTAAATATAGTATAAAGTGGATATTCTAGGTAAATATTATCTAGTGAATGCACATATATTCAATATAGTACGACATAATCATATAGAAATGACGTGTCACAGTGCGAAAAAGTGCAGATAAAGATAGTCCTGTAGTGCTTGTGGAGTCACTACAATATGTGCATATATTACCAGTGTAAGTACCTGGTCTGATAGAAATAAAGTTTCATGGTGCCATATGGAAAGGAGATCCAGTGTAATACTGACCAGTACCAGAGGCCCGTGGCAGCCCGCACCTGCCCGACGCGCGTTTCGCCTGAGCTTTGACAAGGGAATGAAGTAAGGAACATGAGAAGCAGTATTTAACTAGAAAGGAACCAATCGGTGTTATTACCGTGATCATTAAAAGGATACAGCTGTGAACGAGGCGCGTGTAGTACCATGCATGGTATTGCCGGAGACAGGCTCCTCCCATATGACTCACTAGAGCGCACCACGTGGGGGAGGCCGACACCATGGAACGCAAGGTGCGCCGGAAGTGACGATCTAAGTGTAAGAAGTGTAGGGGGCATGGTATATACACAGCGCTCAGCAGGAACGCATAGAAGGAAAAGGAGAAGCCAGTGGTGTCAATAGAACTGTGGGATCGCAATAAGTATCACCTATATCCAGCACTCTGGAACCATAAAAAGCAATAATAGTATCAATACGGCGAAATATCTGAAAAGATAATAACCATCAGAATAAAATACACATATGCATGTGTGTACACAGAACACACTTATACTACCATCTACACACAAAATGTATTTTATTCTGATGGTTATTGTCTTTTCTGTTCACTTTAATTATTTCCTACTAATTTATTTTCTCTATTCTTATTTTTTTCAGATATTTCGCTATATTGATAATATTATTGCCCCTCTATGTCTGTTATTGACTGTGGAGATACGGAGGGTCAGCGGGTGCCCTGATCCGCTAGCCAGTATTCTTAGGTAAAGGGGAAAAATGGAGACAAGACCATCTCGCATTGTTGATTATACAGGGTGGGCCATTTATATGGCTACACCTAAATAAAATGGGAATAGTTGGTGATATCAACTTCCTGTTTGTGGCACATTAGTATATGGGAGGGGGGAAACTTTTCCAGATGGGTGGTGACCATGGCGGCCATTTTGAAGTCGGCCATTTTGGATCCAACTTTATTTTTTCCAATGGGAAGAGGGTCATGTGACACATCAAACTTATTGAGAATTTCACAAGAAAAACAATGGTGTGCTTGGTTTTAACATAAATTCATTATTTCATGAGTTATTTACAAGTTTATGACCACTTATAAAATGTGTTCAAAGTGCTGCCCATTGTGTTGGATTGTCAATGCCACCCTCTTCTCCCACTCTTGACACACTGATAGCAAGACCGCAGAAGAAATGCTAGCACAGGCTTCCAGTAGCCATTGTTTCAGATGCTGCACATCTCGTAACTTCACAGCATAGATAATTGCCTTCAGATGACCCCAAAGATAAAAGTCTAAGGGGGTCAGATCGGGAGACTTTGGTGGCCATTCAACTGGCCCACGATGACCAATCCACTCTCCAGGAAACTGTTCATGTAGTAATGCTCGGACCTGACACCCATAATTGATGGTATGGTGTGGTATATAGGGTACAAAGATAGTGGCGCCATTCTTCATCAATGGAAACCTCACTGGATATCTGAAATTGCTACATGATGATGTGTTGCCCTCTTTATGCACTGAAGATGGCACGTTCCCTGAGTTTTTTTCCAGCAAGATGGTGCACCACTACATTACGGGTGTCAGGTCCGAGCATTCCTACAAGGAATCTGACCCTCTTAGACTAGCATTTCTTTTGCACTGTTGCTATCAGTGTGTCAAGAGTGGGAGAAGAGGTTGCATTGACAATCCAACACAATGGGCAGCACTTTGAACATATTTTATAAATGGTCATAAACTTGTAAATATCTCATGAAAGAATAAAGTTACGTTAAAACCAAGCACACCATTGTTTTTCTTGTGAAATTCTCAATAAGTTTGATGTGTCACATGACCCTCTTCTCATTGGAAAAAAATAAAGTTGGATCTAAAATGTCCAACTTCAAAATGGCTGCCATGGTCACCACCCATCTTGAAAAGTGCCACAAACAGGAAGTTTTATATCACCAACCATTCCCATTTTATTTTGGTGTATCCATATAAATGGCGCACCCTGTATAATATATTTGAATAGTATTTCCTCCTCTGTTTTGCAAGTCAACAAACTAGCTGGCCTGGACAATGTGTAATCATCATTGTTCAAAGACCCTGCATGAAAGAAGAGTCAACATTTCAGACTCTTGACCAACAAGAAAGAAACACATAAATACAAAAGTCAACATATACTGTAGATAACAGTCTTTTCCTCCTGTCTTGCTGAAAATAAATGTCTAGTTAATTAAGATAAAATGCTGTGTCATCACAATGACTATCTACATGAGACACTAGCCATGGGGACACTTTATAGCTCACCCTTACATTGTCTTGGACACAGCCTTGCATTTTGACCTACGCCAATCGGATATAGTGTACAATAACATAATACGGACACACTGCACTATACATACTTGTCTAGCCCATCAATGCACGAGAGTAGTAGTAGTAGTACCCCATAATACGATGCACAGTTACACAATGTGTATACATAGCAAAACAGCAACGTGGACACCATAACTGTGCGGCATGTGCCCAGTGTATAAGTGCTAGGGGTTACCTTGGTAGAAGATGGAACTGGACCCCAATGAGAGTCATAGATATAGCATATAGCAAGCAGGTGCAGCACGTGGCCGCCAAGGCTGGTGACTGACTGCAGCCCTCGTATGCTATTGCATCAGGTCATTGCTCCAAAAGAGTTGAGAGCATTGCGGAATGATATGTGGTTTATTTTCTATTTTTTCTTACAAATAGTTAAATTTCTTCGCCTCTCTGAGCAGATTAAGTAATTAGCACATAATTACGGAGCTGTCATCCACAATTACATGCACCACACATCAGGAAAATACCCCGGTGCTCCATGTGTCCACGGAGACTGTGGCTGGGATGAAATATATATATCAGAAGGGTGCAACTATTTCTGCAAGCAGCTGCCAAGTCTGCCACCAATGATGTAGCACAGGGGAGAAAAAACAGGAGAAGATACAGCAGCCTCGAAAAACCACAACGCCAAGAACCCGACCCCACTGCCGAAGGACTGGACCACCCGACTGCAGGGCGTAGACTGCTAGTAAGTGCAGAATAAACTGCAGAATTTTATTTTTTTTATGATTTTTTCTTTTATCTTTTTTTATGATTTTTATTTTTTCAGGATTTTCAAGATCTCTGCTTACTGTCAGTGAATAGAAACATTCTTGGTCACATTCATCCAGGTAATCAGCCCGCTCTCCATTCTGATAGATTTATACCTGCACTTCAGTTTTAGACGGTGGAATTGCACCAAATTTATAGAAATGATGGCGCACGATGTTTGAAGAATTTTGAACAAGTTGAAAGATTTATTTTTTTTTTGCTTTTTTTTTGATCCATTGACGGTGTCCCATGGCTTCAATTTTTTTTTTTTAAAAAAAAAAGCAAACTGTGCTTTCCTCACCCTCCACGAGTCCAGCGCTGAGTCTCCTCTGCTGATCCAGCTGTCGGTTACTGTCTGCAGTGCTCACTAGATGACTCCAGGAGCAGCTGAGGTCACTGATTGGCTGCAGCGCTATTTATGTAACATCAGCACTGCAGATAATAACAGTCACTGAGAGGAGCGGTGGATACTCAACCCTGGACCCGGGGAGGGTAAGAAAAGCATGTTTATTTATCAAACAAACTGCAGCCGGGGGACCAGGGATTTCCAAAACCAAAACACCTCTTTAAGCAAAATGTTTGTGACATTTCGACATTTCGAAAAATAGAAAATGATGAATTTGCTGAAAACATCTGGATGATGGAAGTCGCACCCACATTATTTAGCGAACCCAAATAATGGAGAATAAATAAAAATACCTAAAATCCAAACATTAACTGCATAATAAAAAAAGATGCAAAAAGAGCTAAGACGGGAAACCAAGGTCTAGCAGAAAGTAGGAGAATTCTGGAGTGTAAAATAGGGGTATTCCAGTTTACAGAAAGTATCACCTGTGCCTTAATAGTTAGATCGCAGTGAGTCCCACTGCTCTTCCCGCTTTCTAATGGTTCTGACCTGGACTTTGTAACTCTTTTATCTTGTGATTTTTTTTTTACTTTTTTTAGCTTCTCTTCGCTGATTGATGATCACATAAATGTTCAACTCATCTGAGAGGAGCTCAGAAAAAAATGCAGGTGAAAGAGTTACAACCTCCCCTTGGGAACAAGCTCACTGACAGACTCCAGATAACTCATTCTGCAGTCAGCAATGTGCAGGGACACATACAAGCGAAATTCGGCTGCAGTGTGCAGGAGCATGGCAGGAACTGATAGTCCTCGGAGGTGGGAAAAAATACTTTGGGCAATACTCTGGCTGATCTGCAGAAACCACAGAATCCTCTCCTCTCACAACAAGCCAGGACCCCCATCTTCATACAGCGTACCAGGGCGTAAGAGAAGGGTACCTTCCCCATATCGACCTCCTTGTGCCAGGTGACAGTACGCTTCTCTCCACAATGCCCCCACATACACTGATGCCTCCACAGTTGCCCTCCGCACAGTGTTATGCCCCCAAAGCCCAAAGTGCCCCTGCACACAGTATTATGCCCCACAATACCCCGTACGTATAGTGCCCCCTCATGCACTGATGCCCACACAGTATCTTTCTCTCCACAGTGCTCCCCATATACTGTATATTGATGACTCCACAGTGCCCCTCCTTACAGTACGATACCCCCCAGGCCACCTCTGCAGAGTATAATGACTACACACTGTCCCCCTCATGCACTGATGCCCACACAGTACCTTTCTTTCCACAGTGCTCCCCACATACACTGATGCCTCCACAGTGCCCCTCCTTACAGTACGATACCCCCCAGGCCACCTCTGCAGAGTATAATGACTACACACTGTCCCCCTCATGCACTGATGCCCACACAGTATCTTTCTCTCCACAGTGCTCCCCATATACTGTATATTGATGCCTCCACAGTTGCCCTCCACACAGTGTTATGCCCCCAAAGCGCCCCTGCACACAGTGTTATGCCCCACAATACCCCGTACGTATAGTGCCCCCTCATGCACTGATGCCCACACAGTACCTTTCTCTCCTCAGTGCTCCCCACATACACTGATGCCTCCACAGTTGCCCTCCGCACAGTGTTATGCCCCCAAAGCCCAAAGTGCCCCTGCACACAGTATTATGCCCCACAATACCCCGTACGTATAGTGCCCCCTCATGCACTGATGCCCACACAGTACCTTTCTCTCCTCAGTGCTCCCCCATACACTGATGCCTCCTCAGTGCCCCTCCTTACAGTACAATACCCCCCAGGCCACCTCTGCAGAGTATAATGACTACACACTGTCCCCCTCATGCACTGATGCCCACACAGTACCTTTCTCTCCTCAGTGCTCCCCACATACACTGATGCCTCCACAGTGCCCCTCCTTACAGTACAATACCCCCCAGGCCACCTCTGCAGAGTATAATGACTACACACTGTCCCCCTCATGCACTGATGCCCACACAGTATCTTTCTCTCCACAGTGCTCCCCATATATATTGATGCCTCCACAGTGCCCTTTCTTACAGTACGATACCCCCAGGCCACCTCTGCATAGTATATTGCCTCCATACTGGCCCCCTCATTTACTGATGTCCCCACAGAGCCCCTCTGTACAGTATGATGCCTCCACAGTGCCCCCCACATACAATGATGCCTCCACAGTTGCCCTCCGCACAGTGTTATGCCCCAAAGTGCCCCTGCACACAGTATTATGCCTCACAATACCCATGTAGATATAGTGCCCCCTCATACACTGATGCCCCCTCATAAACTGATGTCCCCACAGCACCCTTTTCTCCACAGTGCTCCCCACATACACTGATGCCTCCACAGTGCCCCTCCTTACAGTATGATACCCCCAGGCCACCTCTGCCTTCACACTGCCTCCCTAATTTACTGATGTCCCCACAGAGCCCTCACATACACTGATGCCTCCATAGTGCCCCTGCAAAGTGCGCCCCACATGCAGTATTCCTCCACACTGCACCCCACATGTCCCCTTCCACAGTGTCCCCCCGCGTACACTGCACATACACTGACACCTCCACAATGGCCCCTACACACACAGATGCTTTTCGAGCCCCTCTGCGCAGTATAATGTCCGTTAATGCGCCCATCACACCCCAAACACAGACACCTGTGTGACACAATTGTGTCGTGCCAGTGACTTACCCTATCAACTGTGGGCTCATTGAACATTTTGGTGCTTTTTTAAGCCTGTGTCAGTGGCTGGGCTTCATGAAAGATTGTTAATTTCACTATATACCGCATTGCTAAAATAATAATACATCTAGAGGGGCTAAAACATATGTAAAACCTCATTTTAAGAAATACAAAAAATATTATACTAAAATAAACCAAAGTGTTTAAATCACCCTCTTTACCCAATCTGACAGAAAAAAAATCCTTTTTGATTCCACCGTAGCCATGACGGTCTGAACTATCAAAGGTGAGAAAAATAATGTTGTTTAAAAAAAAATAAAAGTAATTGCAATAAAGAAGACAAAAATCAAAAAGCCAGAATTGCTGTTTTTAGATTTCCACATCCAAAACTGAAAAAAAATAGCAATCAAAATGCCAAATGTACCGCAAAATAGTAAAAATAAAAACGACACAATGCCAGGTAATTTTTCCCACTGTGACCATCGCAAAAATGCATGGTTACCTTACATTTACTGTAGAATATGTCTGTGCCTTGGGAGGGGAGGGGGATGGAACCTTCTAAAACCTTAGCCTGATCTTCTGAATCGATGGATTTTGGGCAGAAGGATTGTTTCCCTCTCCATCTGAGTTGCCACACTGTAAGATGCATCCACGTTGCCTTGTGGCCAGAGGATCCTCTTTTCTTGAATTCCATCTCATCATTTTTCTTATATGAGCCAACATTTTCATCTAAAGTTCTATGTTTTGTCTGATTTGTAGGACTCTCAAGACTCTACGATGGTGGTGAACTCCACGGTTTTGTACAACAATGTGACCCAGATCCCCGTCCTTTCGGCTAGAATGATTGAAATCTTGAGAACGATCTTCTTCTTGGTAGCAATTTTCAGTTTTTGCATTTTCCTCTACTTTATGACGGTTTTGCTGATTGTCTACTTCACCACTCCTCACGTACGAGACAACCCCCGCTACATCCTCTTTACTCACATGCTCATTAACGACTCGCTGTACCTCATCTTGACGCTGTTCCTTTCATTTGCTTACCAATTTAACGTGTCCTGCCAAGTGCCCATATGTTATTTCATTCTCACCCTAGCAAGCATCACCTTTAAGATCACCCCATACAACTTGATGGCCATGGCTTTCGAGCGATACATCGCAATTTGTTTTCCTCTTAGACATACAATTTTATGTACTGCCCAAAGGACTCATTTCGCCATCATGATTATGTGGCTTGTTGGTCTCCTTCCAGGTGTAGCAGACGTTGTTGTACTCAACACTTCTGTTGAGAAAGGATTCTTCTCCCGGGGTATCATATGTAGACAGGATGGGCTTGTAGTCCAGCCTGTGCAAAAAGCCTTAAGATCCTCCACCTATATTGGTAGCTTAATTCTGGTAGCTCTTGGCATACTCTTCACCTACATCAAGGTTATGTTGGTCGCTCAGAGAAGTGGTTCCAGTAAATCCTCTGCCTCCAAGACTGGTAGGACACTTATACTTCACACAATCCAACTACTTTTATGCATGATGTCACTAACCGCTACAGTTACCGAGACCTATGGTGGAGATTACTTTCAAATCGTGATCATGGGTAACTTTTTACTTTTCATGTGTATTCCGAGACTCCTTAGCCCCCTTATTTATGGCATAAGGGACGAAGTGTTCAGTAAATGCATCAAAAAGATGTATGCTATAAGCCTCTAACCCTCTGGTTCCTTCACACTTTATCTGTTGTTCATGGCTACGTGAATAAAGTCATGACCAAGGTCAACTTTTCACTTGTTTTCCAAAGCTCTTCAGACTTTTTCTCTGAGGTATATGTTTCAAAGTGTTCTGCAGGTGAATGAAAAGTCTTCACCTATACTATTATGACCATGACCATGTGAATGTTGAGAACGTCACGGAGGTTTACATCTTGACTATGGCCAAATTTTTGCTTTTCATTTGTTTTCCAAAGCTCTTCAGCCCTTTTTTCTAAGGTACTGTATAAGGAAAAAAGTGTTTAGCAAGTGAATGAAAAAGATTCAACGAAGGCCATGACCACGTGGCTGTTAACAAAATCCAAAACAAAATTCCTAAGTTTGACTATGGCCAACTTTTTGCTTTTCACGTGTTTTACATGTCTCTTCGACATCTCAAATGGAACAAAGTGTTCGGTAAATGCTTGAAATGATGTATTTTACAATACTTTATCCTCAGTTCCTTCATGTGTCAACTGTTGCCATGACCACAACTCCTGAAGGTTGGCATTCGAAATAAGTGTTACGACACCAACATTTTTTTCATTGAATTGACCTTAATCTCTTTGACTTAATCTGCTACTATTCCCTGTATTCTTGAGAATAAAACACCTGAAACATTAAACAAGTGTGTAACTCCTCACAACCAAGTCTCTCTTTTGGTGCTTAAGGCAAACCATGTAAAATGTCCTTCTCTGCCACAATGTCCATATAGTGACAACGACAGTTACCCTGTGCTGGCCAAAGTGACTCCATGGTGTGTCAGTCATAGTATGCACATTATCGTGCTCAACTGTTTAAATGGGTGCTCCCTAAGAGTACTAGTCACAGTAGAACCAGACCCATGCGAATAGCCAAAATGATGGCGGTCACACAAGGTACCGAGCCCACGCCTGCCTGCCGACCTTTGCGCCTATTTCAGCTGGATGTGTGTCTGAGGACCCACAGTCAGCTGAGATTTTATTGCGAGAGACCCGCCAGCCCCCTGCTCTACAATAAATGCTGCCATCCAATCAGAGGCCCGGTAGCTGACGTTGGCGTGCCGGTCAAGGATAGCGCATAGTAGTCATGTGCCACTCATGGCTGGCACGCCGTAGTTAGCTGCATCTTGTGGGAGCAGAGAATGGTGAGAAGATTTTTTTTTTTTTTGATGTGTTGGAAAAAAGTTTCAAAACAAGAATTATACCAGGATGGGGACATTATAGAAAGAAGGGGCCCAGAATGGGGGGCATTATACATTATATTCTATATTATAAAGAAGACCACAATGAGGTAGATGAAGAAACAAAACTCATTCAGGTCACAAAAAATGTTGATCTAAGCCGAATTTTTTTTTTTTATAACTTTCTGTGTTTTTTCTCAGCTTGAATTTGAAAAAATCTATACGTTTGGTATTGCCATAATTGTACTGACCTGGAGAATCATGATTCAAAGAGAACTTGATCGCAGAATGTAACATGCTGTAAAAGCAAAACACCAAAAGGAAATTCAGGATTGCTTTAATTTCTGTAATTTCACTATTTTGTTTCTAGTTTTTCAGTGCATTGAACGGTAAAATGAATGAAGTCATTTAAAACTAAAACGCGTCCCATAAAAAACAAGTCGTCGTGTGGCGATCTGGAAGGTAAAATGAAGAAATGATGGCTCTTGAAAGAAGGAAAGAAAAAGGACAAAAATAAAAAAGTAAGTAAATACGGTCTGTATTTTACGGCCGTAATACGCAGTAATTGTCCCAAAACACTGTTCCGTATTCAATGCGAGGATGCGATTTTTACGCACAAATTTATCCGTGTGGCATCCGTATGGCTTCCGTACGGCGATTTTTTTCTCGCAGGCATGCAAAATGGACATCAAGGATCCATCGGCTCAAATATTCTAAAAAAACATATATACAGTCTATATATATATATATATATATATATATATCAGTGAGACACATATATATATATATATATATATTTAATTCAGCGCTAGATAGCAGAAAAGCTGGTAATTCAATTGTTGGCTTTTGCTATCTCCTTCACAAACCCACCAGGATATGAGACATGGTTTACATACAGTAAACCATTTCATATCCCTTCTTTAATTACATATTCCTCTTTACTAATGTAAGAAGTGTCTTTGTGTAAAATTTGGGGGCTCTAGCTATTAAATTAAAGGGTTAAATCCCGGAAAAAATTGGTGTGGGCTCCCGCGCAATTTTCTCTGCCAGAGTCTGAAAGCCAGTGACTGAGGGCAGATATTAATAGCCTAGAGAGGGACCATGGTTATTGGCCCCCCTGGCTAAAAACATCTGCCCCCAGCCACCCCAGAAAAGGCACATCTGTAAGATGCGCTTAATCTGGCCTCTCTCTTCCCACTCCCCTGTAGCGGTGGGATATGGGGGTAATGAAAGGTTAATGTCAAATTGCTATTGTAAGGAACTTTTCAGAATATTTTCCCACGCTCGAGTTCATATGAGTTCATCCAGCAGAGGGTGCATCACCGCGACTCGAGGTAACTACAGGACATTCCCCTGCTTTCCATTCATTCACCAAGTTTTACAGGCAGGAGCACAGCTGCATTAGCAGAGCTCCTGGGTGTAAAATGATTTAACCCCTTCAGATGGATTTAAAGCGTGGGACAAGACTGAACGACGGAAGGTATGTATTATTGTTGTTTCGTTTTTTTAACTTTATTTCAGGTGACAAGGGTCTTCAGGTGGATTAAGAATATAATAAAATATTAAACACCATGTGTCTTTATTTCATTAAAATACTTTTTAATAATGTGTGTGTGTTTTATTAACCATTTCGTACTATTGGATTAACCCCTTCCCGACCTTTGACGCCACGTAGGCGTCATGAAAACCCGTGCCAATCCGACCCATGACGCCTATGTGGCGTCATGGAAAGATCGCATCCCTGCAGATCGGGTGAAAGGGTTAACTCCATTTTCACCCGATCTGCAGAGACAGGGGGAGTGGTACTTCAGCCCAGGGGGGGTGGCTTCACCCCCCCCCCCCGTGGCTACGATCGCTCTGATTGGCTGTTGAAAGTGAAACAGCCAATCAGAGCGATTTGTAATATTTCACCTATGAAAATGGTGAAATATTACAATCCAGCCATGGCCGATGCTGCAATAGCATCTGCCATGGCTGGAGACCCCGATCTGCCCCCCCCCACCCCACCGATCGCCCCCCAGTCGTCCTTTCTGCCACGATCTCCTGTCCGCTCCCCTCCTCCCTCCTGTCCACTCCCCCGGTCCTCTTGTCCGCTCCCCCGGTCCTCCGATCCCCCCCCCCCGTGTTCCGATCCACCCCCCCATACTTACCTAGCTTCGATGTCCCTCCCGGTGTCCGGCCGTCTCCTCCATGGGCGCCGCCATCTTGGAAAATGGCGGGCGCATGCGCAGTGCGCCCGCCGAATCTGCCAGCCGGCAGATTCATTACAAGTACATTTTGATCGCTGTGGTAGGTTCTATCACAGCGATCAAAGTAAAAAAATAATAAATAAACCCCCCCTTTATCACCCCCATAGGTAGGGACAATAATAAAATAAAGAAAATGTTTTTTTTTCTTTTTTGGCCGCTGCAAATTCGAAGCAGTTTTCCATCAGGTTTACAGTACCATGTACACCTAAGGAAAACCAAATCCGCTGTGCCCATGGTGCGGAAAATTCCGTGCAGAAACGCTGCGTTGTATTTTCCGCAGCATGTCAATTCTTTGTGCGGATTCCGCAGCGTTTTACACCTGTTCCTCAATAGGAATCCGCAGGTGAAATCCGCACAAAAAAACACTGGAAATCTGCTGTAAATCCGCAGGTAAAACGCAGTGCCTTTTACCTGCAGATTTTTGAAAAATCGTGCGGAAAAATCTCACACGAATCCGCAACGTGGGCACATAGCCTTAGGGTTAGGGTTGGAATTAGAGTTAGGGTTGGAATTAGGGCTAGGGTTTGAAATAGGGTTAAGATTAGGCTTGTGGTTAGGGTTACGGATAGGGTTAGGGGTGTGTTGGGGTTACAGTTGTGGTTAGTGTTGGGATTAGGGTTACGGTTGGGATTAGGGTTAGGATTAGGGTTAGGGTTGGAATTAGGGTTACGGGTGTGTTGCGGTTAGGGTTGTGGTTAGGGGTGTGTTGGGGTTAGGGTTGTGATTAGGGTTATGGCTACAGTTGGGATTAGGATTAGGGGTGTGTTGGGGTTAGTGTTGAAGTTAGAATTGAGGGGTTTCTGTTATGACCCCAATGGCAGAGGGTCTCTGCAATAAATACCAAGTCTGCAAACACAAAAAACCAGCTCATAGGGCAGTGGTAACTGGGCTGACCGTATAGCTAATCCTAGCACCACAAATAGCAGCAGCCGGGGAACGTGCCTACGTTGGTTCTAGACGTCTCGCGCCAGCCGGAGAACTAACTAACCCTAGAAGGGAAAAGATAGACCTTTCTTGCCTCCAGAGAAAAGACCCCAAAAGTTGGATACAAGCCCCCAACAAATAATAACGGTGAGGTAAGAAGAAAAGACAAACGTAAGAATGAACTAGGTATTTAGCAAAGAGAGGCCCACTGACTAATAGCAGAATATAGTAAGATGACTTATACGGTCAGCAAAAACCCTATCAAAAATATCCACGCTGGATATTCAAGAACCCCCGAAACGTCTAACGGCCGGGGGGAGAATACCAGCCCCCTAGAGCTTCCAGCAAAATCAGGAATCACATTTAGTACAAGCTGGACAAAAAATAAGAGCAATACAAATAACCAAAAAACAAGGAAGCAGGACTTAGCTTAATTTTGCATGAACCAGGACCAGCAGACAGGAGCAAACAGAAAGGACTGATTACAACGATGCCAGGCACCAGACTAAGAATTCAGGAAGTTCATATAGCAACACCCCTGGACTAACGACCCAGGTGGGTGCCAAACTAGGGAAAGACAATCTCAGAGTCATACCACTAGTGACCACAAGAGGGAGCCAAAAAAGTCTAATTCACAACAGGTTTCCACTGTTTAGGCACATCAGGGGTCTCCAAACGCAACATGGCGCCACCATTGATTCCAGCCAATCTTGCGTTCAAAAAGTCAAATGGTGCTCCCGCCCTTCCAAGCCCCGACGTGCGCCCAAACAGTGGTTTACCCCCACATTTGGGGTACCAGCGTACTCAGGACAAACTGGGCAACAACTGTTGGGGTCCAATTTCTCCTGTTACCCTTGCAAAAATAAAAAATTACTTGCTAAAACATAATTTTTGAGGAAAGAACAATTATTTTTTATTTTCACGGCTCTGCGTTATAAACTTCTGTGAAGCACTTGGGGGTTGAAAGTGCTCACCACACATCTAGATAAGTTCCTTCGGGGGTCTAGTTTCCAAAATGGGTCACTTTTGGGGTGTTTCTACTGTTTAGGCACATCAGGGGCTCTGCAAATGCAATGTGACGCCCGCAGACCATTCCATCAAAGTCTGCATTTCAAATGTCACTACTTCCCTTCCGAGCCCTGACGTGTGCCCAAACAGTGGTTTACCCCCACATATGGGGTATCAGCGTACTCAGGAGAAACTGGACAACAACTTTTGGGGTCCAAATTCTCCTGTTACCCTTGTGAAAATAAAAAATTGCTTGCTAAAACATCTTTTTTGAGGAAAGAAAAATGATTTTTTATTTTCACGGCTCTGCGTTGTAAACTTCTGTGAAGCACTTGGGGGTTGAACGTGCTCACCACACATCTAGATAAGTTCCTTGGGGGGTCTAGTTTCCAAAATGGGGTCACTTGTGGGGGGTTTCTACTGTTTAGGCATATCAGGGGCTCTGCAAACGTAACATGATGCCCGCAGACCATTCCATCAAAGTCTGCATTCCAAAACGTCACTACTTCCCTTCCGAGCCCCGGCATGTGCCCAAACAGTGGTTTACCCCCACATATGGGGTATCAGCGTACTCAGGAGAAACTGGACAACAACTTTTGGGGTCCAATTTCTCCTGTTACTCTTGCAAAAATAAAAAATTCTGGGCTAAAAAAATATTTTTGAGGAAAGGAAACTGTCATGATTCTCAATGGCGAGAGAACATAGCCCAGCATATATGAGAACTAGCTCTTGGAAGATGGAAACTATACTGACCATGAACTAAACCTGCCGCACAACTAGAAGTGGCCGGGTAGCATGCCTACGTTTTTTTTATCCCTAGATGCCCAGCGCCAGCCGGAGAACTACCTAATCCTAGCAGAGGAAAAGACAGTCCTGGCTCACCTCTAGAGAAATTTTCCCAAAAGGCAGACAGAGGCCCCCACATATATTGGCGGTGATTTTAGATGAAATGACAAACGTAGTATGAAAATAGGTTTAGCAAAATCGAGGTCCGCTTACTAGATAGCAGGAAGACAGAAAGGGCACTTTCATGGTCAGCAGAAAACCCTATCAAAACACCATCCAGAAATTACTTTAAGACTCTAGCATTAACTCATAACACCAGAGTGGCAATTTCCGATCACTAGAGCTTTCCAGACACAGTAACGAAACAGCAGCTGTGAACAGGAACAAAATGCAAAAACACACAAGGACAAAAGTCCAACTTAGCTGGGAGTAGTCTAGTAGCAGGAACATGCACAGAAAGGCTTCTGATTACATTGTTGACCGGCAAGAAACTGACAGAGGAGCAAGGTTATATAGCGACTCCCACATCCTGATAGGAGCAGGTGAACAGAGGGGATGATGCACACAAGTTCAATTCCACAAGTGGCCACCGGGGGAGCCCAGAATCCAATTTCACAACAGTACCCCCCCCTCAAGGAGGGGGCACCGAACCCTCACCAGAACCACCAGGGCGATCAGGATGAGCCCTATGAAAGGCACGGACAAGATCGGAGGCATGAACATCAGAGGCAGTGACCCAAGAATTATCCTCCTGACCGTATCCCTTCCATTTGACCAGATACTGGAGTTTCCGTCTGGAAACACGAGAGTCTAAGATCTTTTCCACAACGTACTCCAACTCACCCTCAACCAACACCGGAGCAGGAGGCTCAATGGAAGGCACAACCGGTACCTCATACCTGCGCAACAATGACCGATGAAAAACATTATGAATCGAAAAGGATGCAGGGAGGTCCAAACGGAAGGACACAGGGTTAAGAATCTCCAATATCTTGTACGGGCCGATGAACCGAGGCTTAAACTTAGGAGAAGAAACCCTCATAGGGACAAAACGAGAAGACAACCACACCAAGTCCCCAACACAAAGCCGAGGACCAACACGACGACGGCGGTTGGCAAAAAGCTGAGTCTTCTCCTGGGACAACTTCAAATTGTCCACCACCTGCCCCCAAATCTGATGCAACCTCTCCACCACAGCATCCACTCCAGGACAATCCGAAGATTCCACTTGACCGGAGGAAAATCGAGGATGAAACCCCGAATTACAGAAAAACGGAGACACCAAGGTGGCAGAGCTGGCCCGATTATTGAGGGCGAACTCCGCCAAAGGCAAAAAAGCAACCCAATCATCCTGATCCGCAGACACAAAACACCTCAAATATGTCTCCAAGGTCTGATTAGTCCGCTCGGTCTGGCCATTAGTCTGAGGATGGAAAGCAGACGAAAAAGACAAATCTATGCCCATCCTAGCACAGAATGCCCGCCAAAATCTAGACACGAATTGGGTCCCTCTGTCAGAAACGATATTCTCAGGAATACCATGCAAACGAACAACATTTTGAAAAAACAGAGGAACCAACTCGGAAGAAGAAGGCAACTTAGGCAAGGGAACCAGATGGACCATCTTAGAGAAACGGTCACACACCACCCAGATGACAGACATCTTCTGAGAAACAGGCAGATCCGAAATAAAATCCATCGAGATGTGCGTCCAAGGCCTCTTCGGGATAGGCAAGGGTAACAACAATCCACTAGCCCGAGAACAACAAGGCTTGGCCCGAGCACAAACGTCACAAGACTGCACAAAGCCTCGCACATCTCGTGACAGGGAAGGCCACCAGAAGGACCTTGCCACCAAATCCCTGGTACCAAAGATTCCAGGATGACCTGCCAACGCAGAAGAATGAACCTCAGAGATGACTCTACTGGTCCAATCATCAGGAACAAACAGTCTACCAGGTGGGCAACGATCAGGTCTATCCGCCTGAAACTCCTGCAAGGCCCGCCGCAGGTCTGGAGAAACGGCAGACAATATCACTCCATCTTTAAGGATACCTGTGGGCTCAGAATTACCAGGGGAGTCAGGCTCAAAACTCCTAGAAAGGGCATCCGCCTTAACATTCTTAGAACCCGGTAGGTACGACACCACAAAATTAAACCGAGAGAAAAACAACGACCAGCGCGCCTGTCTAGGATTCAGGCGCCTGGCAGACTCAAGGTAAATTAAATTTTTGTGGTCAGTAAATACCACCACCTGATGTCTGGCCCCCTCAAGCCAGTGACGCCACTCCTCAAAAGCCCACTTCATGGCCAAAAGCTCCCGATTCCCAATATCATAATTCCGCTCGGCGGGCGAAAATTTACGGGAAAAAAAAGCACAAGGTCTCATCACGGAGCAGTCGGAACTTCTCTGCGACAACACCGCCCCAGCTCCGATTTCAGAAGCGTCGACCTCAACCTGAAAAGGAAGAGCAACATCAGGCTGACGCAACACTGGGGCGGAAGAAAAGCGGCGCTTGAGCTCCCGAAAGGCCTCCACAGCATCAGGGGACCAATCAGCAACATCAGCACCCTTCTTAGTCAAATCAGTCAATGGTTTCACAACATCAGAAAAACCAGCAATAAATCGACGATAAAAGTTAGCAAAGCCCAAAAATTTCTGAAGACTCTTAAGAGAAGAGGGTTGCGTCCAATCACCAATAGCCTGAACCTTGACAGGATCCATCTCGATGGAAGAGGGGGAAAAAATGTATCCCAAGAAGGAAATCTTTTGAACCCCAAAAACACACTTAGAACCCTTCACACACAAGGAATTAGACCGCAAAACCTGAAAAACCCTCCTGACCTGCTGGACATGAGAGTCCCAGTCATCCGAAAAAATCAGAATATCATCCAGATACACAATCATAAATTTATCCAAATAATCGCGGAAAATGTCATGCATAAAGGACTGGAAGACTGAAGGGGCATTTGAAAGACCAAAAGGCATCACCAAATACTCAAAATGGCCCTCGGGCGTATTAAATGCGGTTTTCCACTCATCCCCCTGCTTGATTCGCACCAAATTATACGCCCCACGGAGATCAATCTTAGAGAACCACTTGGCCCCCTTTATACGAGCAAACAAATCAGTAAGCAGTGGTAACGGATATTGATATTTAACCGTGATTTTATTCAAAAGTCGATAATCAATACACGGCCTCAAAGAGCCGTCTTTCTTAGACACAAAGAAAAAACCGGCTCCTAGGGGAGATGACGAAGGACGAATATGTCCCTTTTCCAAGGACTCCTTTATATATTCTCGCATAGCAGCGTGTTCAGGCACAGACAGATTAAATAAACGACCCTTAGGGTATTTACTACCCGGAATCAAGTCTATGGCACAATCGCACTCCCGGTGCGGAGGTAGTGAACCAACCTTGGGTTCTTCAAAAACGTCACGAAAGTCAGACAAGAATTCAGGAATCTCAGAGGGAATAGATGATGAAATGGAAACCAAAGGTACGTCCCCATGAGTTCCTTTACATCCCCAGCTTAACACAGACATAGCTCTCCAGTCGAGGACTGGGTTATGAGATTGCAGCCATGGCAATCCCAGCACCAAAACATCATGTAGATTATACAGCACCAGAAAGCGAATAACCTCCTGGTGATCCGGATTAACATGCATAGTCACTTGTGTCCAGTATTGTGGTTTATTACTAGCCAATGGGGTGGAGTCAATCCCTTTCAGAGGTATCGGAGCCTCCAATGGCTCCAAATCATACCCACAGCGTTTGGCAAAGGACCAATCCATAAGACTCAAAGCAGCGCCAGAGTCGACATAGGCGTCCGCGGTAATAGATGACAAAGAACAAATCAGGGTCACAGATAGAATAAACTTAGACTGTAAAGTGCTAATTGAAACAGACTTGTCAGGCTTCTTAGTGCGCTTAGAGCATGCTGATATAACATGAGTTGAATCACCACAATAGAAGCACAACCCATTTTTTCGTCTAAAATTCTGCCGCTCGCTTCTGGACAGAATTCTATCACATTGCATATTTTCTGGCGTTTTCTCAGTAGACACCGCCAAATGGTGCACAGGTTTGCGCTCCCGCAGACGCCTATCGATCTGAATAGCCATCGTCATGGACTCATTCAGACTCGCAGGCACAGGGAACCCCACCATAACATCCTTAATGGCATCAGAGAGACCTTCTCTGAAAATCGCCGCCAGGGCGCACTCATTCCACTGAGTAAGCACAGACCATTTGCGGAATTTTTGGCAGTATATTTCAGCTTCATCTAGCCCCTGAGACAAGGACATCAAGGCCTTTTCCGCCTGAAGCTCTAAATGAGGTTCCTCATAAAGCAACCCCAAGGCCAGAAAAAACGCATCCACATTGAGCAACGCAGGATCCCCTGGTGCCAATGCAAAAGCCCAGTCTTGAGGGTCGCCCCGGAGCAAGGAAATTACAATCCTGACCTGCTGTGCAGGGTCTCCGGCAGAGCGAGACTTCAGGGACAAAAACAATTTGCAATTATTTTTAAAATTTTGAAAGTGAGATCTATTCCCCGAGAAGAACTCAGGCAAAGGAATTCTAGGCTCAGACATAGGTGCATGAACAACAAAATCTTGCAAATTTTGTACCTTTGTGGCGAGATTATTCAAACCTGTAGCTACACTCTGAAGATCCATTTGAAACAGGTGAACACAGAGCCATTCAAGGATTAGAAGGAGAGAAAGAGAGGAAGGCTGCAGAATAGGCAGACTAGCAAGTGATTCAATTAAGAGCACACTCAGAACTAGAGGGAAAAAAAAAAAAAAAAAAAATTGTAGCAGACTTCTTTTTTCTCTCCTTTCTCAGCCAGTAATTTAACCCTTTTCTTGGCCGGTCAAACTGTCATGATTCTCAATGGCGAGAGAACATAGCCCAGCATATATGAGAACTAGCTCTTGGAAGATGGAAACTATACTGACCATGAACTAAACCTGCCGCACAACTAGAAGTGGCCGGGTAGCATGCCTACGTTTTTTTATCCCTAGATGCCCAGCGCCAGCCGGAGAACTACCTAATCCTAGCAGAGGAAAAGACAGTCCTGGCTCACCTCTAGAGAAATTTTCCCAAAAGGCAGACAGAGGCCCCCACATATATTGGCGGTGATTTTAGATGAAATGACAAACGTAGTATGAAAATAGGTTTAGCAAAATCGAGGTCCGCTTACTAGATAGCAGGAAGACAGAAAGGGCACTTTCATGGTCAGCAGAAAACCCTATCAAAACACCATCCAGAAATTACTTTAAGACTCTAGCATTAACTCATAACACCAGAGTGGCAATTTCCGATCACTAGAGCTTTCCAGACACAGTAACGAAACAGCAGCTGTGAACAGGAACAAAATGCAAAAACACACAAGGACAAAAGTCCAACTTAGCTGGGAGTAGTCTAGTAGCAGGAACATGCACAGAAAGGCTTCTGATTACATTGTTGACCGGCAAGAAACTGACAGAGGAGCAAGGTTATATAGCGACTCCCACATCCTGATAGGAGCAGGTGAACAGAGGGGATGATGCACACAAGTTCAATTCCACAAGTGGCCACCGGGGGAGCCCAGAATCCAATTTCACAACAGGAAACACATTTATTATTTTCACGGCTCTGCGTTATAAACTTCTGTGAAGCACTTGGGGGTTCAAAGTGCTCACCACACATCTAGATAAGTTCTCTTGGGGGTCTAGTTTCCAAAATGGAGTCACTTGTGGGGAGTTCCTACTGTTTAGGCACATCAGGGGCTCTGCAAACGCAACCTGATGCCTGCAGAGCATTCCATCAAAGTCTGCATTTCAAAACGTCACTACTTCCCTTCCGAACCCCGACGTGTGCCAAAACACATCTAGATTAGTTCCTTGGAAGGTCTAGTTTCCAAAATGGGGTCACTTGTGCGGGAGCTCCAATGTTTAGGCACACAGGGGCTCTCCAAACGCGACATGGTGTCCGCTAATGATTGGAGCTAATTTTCCATTCAAAAAGCCAAATGGCGTGCCTTCCCTTCCGAGCCCTGCCGTGTGCCCAAACAGTGGTTTACCCCCACATATGGGGTATCATCGTACTCAGGACAAACTGGACAACAACATTTGGGGTCCAATTTCTCCTATTACCCTTGGGAAAATAAAAAATTCTGGGCTAAAAATCATTTTTGAGGAAAGAAAAATTATTTTTTTATTTTCACGGCTCTGCGTTATAAACTTCTGTGAAGCACCTGGGGGTTATAAGTGCTCACCACACATCTAGATTAGTTCCTTGGGAGGTCTAGTTTCCAAAATGGGGTCACTTGTGCGGGAGCTCCAATGTTTAGGCACACAGGGGCTCTCCAAACGCGACATGGTGTCCGCTAACGATTGGAGCTAATTTTCTATTCAAAAAGTCAAATGGCACGCCTCCCCTTCCGAGCCTTGCCGTGCACCCAAACAGTGGTTTACCCCCACATATGAGGTATCGGCATACTCAGGAGAAATTGCCCAACAAATTTTAGGATCCATTTTATCCTGTTGCCCATGTGAAAATGAAAGAATTGAGGCTAAAAGAAATTTTGTGTGAAAAAAAGTACTTTTTCATTTTTACGGATCAATTTGTGAAGCACCTGGGGGTTTAAAGTGCTCACTATGCTTCTAGATAAGTTCCTTGGGGGGTCTAGTTTCCAAAATCGGGTCACTTGTGGGGGAGCTCCAATGTTTAGGCACACGGGGGCTCTCCAAACGCGACATGGTGTCCGCTAAAGATTGGAGCCAATTTTTCATTCAAAAAGTCAAATGGCGCTCCTTCCCTTCCGAGCCCTGCCGTGCGCACAAACAGTGGTTTACTCCCACATATGAGGTATCAGCGTACTCAGGACAAATTGGACAACAAAGTCCGTGGTCCAGTTTCTCCTTTTACCCTTGGGAAAATAAAAAAATTGTTGCTAAAAGATCATTTTTGTGACTAAAAAGTTAAATGTTCATTTTTTACTTCAATGTTGCTTCTGCTGCTGTGAAACACCTGAAGGGTTAATAAACTTCTTGAATGTGGTTTTGAGCACCTTGAGGGGTGCAGTTTTTAGAATGGTGTCACTTTTGGGTATTTTCAGCCATATAGAACCCTCAAAATGACTTCAAATGTGAGGTGGTCCCTAAAAAAAATGGTTTTGTAAATTTTGTTGTAAAAATGAGAAATCACTGGTTAAATTTTAACCCTTATAACTTCCTAGCAAAAAAAAAAATTGTTTCCAAAATTGTGCTGATGTAAAGTAGACATGTGGGAAACGTTATTTATTAACTATTTTGTGTCACATAACTCTCTGGTTTAACAGAATAAAAATTCAAAATGTGAAAATTGCGAAATTTTTAAAATTTTCACCAAATTTCCGTTTTTTTCACAAATAAACTCAGAAATTATCGACCTAAATTTACCACTAACATGAAGCCCAATATGTCACGAAAAAACATTCTCAGAATCGCTAGGATCCGTTGAAGCGTTCCTGAGTTATTACCTCATAAAGGGACACTGGTCAGAATTGCAAAAAACGGCAAGGTCATTAAGGCCAAAATAGGCTGGGTCATGAAAGGGTTAATAATGGATAGGTGTCATAATTGACGCCTCTCCATTATTAACCTGGCTTAATGTCACCTTACAATACCAAGGTGACATTAACCCTTCATTACCCCATATTCCACCGCTACACGTGAGTGGGAAGAGAGAGGCTAAGTGCCAGAATAGGCACATCTTACAGATGTGCCTTTTCTGGGGTGGCTGGGGGCAGATGTTTTTAGCCAGGGGGGGGGCAATAACCATGGTCCCTCTCTAGGCTATTAATATCTGCCCTCAGTCACTGGCTTTACCACTCTGGCGGAGAAAATTGCGCGGGAGCCCACGCCAGTTTTTTCCGGGATTTAACCCTTTAATAGCTAGAGCCCCCAAATTTTACACAAAGACACTTCTTACATTAGTAAAGAGGAATATGTAATAAAAGAAGGGATATGAGATGGTCTACTGTATGTAAACCATGTCTCATATCATGTCGGGTTTGTGAAGGAGATATATATATATATATATATATATATATATATATATATATATATATATATATATATATATAAAATCTATTCTATGTGTACACATTTATTCTACCTATTCTATTCTGTCAGTGTGATTTTACTATACCCGGAATGAATTGCCGGCTTTTCTATAGAACATCGCTGCGTATTTCTCGCAAGTCACACGCATGGTCTGTGTGTAATCCATAATTTTCTCGCCCCATAGACTTTCATTGGCGTATTTTTTGCGCAATACGCTGACAAACGCAGCATGCTGCGATTTTCTACGCCCATAACATACCGTATATTACGGATGCGTAATATACGGCAGATAGGAGCAGCCCCATAGAGAATCATTGGGCCGTGTGCAATGCGTATTTTCTGGACGTATTTTCTGGGCTCATACGTCCGTAAAACTCGCTAGTGTGACGCCGCTTAACAGACACTTGCATCTTGGCTCAGTTTTTCAAATCCACATACCGTACTTTTTTTAAAAACTATTTTGAAGCATTTTTATGTGATTTTTTTAATATATTTTTAGTTATAATGTGGGGTGTCTCCATATGGTCTGGGTTTTGTTTCAGATTTTTCCACCGCAAAATCCTTGTCAAAAATTGTGATAAAAACTGAGGCAAAACATACATCTTGCTGCAATTTACTCACAGAAAATGTGACAAGGAATTGGTGATGCAATAAAGAAGGCACGTTTTGTTACATAAAAGAATAGAAAGCTTTTTGGAGCATTCAGACATCTCTACAAACTGGTCCAAGACCAGACCGCAATGCACGGATCAGCCGTGCCTCTCTTGACCCGAGCGTGACAGCATCATAGAAATATATGTAGCAGTCATACTCAGGTTGGAAAAACCCCAACACCAGACTGTACAATGCATTCCTTTCTCGGATCGATTTGCATGGATTTCTTAACGTGCCCTAAATGAGGTCTATGGCATGGATCTTCTCCAAAATCCAGGTCAAAAATCAGATCAAAAACTCCATGTGAACATAGCATCAATGTAGCAGCTGCTAAACATGTGCTCAGCGCTTCATTCTATGTCTATAAGGGCTAACGAAAACAGGTAATCTGGTTCCACCAGAAGGAGCAGACGGAGCAGAAGGTAGCAAGCATTTTACTGGAACCATGTGAAGACCTCAACCTCTAGGAACCATCTAGGACAGGACCCGGCACAGCCTTTTGCAACCAAACAATTGGTGGCTGAGGCTTCAGGGCAGCAACTAACTACGAGCTGGTGGACAACGAGCTGCTGATACCATCAACCAGCCGAAAGCAACCAACTTGTGGAGGACCATGACTTGCCGAAGAGAGGTGGGCTCAGGTCAACAGAGCCAGGAAACAATCAGCATTGTTGCTTGCGTGTAGTCATGGCGAGAACAGGCTACTGCTCTTGATCTCCAGGAAGCTTCCCAAATTATCCATATAATAATCTGCCATATATATGGAGCGCCCCCACACCGCCGCAGGGCCGAGGGGCACCCGGAGCCGAGCCTCTGGGTCTCAGTCTTAAGGTTGTCACGGTGGCTAGACCCGGTCCGTGGCCCTGTCTGTCAGTGGGGGACGTCCGGTGAAATAAGTAGTGTTGTAACGGTGCAGTTGTGGGGTGCAGGTCGCGGTAAATAACGAGGACACCAGGTTGCAGTCTCTTTACCTCTTTACTGGAGATCTCTGAGTCCTCAGTCCAGAATACGGTTCACCAGGCTGCGCAAGTCCGGCCGGTCCAATGGCACCTCCAGAGTCCTTTTCACAGGTGGAAATCGGTGCCTTCCTTCTTAGCGTGTGTTGTAGTCCTCCCCTGCTGTGCTTACGGAAAGTACCCCACAACTGTTGTGTCTGTTTCTTAAGTTCCCTCACAACTCGATTAAATGATGTTCTTCTAATCGTCCGTCCCTCCCTGATGTTACGGTTAGAACGGCACCCGTTTGTCGGGTAGGCCTGGAGTTCTTCCGGGACCCTAGAGACGCCCCTCTCCCGCAATTGCCTCCCAAGACTTCATAGGTGATATGTGTTAGACAGCCCGCCTTAAACTGACTGTCCTGCCGCTGTTTAGAGTATTGCTTGAAGCTGAATGTTATAATACTCCCTCGGCGTTCCGGCCACCGGTAGTGCGCCTCAGTAGGGTGTTGCTACGGTCTTACAGCACGACCCCTACTGGAATTCTCCTATCGCTTGATCTCGTTTCTCACTCAGCACAATCTATCTCGCTTCTAGTCCTTTCTTGGGTCCCGCCGCTTCCCGGAGCTGGCGCGGACCCGTTACGTTCTTTCCAATGCCAAGCCTCTGTCAGGATCCCACCCCTGACAGAGACCCTACTGTCTCTTCCTCCACAACACCCTCTGCCACTGAGTGTTGCTTCGTCCAATCCAGTCAGCTTTCTGATCTAACTTCCTGCCTGACCCCCAGTTTACCCACTATGGTGGGGAGTGGCCTAATGAATAGCACCCTTAGCTCCCCCCGGAGGCCCAGCTGTGAAATGTATTGGTGTCTGTGATACCTGATCAGATGAACTCCTTCAGTGCCATCGGACGCACCGTAGCTCCCCATAGTGGCGGAGCCACAGTACTGCAACAACCAGGACTCTGGGGCGCTGCACTCCCCCCTGGTTAAACACAGTACTCCGGGACTGGGAAGAAAAACAACAATACAAGTTAGCAAAAAGACATACAATTTGTTAAGTGTAATAACAATAAGCATATTTGAACAGGCTTCCCTTTATGGGAGGTAAGGACACTTGAACGTTACAAACATAGCAAAAATATCATAGCAACATGCTATAATTAACTTTTCTTACCCAACCGGGTATTCTACTAAGTGCAAGCATTATTGAATAATAATTTAACTTTGCCTTTAAGGATATACACTCTTAGTCCATTAAAGACCTTCCTATAATCACATTATAAGGTATTTCAACTTTTTCATTCTCCTTCTTTAAATCTGCAGGACCGCCTGTCCTATCGGCACCAGACCTACTGCCTCTCCTTTCAGTTACAGGACCGCCCCGTTCAGCCAGGGCCTACTGCCTTTTCAACTACTATACACAGTATAGAACATAACATTTCTTTCAGTTTGAGAACACCGAGCCGGCTCTACTTGGCTCCTACAAGGACTCACCCACTAACCCTTACGGGTTCACTTTCTGTCCTTAGTAACACATTACTAACTTTCAATGAGGAACGCAGGGTTTACCTTCTATCCCCCCCCCCCTTTTCTTATCAACATTATCAACTATCTTCTTTTTCCAACATTAAACTTTTCTCATTACTTCCTTTCACTTTTTCCTTCAGAAAGCATTATCAGCATTACAATTAACTAATGGCATACATATAACTTTTACATGTAAATATTATCATCATTTTCTTCCATCGACATTATTGCTACCGATCTTAAAGCAATATCACCATTTACGTGCATCAAATGAACATCCCCTTTAAGAGAGGACCAAGTCTCTGTGAGGTAGCACATCTTCTCAAGCTACCAGTCCTTACTCATCAAAGGTTCCAGTGCGGTATCTTCGCAAAGAGTCTTTTGTTTAAGTAAAACCAGTAGGGAGCGCCTTTAATAAGGTGCAAACTATATACAAAGAAGTTCGGATCATGCACTGTTCATGATTTCTCAGTTTTTCTAAAACTTGTGCAAAAACTTTTAAAAACGAGGTAAACAAAACAATAAGGACCCCGGGGTAACAAAGGGATCCCTTTAAGAGTTTACCCTGAACGGGTTTAGCAGCCAAACAGGAAACAGTAACTATTTACAGATTCATGGTATCGAGGTTTATTCTTTTAAGTCTGGAGGCGGTCCCTGTCCCCCAGCCAACGTGGCACCCGTACTGGTAGTTGGTCTCTCAGATGCCATCAGATCAGCCGGTGCCTGGATTTGAAGGCTAATCCTGCTTGCGAGTTCGGTAGCCGCTACAAGACGTACCGTGGTGATGGGAACGAGGTCCGGCAAATCGGGATCAGTCATGATCGGGACAACAGGGGGCGCTCTCTCAGGCTCACACCGTCGAACGTTCCGGGCACACCATCCTTGTGCACTCCGATGGCGGGTGTAAGTCACCTGATCCCCCCTTTGTAACGGGTCACCATTTCGACTGCAGCAGGGGGTCTTCACATTATAGCTAGTGACAAAGACATCAGTTGGTAGCCCCGGTTCCTGTATGGAGCCCCATCCCCTCTTCGGGTGGTAGGCCAATACAGTTCCCCGCTTTACCACGTCTTTCCTGCCGGGAGCAGACTTCTTACGTGGCGTGTCAGGTGGTTCGGTCTCGTCCCGATCTTTCCAGTGTTGGATCAGACATTGCTTATACTGCTCCCAGGTAAGTACCGCAAGGGTAAGGCCATCCTCCCGGGTCCCATCCGGCCCTGTCCAGGGGGTGTCCCACCGAAGGATCACCCCGTCTAGGCCCACACCTATGGGTTCTCCCATCTTGGTTGGTAGCGGAGGCACTAGCTTCCCCATCGCGTTGGAGGTGAGGATAACCCGCTCCACCAAGAAGGAACGATCATTGCCGGGGTGGGGAGCGGTCACGGGAGTGGGATCGATCAGGGGAGCCGGATCGGTCGGGAGAGCAGAATCGGCCAGGGGAGTAGGGATGTTGTCCATACCTGCGCCTGATGTGATTCCACTGATGTCGCTCCGGTCCGTTGACAAGGACACTTGAATCGGCGGCAGCCCGGACCACGGCTCCTCCGGAGTCATCTCCTGACGTAACTCCGCCTTCCATGATTCCGTGACTAGGATAGGCAGGCTCGGCTCCTCCACTGGTGTCTCCAAAGAGTCCAGGTCCCTCACCGGCGGTGGACGCGAGTCCTCTTCTGATGGGTGAGGACAAACCGGGATCACCTCGCCGTTGTTCGGGCACCTGCTGTTCATCGTCGCTGTCCGGCATTCGGCGGCAATGCATGCATCTGACTCTGCCATTTCTCCAAGGTCGAGGTCCTCCTTCACCTCGTACCCGCCATCGCAAGTCAGGGGGCGGTTCCCTGCTTTGAGGCAGGTCATCGCTTTGCAACAAGAGGCGCAGGGGGCGATCACCGTTTCTGGCGCCACTTTGGTAGTCTCCTCCCATGGCACGCCCTCCTGTCTCTCTGGCGTAGCAATGGCGGCAGTTTTTGGCGGGAACTTTTGGCGGTAAATGGCGCAGCACAGTCTTTGCAATAAAGTACAGTCCAAGCACAACAAATCACAGTTCCAAGGCACACATGACCTGATTCTTCAGGCTTAAGTAGATCCTGTTCGTGACGCCAAGTTGGAGCGCCCCCACACCGCCGCAGGGCCGAGGGGCACCCGGAGCCGAGCCTCTGGGTCTCAGTCTTAAGGTTGTCACGGTGGCTAGACCCGGTCCGTGGCCCTGTCTGTCAGTGGGGGACGTCCGGTGAAATAAGTAGTGTTGTAACGGTGCAGTTGTGGGGTGCAGGTCGCGGTAAATAACGAGGACACCAGGTTGCAGTCTCTTTACCTCTTTACTGGAGATCTCTGAGTCCTCAGTCCAGAATACGGTTCACCAGGCTGCGCAAGTCCGGCCGGTCCAATGGCACCTCCAGAGTCCTCTTCACAGGTGGAATTCGGTGCCTTCCTTCTTAGCGCTATGTGTTGTAGTCCTCCCCTGCTGTGCTTACGGAAAGTACCCCACAACTGTTGTGTCTGTTTCTTAAGTTCCCTCACAACTCGATTAAATGATGTTCTTCTAATCGTCCGTCCCTCCCTGATGTTACGGTTAGAACGGCACCCGTTTGTCGGGTAGGCCTGGAGTTCTTCCGGGACCCTAGAGACGCCCCTCTCCCGCAATTGCCTCCCAAGACTTCATAGGTGATATGTGTTAGACAGCCCGCCTTAAACTGACTGTCCTGCCGCTGTTTAGAGTATTGCTTGAAGCTGAATGTTATAATACTCCCTCGGCGTTCCGGCCACCGGTATTGCGCCTCAGTAGGATGTTGCTCCGGTCTTACAGCACGACCCCTACTGGAATTCTCCTATCGCTTGATCTCGTTTCTCACTCAGCACAATCTATCTCGCTTCTAGTCCTTTCTTGGGTCCCGCCGCTTCCCGGAGCTGGCGCGGACCCGTTACGTTCTTTCCAATGCCAAGCCTCTGTCAGGATCCCACCCCTGACAGAGACCCTACTGTCTCTTCCTCCACAACACCCTCTGCCACTGAGTGTTGCTTCGTCCAATCCAGTCAGCTTTCTGATCTAACTTCCTGCCTGACCCCCGGTTTACCCACTATGGTGGGGAGTGGCCTAATGAATAGCACCCTTAGCTCCCCCCGGAGGCCCAGCTGTGAAATGTATTGGTGTCTGTGATACCTGATCAGATGAACTCCTTCAGTGCCATCGGACGCACCGTAGCTCCCCATAGTGGCGGAGCCACAGTACTGCAACGACCAGGACTCTGGGGCGCTGCATATATATGATTCAGAACATTCTGGAACATCTATTGATTCCAATACAAGTCAATGCTCTACAAGAAAGCACTGGGAATAATCCATGATCCAGTTTTTTCACATACGAGAAGTTTCATCATTAATTTCTGTTAGAATTTCATCTGAGTTTTATCTGATTTTGTTCTGACCTGCTTCAGATATTCTCATACATGAAAAAAAAATTCTTCATCTTCGATCTAATGGTCCGTGATAATTGGAGTGCACTCTGATCGGACTCATATATTTGCATTGTTGATTTTGATCAGACACCCAGATCAAAATTGAATATTTTTCTGCTATTTTGCAGCAACTGCAAAAAAATCACAGACCTATGAAAGACCCCATCAACTATAATAGGCACAAGTGCGATCTGTGAAAAACACGGATAGCAATTGGACACGAAAATTGGCTGTGTTATGGAAGCTTTAGGTCCACTGAGAGGGTGAATAAACCTAAAAAAAACATGCGGACGGGTGAAAAACTTTCTGGCAGTGTGAAGCATTTTTGGATTCTGTAGTTCATACACAACACCCTCCAGGACTTAACTTGAAAAACGTTCTAGACTAAAGTGCTGGACTTTATTTACTTTTTATACTGTGTTTCCAGGCTTATTAATTTCATAAGACTTCATTACTAGGGTTTAGCGAAACGGATCGGTCATTTTCATAAGTCGCCGACTTTTGGCAAAGTCGGCGTCTCATGAAACCCGACCCGATCCCTGTGTGGGGTCGGCCATGCGGTACGCGACTTTCGCGCCAAAGTCGCGTTTCGATGACGCTAAAAGCGCCATTTCTCAGCCAATGAAGGTGGACGCAGAGTGTGGGCAGCGTGATGACATAGATCTCCGTCCCCACCATCTTAGAGAAGGGCATTGCAGTGATTGGCTTGCTTTCTGCGGCGTCACAGGGGCTATAAAGGGGCGTTCCCGCCGACCGCCATCTTACTGCTGCTGATCTGAGCGTAGGGAGAGGTTGCTGCAGCTTCTTCGGAAGCAGGGATAGTGTTAGGCAGGGTACATAAAGCCACAAACCGCTTGTGCTGTAGCGATTTCCACTGTCCAACACCACCTTTTGTTTGCAGGGACAGTGGAAGCTACATTTTTTTTCCTCAGCGCTGTCGCTCATTGGGCTGCCCTAGAAGGCTCCCTGACCCTGATAGCTGCGTTGCTGTGTGTGTACGCCGCTGTGCAAACCAACTGCTTTTTTCAAAGCACAAATCCTGTTGTTCCTTCCTTTCTGCACAGCTATCTTGTTTGTTTGTCCACACTTTTGTTTTTTTTGTGCAGCTGTCCACTCCTTGTTATTGCTGCCTGCCATACCTTGCTGAGATTACTGCAGGGAGATAGTAATTGTAGGACAGTCCCTTTTTTTTTTTTTTTTTAATTCTCCCTGACAAAAAAAAAACATAGTGGGAGATTAAGATTGGCATTTGTGCTTGAGTGCCGGTCCTGTATGTGCCATCTGTCTCAAATTATTGGGGCACATAAAACCTAGTGTGTCATACTGGGAATTTTTTTTTTTTTTTAATTCTCCCTGACAAAAAAAAACATAGTGGGAGATTAAGATTGGCATTTGTGCTTGAGTGCCGCTCTTGTGTGTGCCATCTGTCTCAAATTATTGGGGCACATAAAACCTAGTGTGTCATACTGGGAATTTTTTTATTTTTGTTTAAATTCTCCCTGACTAAAAAACAGTGGGAGATTAAGATTGGCATTTGTGCTTGAGTGCCGGTCTTGTGTGTGCCATCTGTCTCAAATTATTGGGGCACATAAAACCTAGTGTGTCATACTGGGAATTTTTTTTTTTGTTTAAATTCTCCCTGACAAAAAAAACATAGTGGGAGATTAAGATTGGCATTTGTGCTTGAGTGCCGGTCCTGTGTGTGCCATCTGTCTCAAATTATTGGGGCACATAAAACCTAGTGTGTAACATTGGGCCTGATTTTCCTTTCATTGTCAGCCACCTATAAAGGTATATATATGCAGCACCCCAGAGTCCTGGTTGTTGCAGTACTGTGGCTCCGCCACTATGGGGAGCTATGGTACGTCTGATTGCACTAAAGGAGTTTCTCTGACCAGGTAACACCTCACTACACTTCACACTCCGGCCACCAGGGGGGGTGGTCCTATCTAGTAGGCCACTCCTCACACTATGGTAAAACTGGGGGTTGGACAGGAAGACAGAGAGAAGTAGCTGGGAAGAGCTAGTGAGAGGACCTGTCAGGGATGGGATCCTGGCAGACTCCTCAGAGCAGAACTAACCAGTGCACAACGGGAATACAGTAAAGAAGTATTGGGACCAGAAGGAGTCGTGCTGTTAGACCGAGGCAACATCCTTCTGAGGCGCACAGTCGGTGTCCGGAACGCCGAGCAAGTAAGAGACTTTAAGTACACTGCAAACCACGGCCGGACAGCTAATTACAGGTTGGCTGTCTCACTTAACACCTAAGCAGACAACGGAGGCAGCTGTGGGAGAGGGGCGACTCTAGGGTCCCGGAAGAACTCCAGGCCTACCCCGTCATACGGGTGCGTCCTACCATATCACCTGGAGGACGAAGAGAACGAACAATAGAGACAGACAGAAACAGTTGTGAGGACTATCCCGGGAGCTCAGCAGGGAAGAACTACAACACCCAGCGCTAGCAGGTAGACACTGATTCCCACCTGTAAAGAGAACTCCTGATGTGCCTTTGGACCGGCCGGTCTCTGACAACCCAGTTAACAGCGCTCTGGACTGAGGTCTCCAAAACCTTCAGTAAAGAGGTAAAGAGACTGCAACCTGGTGTCCTTGTTATTTACCGCGACCTGCACCCCACGACTGCACCACCAACATCCACACCGATCATTCACTGTGCACCCCATGGCAGGGTCACGGACCAGGGCCTAGCCGCCGTGACAACCCCAGAGCAGAGACTCAGAGGCCCGGTACCGGGTACCCCTCGGCCCTGCGGCAGTGGGGGCGCTACAACTTGGCGTCACGAACAGGATCTACTTAAGCCTGAAGAATCAGGTCATGTGTGCCTTGGAACTGTGATTTATTGTGCTTGGACTCTACTTTATTGAAAAGACTGTGTGCTGTGCCATTTACCGCCAAAATTCGCCATTGCCGCGCACGGAGGGAGGAGCCCTAGCTACGCGGGCGGAACCAGCCAAAAGAAGCGCGGAACGGAAAGCGCGGTAAGGCGCCAATCCCGGAAGAGGAACTCCGACCTCCAGCAGGTTAGTGGGAGGAAGGGACAGCCATGTCTGAGTCGGGAGGAGAGGAGGTGGCAGTCGCAGCCGCGGACGTAGGGGCAGCTCCGGTCCACGCAGCGGGCGAAGCCGCGGCCCTAATACCACCACCGGTTGCCGCGGAACCCGCTGTTCCCCTCAGCCAGCCGGACACTGCCGCTAACACAAAAGCCATAATGCCCTTTTCTATGCCGTACCTGCCCGGAGCGGCCTGGCTCCCACGATACTCTGGGGAGTCGCATACATTCACTGACTTTAAGGAAGGGCTCTGCAGCCTGCTCGAGTTCTATCCCCTGACAGAGCCCCAGAAGGTTCATATGATAACCGGCCAACTCTTTGGGGCGGCTCTGAGAGAATTGAAATCCTGGCCCGCTGAGGATAAAGGAACTGCACAACAGATTTTTGCCAAGCTTAAAGCCACCTTTGATACTCGCACTGCTACGGAAATTAAACTGACTTTTTATGGATGCAAACAGAGGCCGCAGGATAGCTTACGGGACTATGCTCTTAATCTCCAGGAGGCGATGCGGGCCATTAAGCAGAGTGACCCCGGCAGCATGCAGGATGAGGATAAACTTCTGAAGGAGCGGTTCATTGAGGGGCTCCTGTGCAGTCACCAGCGGGGCCAATTGCACTTCCTGGCCATGCAAAATCCAGACTTGACTTTTGCGCAGTTCAAAGATAAAGCTATCCAGGCATTGCAGGAGCGACAGCCCAGCCGCGCAATACCACCCAGGCGCCCCGCTCTCACATACCACCAGGAGGTGGCATCGGATACCCCAGTTGCCGCGGAGGCCGACGCCCAGAGCTTCGAGGACGACTCCCCTGCAGGACTCCGTCTTCAGATGCAGGAGCTGACCAAGAACGTTGCTGCCCTAGCCCGGACGGTGCAGTCCCTACAGGAGGCCCCCAAGAAAAAGATCCAGCTAGCCTCCGGACCAGAGGATGTTCCCTGGACGCGACAGAAGAGGACCCCACCGACCAGAGGCCGGGACAGCGATCGTTTCCATCAGGACGGACGACCCATCTGCCGCCGATGTCACCAGGTGGGCCATCTTGCAAGGTACTGTCCTTTAAACAAGCAACCCCTGGGGCAAAGGGCCAACCCCCAGGAGTAGGACGGTCAGGCCCGCAGCATTGGAGAACCAAGTATATTGGAGGACGACCAGTTCTCCCTGTAGTGATTGATGGAATCCCCTTGAATGCTTTGCTGGACACCGGTTCTCAGGTGACGACTATACCTTACGTGCTCTACAAACGGTATTGGGAGGACGCTGATATTACTCGTGGCCCTGACGATGAATTCACCATAATCGCCAGTAATGGTCAGCCGTTGCCACAAGTGGGGTATAAGGAGGTCACCATCAAAGTGGGGCGGGTGGAATTGAAAGCCCAAGGGATTGTGATTGTTGATATTGATCGTCGAGAATGTAATCCCATGATGACTCTTGGTACTAATGTTATAGAAAATTGTCTCGCAGAAGTGATTGTTTTGTTGCAACAGGTGGCAGAAACCGCTGGCCACAGTGAGCAACGTGCCCTGCAGAAGGAAATCAGAGCTCTGATGCAGAGACAGCAGGTAGAGCTGACTGGTGGTGAGATTGGTCGTGTCACTGTGAGTGATTCAAACCCCATCGCGATACCCCCCAAGAGTGAAATGTTAATATGGTGTCGAGCAGCCATAGGCCTCAGGGGTAAGGACTACCAGGCCTTGGTAGAACCCGTATATTCAGACCATAGGCCTACTGTTCTGACAGCCCGGGGGGTGGTCGACGTCCGTCAGGGGAGAGTGCCCGTACGTGTCCTCAATTGTGGGGAGGAAGAGGTTCACCTCACCAAGTATACCACGCTCGCCAAATTGTTCACTGTCAATAATAATGTGATACAGACACCTGAACCCTTGGTCCCGTCAAACTTGGCGGAGAACAAAGGTTCTGCAGAGCCCTCGAAGGACTGGTGTCGGGAATTGCATGTGGGCACTGACTCTACCCCATCCCATCAAAAACAGGGGGCCTACAGGGTGGTACACAAGTACGAGCAGATATTCAGCAAACACCCCTCAGATTTTGGGCAGGTGAAAGGGATCCAACATCACATCCCCACGGGAGATCACCGACCCATAAAAGAGAGATATCGCCCTGTACCCCCAGCTCATTACCAGTGTGCCAAGGACATGTTGCGGGAAATGAAGGAGGCTGGGGTGGTGAGAGACAGCTGTAGCCCCTGGGCAGCTCCGTTAGTCCTTGTTAAAAAGAAAGATGGTACAATGAGGATGTGTGTTGATTACAGGCAGTTGAATCGCATTACACATAAGGACGCATACCCACTGCCCAGGATAGAGGAGTCTCTGGCTGCCTTAAAATCTGCTAATTACTTCTCTACCTTAGATCTCACCAGTGGGTACTGGCAGGTTCCTGTAGCGGAGGCGGACAAAGAGAAGACGGCCTTCACGACGCCAATGGGTCTCTGTGAGTTCAACTACATGCCCTTCGGATTGTGCAATGCTCCCGGAACGTTCCAGAGGATGATGGAGTGCTGCCTGGACACCTGAACTTTGAAACCGTGCTGCTATATTTGGATGATGTCATTGTCTTCTATAAGACCTACGAAGACCACCTGAAGCACCTGGCCGAGGTGTTTGAAGCCCTATCCAACTTCGGCTTAAAGGTGAAACCGTCCAAGTGTCATCTGCTGAAACCTAAAGTGCAGTACCTGGGCCATGTGGTGAGCGCTGAAGGGGTGGCCCCAGACCCCGACAAGGTCACAGTGATTAAGGACTGGCCAAAGCCCAGTGACCTCCACGAAGTCCGGCAGTTCCTCGGGCTGGTAGGCTATTACCGGAGGTTCATTAAGGACTTCACCAAGAAGGCCGCACCCTTGCAAAACCTGTTGGTGGGCCAACCAAAGAAGACCAAGGGGAGGAACACCCCCTTTGATTGGAACGAAGAGCTGGAGGAATCCTTCACCTGTTTGAAGTCGGCACTGACGGGAGAAGAGGTACTGGCTTACCCCGAATATGACCAACCGTTTGTGCTGTACACAGATGCCAGTAATGTGGGACTAGGAGCCGTGCTGTCTCAAGTCCAGAAAGGCAAGGAAAGAGTGATCGCTTACGCCAGCAGGAAACTCCGTCCCACGGAAAGGAACCCTGACAACTACAGTTCCTTCAAACTGGAATTCCTTGCCCTTGTCTGGGCAGTGACAGTGAGGTTTAAGCACTACCTGGCCTCCGCGAAATTCACCGTCTTCACGGACAACAATCCGCTAACGCATCTGGGTACTGCCAAACTCGGGGCTTTGGAACAGCGGTGGATGGCCCGGCTGTCCAACTATGATTTCACCATCAAATACCGGGCAGGACACCAAAATGCCAATGCCGATGCTCTGTCCCGAATGCCCAATTTACCACAAGTGGGAGAAGACCCGGAGGCACTTGAAGAGGTGGAGCTGCCTGCCTTCCATCGCCCCAAAGCCACTCAGAACTCTCACCATGTGAAGAACAGGCACAAGAACCAACCGGATGCCACGCTGAATCCCCTGCCCCACCACGGATGGGCAGAAACCCAGGATAGTGACCCCGCGGTCCGTCAGGTGAAGGAGCTCTTGACGCAGGCTGGGTTGCACCCTGGCCCAGACGATCCACAAGAAACCCAACAGCTGTGGAAGGGGAGAAGCAAGCTGTTTATCCATGATGGCAAGCTGTGCAGGAGGAGCATTGACCCACGTACTCATGAATTGGTGTGGCAGATAGTGGTGCCCAGGCGAGATGCGCCCATGGTTCTGGGAGCCTACCATGATGGAGCCGGACACTTCGGATGGAGGAAGCTAGAGAAGCTGCTCCGAGGGAGGTTCTATTGGATTGGCATGAAGAGAACCATTGAGAAGTGGTGTCGGGAGTGTGGTCCATGTAGTCTGCGCAGGAAGGACCGTGACAGTCAGCGGGCTCCCCTGCGGCCTATCATCTCCAAAAGGCCGCTCGAACTGGTCACGCTGGATCATGTGAAGCTGACACCTAGCCGGTCGGGCTATATCTACGCCCTTACCATCGTGGACCACTACTCCAGGTTTTTGGTGGTTGTGCCTGTCAAGGATCTAACGGCCAGGACTGCCGCCAGGGCCTTCCAGCAGCACTTTTGTAGGCCCCATGGCTACCCAGAGAAGGTACTGACCGATCAGGGACCTGCATTCGAAGCGGAAGTTTTCCAAGAATTCTGCCAACTGTACGGGTGTAAGAAGATCAGGACCACACCGTACCATCCTCAAACCAACGGGATGTGCGAGAAGATGAACCAAGTGGTAATTGATTTATTGAAGACCTTACCCGTGGAGGAACGGAACCTGTGGCCGGCAAAGTTGCCTGACTTGGTGGATATGTACAATCACATCCCAGTAAGTTCCACCAACTGTACTCCAGCATACCTGATGCGAGGAAGATCTAGTCGGTTACCCGTTGATCTGGACATGGGGGTCCTAGTACCCGAAGATACCTCGTCGGATGCAGATTGGGATGCAGAAAGGCAGCGAAGGTACCGCGAAGTACAGGAGTGTGTAGAGAGAAGTCTCGCCCAGGCTAGGCAGAAGCAAGAAAGGGACTACAACCAACATGCTCCTGCGATCCCCCTGTCACCTGGTGAGCAAGTACTTAAACGAAAGAGGAGATTACATAAGCTCGATGACCAATGGGAAGCGGAACCGTATACCATCCTGCCATCCGACTTCGACAACACAAAGGTCTGTCTCATCAGCAAGGACAGAGGGGAGACCTCGACAGCGGTATCCAGGGATCACCTTAAGGTCTGCCCCGATAAGTTGAAAGAGAGGGGCACGGCCCCAGAAATCTCCCCGCCGGTGGAAAAGCAGAAGATGTTCCATACCGTCCTTGGTGACTTTCCCCAATCCTGGACTCAGATAAACCAAGCCATCGCGGTGCCTGTTCTAATGTTCCAACAGCCGGACCCACCAGAAACAATGGTGGTATCAGATCAGCCGGCCCCGCTACCTCAACAAGCCTTACCTGATGACACCATGCCGACCGCTGAACCAGCAAATCCTCCCTCTGCTATCAGTGAATCTGCTGTACCCACTGTTGATAGCAGCAGCTCTGAGAGCCCCAACCTGCCAGTGCTACCCAGACTCACTAGAAGTGTAGCTAGAAGACAGTGCACTACACCAGCGGTAGCAAGCATAGCGGGCCCTGTTAGGCCAATAGCAACCCCTGCGCTGCGAAGGTCCACACGCAGCACTCAAAATCAAACTCCCCTCCGCTACAAAACTTGGAGGTATTAATAAGGGCTGCTATTTAATTGAAAATGTTTGTATATATATCTTTTGTTACAGGTTTTAAATGGACAATAGAGTAATGGACGGTGAATTGCTCAAAAACCTTCAAAAAGGGGGCCCCTTTGTTTACCCGGGGTCCCCGCTGTTTTAACCACTGAACTGAGAGTCATAAACTGTGCATGACCTAACTTTCGCAACGTTCAAGAATTCTCACCTCCCATAAAGGGAAGCTCTGTTATGTTTAATTGTTATACTATTTCAAAATGTTATGTGTTTTCTGTTAACATGTATTATTGTTCTTGTTTTCCCAGTCCCGGAGTACTGGATTTAACTGGGGGGGAGTGCAGCACCCCAGAGTCCTGGTTGTTGCAGTACTGTGGCTCCGCCACTATGGGGAGCTATGGTACGTCTGATTGCACTAAAGGAGTTTCTCTGACCAGGTAACACCTCACTACACTTCACACTCCGGCCACCAGGGGGGGTGGTCCTATCTAGTAGGCCACTCCTCACACTATGGTAAAACTGGGGGTTGGACAGGAAGACAGAGAGAAGTAGCTGGGAAGAGCTAGTGAGAGGACCTGTCAGGGATGGGATCCTGGCAGACTCCTCAGAGCAGAACTAACCAGTGCACAACGGGAATACAGTAAAGAAGTATTGGGACCAGAAGGAGTCGTGCTGTTAGACCGAGGCAACATCCTTCTGAGGCGCAAACAGTCGGTGGCCGGAACACCGAGCAAGTAAGAGACTTTAAGTACACTGCAAACCACGGCCGGACAGCTAATTACAGGTTGGCTGTCTCACTTAACACCTAAGCAGACAACGGAGGCAGCTGTGGGAGAGGGGCGACTCTAGGGTCCCGGAAGAACTCCAGGCCTACCCCGTCATACGGGTGCGTCCTACCATATCACCTGGAGGACGAAGAGAACGAACAATAGAGACAGACAGAAACAGTTGTGAGGACTATCCCGGGAGCTCAGCAGGGAAGAACTACAACACCCAGCGCTAGCAGGTAGACACTGATTCCCACCTGTAAAGAGAACTCCTGATGTGCCTTTGGACCGGCCGGTCTCTGACAACCCAGTTAACAGCGCTCTGGACTGAGGTCTCCAAAACCTTCAGTAAAGAGGTAAAGAGACTGCAACCTGGTGTCCTTGTTATTTACCGCGACCTGCACCCCACGACTGCACCACCAACATCCACACCGATCATTCACTGTGCGCCCCACGGCAGGGTCACGGACCGGGGCCTAGCCGCCGTGACAACCCCAGAGCAGAGACTCAGAGGCCCGGTACCGGGTACCCCTCGGCCCTGCGGCAGTGGGGGCGCTACATATAAATCCTACAGAAGTTTGAGTTCACCTTATAAGTTGTTTTACAGTAACAGATACCATTAATTTGGTTACGTTTTGCAAACAATGAGGAAGTCTGGTGGAAGAGGTCGTGGCCGTGGGTGGTCATTGTCAGCTGGTAATGATGGTAGTGGTGGTGGAGCATCAGGTGGTCATGGTAAAAACAATACAGCACCTAAGTCTCGAGTTGTTGAGCCAGGTTCATCGTCTGGCTACACAAGGCCTCGAACGCTCCCTATTCTGGGAGTAGGAAAACCACTTTTAAAGCCGGAGCAGTAAGAACAAGTTTTGGCTTTCCTTGCTGACTCAGCCTCTAGCTCTTTTGCCTCCTCTTCTGAAAGTGCTAAATGTAAAAGCAGCGCGTCGTTAGTGGATGTCCATGGTCAGGGACAAGTCGCTTCCTCGTCTTCTTCACCCAGAACAAGAGAGAAGGATGCGTCAGGAGACACAACGGGTTACTCCATGGAGCTCTTTACACATACCGTTCCTGGGTTAGACAGTGAAACAGTTAACAGGACATGCCCATTAGAAGTTGAATCGGACATGGAGTGCACTGATGCACAGCCACAGCCAGATTACTATGCTGTTCCTTTGACTCAGACCAGAACATTGCCCTCGCAGTGTACTGAGCCAGAATCAAACCCAGCTGAGACTATGGTGCCCCGTCACGAACGCTATACCACCGGCTTACACGGTGACACAGACGAAGTTGCACACGAGATAGAAGAGGAGGTCATAGATGACCGAGTTGTTGACCCTGATTGGCAGCCATTGGGGGAACAGGGTGCAGGCGGCAGTAGTTCTGAAGTGGAGGAGGAGGAGGAAGAGGAGCCGCAGCAGGCATCAACATCACAACAGGTTCCATCTGCCGGGCCCGTATCTGGCCAAAAACGCGTGGCAAAACCAAAACCAGTTGGAGGACAGCGTGGCCATCCAGTTAAAGAAGCTCAGTCTGCAATGCCTGAAAAGGTATCCGATAGTAGAAAGACTGCAGTCTGGCATTTTTTTAAACAACATCCAAATGATCATCGCAAAGTCATCTGTCAAAAATGTTCAACTACCTTAAGCAGAGGTCAGAATCTTAAAAGTCTAAATACAAGTTACATGCATAGACATTTAACCACCGTGTGGTTAGTCCGCCTGGACTAACTACCAAACGTCCCTAAAGGTTGCAGCACCCTAGGCCAATGAAGCTAGTCAGCAACGCTACATCCCTTCCCTCACTGTAAGCCCACCATTTCCCGCACCACCTGCAGTATCTGTGCAGCTTTCGTCTCCAGGCCAAAGCAGTCAGGGAATCACCAGGTTCGTAGTAGGAAACACTGCATGTAGGGCACTGGCAAGAATACCATCTCCAACCCTCTCTCAGTCTGCCATGTCCACCGGCACCACCGCTCTTTCCACGATCTCCAGCTCTCCAGTCCAGCTCACCCTACATGAGACTCTTGTTAGGAAAAGGAAGTACTCATCCTCGCATCCGCGTACACAGGGTTTGAACGCCCACATTGCTAGACTAATCTCATTAGAGATGATGCCCTACCGGTTATTTGAAAGCGAAGCTTTCAAAGCGCTGATGGACAACGCTGTACCACCCTACGAGCTACCCAGTCGACACTTCTTTTCTAGAAAAGCCATCCCAGCCCTCCAACAGCATGTTAAAGACCGCATCGTCCATGCACTCAGGCAGTCTGTGACTACAAAGGTGCACCTGACAACAGATGCATGGACCAGTAGGCATGGCCAGGGACGTTACGTGTCCATCACGGCACACTGGGTGAATGTGGTGGATGCAGGGTCCACAGGGGACAGCAATATTGGGACAGTTCTGCCTAGCCCACGGTCAAGGAAACAGTTGGCTGTAGGCGTTCGCCCCCCCTCCTCCTCTTCCTCGTCCTCCTGCAGAAGCGAGAGCTCGTCCACAGACCGCAGTCGCACAACCACTCCATCCGCAGCTGCCACTGTTGCACACCAGGTGTTCCATTATGGGACAGCTAGTGGCAAGCGTCAGCAGGCTGTATCGGCAATGAAGTGTTTGGGCGACAACAGACACACCGCGGAAGTACTGTCCGAGTTCTTGCAGAAAGAAACTCAGTCATGGCTGGGCACTGTACATCTTGAGGCAGGCAAGGTAGTGAGTGATAACGGAAGGAATTTCATGGCTGCCATAGCCCTTTCCCAACTGAAACACATTCCTTGCCTGGCTCACACCTTAAACCTGGTGGTGCAGTGTGTTCTGTTTGATGAAAAACAAAAAGTGGAATAACACGCGATCAAAAAGACGGATATAAATAACCATGGTACCGCTGAAAACGTCATCTTGTCCCGCAAATAAAAGCCGCCACACAGCATCATCAGCAGAAAAATAAAAAAGTTATAGATAGCTCTTAGAATAAAGCGATGCAAAAACAATTATTTTTTTATATAAAATAGTTTTTATTGTGTAAAAGCGCCAAAACATAAAAAAATTACATAAATGAGGTATCGCTGTAATCGTACTGACCTGAAGAATAAAACTGCTTTATCAATTTTACCACACGTGGAACGCTATAAATGCTCCCCCTAAAAGAATTTCAGGAATTGCTGGTTTTTGTTCATTCCGCCTCCCAAAAATCGGAATAAAAAGCGATCAAAAAATGTCATGTGCCCGAATATGGTACCAATAAAATAGTCAACTCGTCCTGCAAAAAACAAGATCTCAGATGACTCTGTGGGCCAAAATATGGATAAATTATAGCTCTCAAAATGTGGTGATGCAAAAACTATTTTTTGCAATAAAAAGCGTCTTTTAGTGTGTGATGGCTGCCAACCATAAAAATCCGCCCAAAAAACGCTATAAAAGTAAATCAAATCCCCCTTCATCACCCTCTTAGTTAGGGAAAAATAATAACATTTTAAAAAATATATTTATTTCCATTTTCCCGTTAGGCTAATTTCACACTAGCGTCGGTAAGGGGCCGTCGCGCTGCGTCGGCCCGACATACCGACGCATACTGTGCAAGCGCCGCACAACGAGGGCAGTGGATGCTGTTTTTCCACACATCCGCTGCCCCATTGTGAGGTGCGGGGAGGTGGGGGCGGAGTTCCAGCCGCGCATGCGCGGTCGGAAATGGTGGACCGTCGGCACAAAAAAAGTTACATGTAACGTTTTTTGCTGCCGGCGGTCCGCCACAACACGACGCAACCGTCGCACGACGGTTGCGACGTGTGTCAATACGTCGCAATGCGTCGCTAATGTTAGTCTATGGGAAAAAATGCATCCTGCAGATGACTTTGCAGGATGCGTTTTTTCGCCAAAACGACGCATTGCGACGTATGCAAAAAAACGCTAGTGTGTAAGTAGCGCTAGGGTTAGGACTAGGGTTAGGGCTAGGGTTAGGGTTGGGGTTAGGGTTAGGGCTGGGGTTAGGGTTGGGGTTAGGGTTTCAGTTAGAATTGGGGAGTTTTCACTGTTTAGGCACATCAGGGGCTCTCCAAACGCGACATGGCGTCCGATCTCAATTCCAGTCAATTCTGCTTTGAAAAACTAAAACAGTGCTCCTTCCCTTCCGAGTTCTCCTGTGCGCCCAAACAGTGGTTTCCCCCAACACATGGGGTATCAGCGTTCTCAGGACAAGTTTGACAACAACTTTTGTGGTCCAATTTGTCCTGTTACCCTTGGGAAAATAAAAACGTGGGGGCTAAAATATCAGTTTCGTGGAAAAAAAAATATTTTTTATTTTCATGGCTCTGCGTGATAAACTGTAGTGAAACACTTGTTGGTTCAAAGTTCTCACAACACATCTAGATAAGTTCCCTGGGGAGTCTAGTTTCCAATATGGGGTCACTTGTGGGGGGTTTCTACTGTTTGGGTACATCAGGGGCTCTGCAAATGCAACATGACACCTGCAGACCAATCCATCTAAGTCTGCAATTCAAACGGCGCTCCTTCCCTTCCGAGCTCTGCCGTGCGCCCAAACAGTGGTTCCCCCCCATATATGGGGTATCAGCGTACTCAGGACAAATTGGACAACAACTTTTGTTGTCTAATTTCTCCTGTTACCCTTGGGAAAATAAAAACGTGGGGGCTAAAATATCATTTTCGTGGAAAAAAATATATTTTTTATTTTCGCGGCTCTGCATTATAAACTGTAGTAAAACACTTGTTGGTTCAAAGTTCTCACAACACATCTAGATAAGTTCCCTGGGGGGGTCTAGTTTCCAATATGGGGTCACTTGTGGGGGGTTTCTACTGTTTAGGTACATCAGGGGCTCTGCAAATGCAACATGACACCTGCAGACCAATCCATCTAAGTCTGCAATTCAAACAGCGCTCCTTCCCTTCCGAGCTCTGCCGTGCGCCCAAACATTGGTTCCCCCCCATATATGGGGTATCATTGTATTCAGGACAAATTGGACAACAACTTTTGTTGTCTAATTTCTCCTGTTACCCTTGGGAAAATAAAAACGTGGGGGCTAAAATATCATTTTCGTGGAAAAAAATATATTTTTTATTTTCGCGGCTCTGCGTTATAAACTGTAGTGAAACACTTGTTGGTTCAAAGTTCTCACAACACATCTAGATAAGTTCCCTGGGGGGTCTAGTTTCCAATATGGGGTCACTTGTGGGGGGTTTCTACTGTTTAGTTACATCAGGGGCTCTGCAAAAGCAACATGACACCTGCAGACCAATCCATCTAAGTCTGCATTTCAAACGGCGCTCCTTCCCTTCCGAGCTCTGCCGTGCGCCCAAACAGTGGTTCCCCCCAATATATGGGGTATCAGCGTACTCAGGACAAATTGGACAATAACTTTTGTGGTCCAATTTCTCTTGTTACCCTTGGGGAAAAAAAAATTGCGGGCTAAAACATCATTTTGTGGAAAGAAAAAATGATTTTTTAATTTTCACAGCGCTACATTCTAAACTTTAGTGAAACAATTGGGGGTTAAAAGTGCTCACCACACATCTAGATAAGTTCCTTAGGTGGTCTTCTTTCCAAAATTGTGTCACTTGTGGGGGTTTCCACTGTTTAGACACATCAGGGGCTCTCCAAACACGACATGGGTTCCGATCTCAATTCCAGCCAATTTTGCATTGAAAAGTCAAATGGAGCTCCTTCCCTTCCGTGCTCTGCCATGCGCTCAAACAGTGGTTTATCCCCATATATTAAGTATCAGCGTACTCAGGACAAATTGCACAACAACTTTTGGGGTCCAGTTTCTCCTGTTACCCTTGGAAAAATAAAAAATTTGGGGCAAAAAGATCATTTTTTGTGAAAATTAATATGAATTTTTTTTTACGGCTCTACATTATAAACTTCTGTGAAGCACTTGGAGGTTCAAAGTGCTCACCACACATCCAAATTAGTTCCTTAGAGGGTCTACTTTCCAAAATGGTGTCACTTGTGGGGGTTTCCACTGTTTAGGCACATCAGGGGCTCTCCAAACACGACATGGGTTCCGATCTCAATTCCAGCCAATTTTGCATTGAAAAGTCAAATGGCGCTCCTTCCCTTCCGAGCTCTGCCATGTGCCCAATCAGTGGTTTATCCCCATATATGAAGTATCAGCGTACTCAGGACAAATTGCACAACAACTTTTGGTGTCCAATTTCTCCTGTTACCCTTGGGAAAATAAAAAATTTGGGGCAAAAAGATCATTTTTTGTGAAAATTAATATGAATTTTTTTTTACGGCTCTACATTATAAACTTCTGTGAAGCACTTGGAGGTTCAAAGTGCTCACCACACATCTAGATAAGTTCCTTAGAGGGTCTGCTTTCCAAAATGGTGTCACTTGTGGGGGTTTCCACTGTTTAGGCACGTCAGGGGCTCTCCAATCGCGACATGGGTTCCGATCTCAATTCCAGCAAATCTTGCATTGAAAAGTCAAATGGCGCTCCTTCCCTTCCGAGCTCTGCCATGTGCCCAATCAATGGTTTACCCCAACATATGGGGTATCGGCATACTCAGGACAAATTGTACAACGACTTTTTTGGTCCAATTTCTCCTGTTACCCTTGGTAAAATAAAACAAATTGGATCTGAAGTAAAAATTTTGTGAAAAAAAAGTTAAATGTTCAATTTTTTTTAAACATTCCAAAAATTCCTGTGAAGCACCTGAAGGGTTAATAAACTTTTTGAATGTGGTTTTGAGTACCTTGAGGGGTGCAGTTTTTAGAATGGTGTCACTTTTGGGCATTTTCTGTCATATAGACCCCTCAAAGTCACTTCAAGTGTGAGGTGGTCCGTAAAAATAATGGTTTTGCAAATTTTGTTGCAAAAATGAGAAATCGCTGATCAACTTTTAACCCTTATAACTCCCTAACAAAAATAAATTATGTTTCCAAAATTGTGCTGATGTAAAGCAGACATGTGGGAAATGTTGTTTATTAACTACACTGTGTTCCAAATTATTATGCACAAAGAGTTTAGGAGTGATAAGGTTAGAATTTTTTTGTTTGTCATTTAAACTCATTGATGGTGATGTGTGTCAGGGCTCTTTATATCACTGAAAGCAATTGCAGATACCTGTGCAAATTAGTTTGGCCGGTGAGTCCAAAAAAAGGCAAGACTACTTAAGAAGGCTGTTCCACATTATTAAGCAGCCTACATTTTTTGCCAAAATGGGAAAGAAAAAGGATGTGTCGGCTGCTGAGAAGCAACAAATTGTGGAGTATTTAGGTCAAGGCATGACTACAATCAACATTGCCAAGACACTTCATCGTGATCATCGCACAATCAAGAAGTATGTAGCTGATTCCCAGCACACACATGTGCGTGCTGATAAGGAAAAATTGAGGACTCTTTCCAACAGGCAATTGCGTAAGGTTAAAAGAGCAGCTGCAAAAATGCCTTGTCATAGCAGCAGACAAGTTTTTGAAGCTGCTGGTGCCTCCAACGTTCCCAGAACAACAAGATGCAGGGTCCTTCAGAGGTGCGTAAGCCATCCTGTCGACCACCTCTATCCACTGCACACAAGCAGAAACGGCTCCAGTGGGCCAAACGATACATGAAGACTGACTTCCAAACTGTTTTGTTCACCGATGAGTGCCATGCAACGCTCGATGGTCCAGATGGATGGAGTGGAGGATGGCAGGTTGATGGACACCCCATGATAACACGGCTAAGGCGCCAACAAGGAGGAGGTGGAGTAATGTTTTGGGCTGGAATCATGGGGAGAGATTGTCGGCCCCTTTATGATCCCTGAAGGGGTAAAGATGAACTCCATAATTTATGTGGAGTTTCTAAAACAACACTTCCTGCCATGGTTCAAGAGGAAGAACCGTGCTTTCCGCAGCAAGATCATTTTCATGCATGATAATACACCGTCTCATGCTGCAAAAAACACATCTGCATCTCTGGCTGCTATGGGCATAAAAGAGGACAAACTTATGGTGTGGCCACCATCTTCCCCTGACCTCAACCCCATTGAGAACCTCTGGAGCATCATCAAAAGGAGTGTCTATGATGGCGGGAGGCAGTTCACATCTAAGCAACAGCTCTGGGAGGGGATTCTGTCCACATGCAAAACAATTGGAGCAGAAACCATCCAAAGACTGACAAATTCAATGGACGAGAGAGTTCAGAAGCTTCTTTCCAACAAGGGGTCCTATGTGCAAATGTAACATCACCTAGAATAAAGGTTTCACTTGAAAACTGTTTGATTTCATTTTGTAATAAGCTGATAATGTTTATAACTTCACAACTGACCATTTTTTGTTCAAAATAAAAAACAAAAGGTTGAAAACTCTGCTGTGCATAATAATTTGGAACATGCATTTTGAGTGTTTATTTTCTTTTTTAAAAGATACTGTTTTCATAGGCAGTTTGTTCCAAAACATTGCAATTATACTAGAACAGTAGATGACTGGAAAATAACAATGACTGCAATTCAGATAGGTAATTTAGAGAAAATAGGAGGAAATATTATTTGCATAATAATTTGGAACACAGTGTATATTATGTGATATAACTCTCTAATTTAAGGGCATAAAAACTAAAAGTTTGAAAATTGCTAAATTTTCATAATTTTCGACAAATTTTAGTTTTTTTCACAAATAAATGCAAGTCATATCGAAGAAGTTTTACCACTATCATGAAGTACAATATGTCACGAGAAAACAATGTCAGAATCACCAGGATCCGTTGAAGTGTTTTAGAGTTATGACCTCATAAAGTGACAGTGGTCAGAATTGTAAAAATTGGCCGTGTCACTTAGGTGAAAACAGGCTTCGGGGTGAAGGGGTTAAAATAGTCTGGGTCCGTGTCCTATATTGACACCAGTAAATACTTAGTGCCAAATTACTATGTCTGAAACTCAGCAGAGGAGCCCACCCCTGTACCTAAGTATGCCACACTTTTGTTTTTTTGTTTTGTTGTTTTGTGAGACATTAACATCTATTTATTTTTTGGGAGTACTAACTGTGTCAGACACTCCTTGCAATCGTCCTCCGCTGACCACACCAATGCTGCCTGTGTACCCATGTAACCTATTTTAAAGTGCATATAGCCTATTTTTATTTATTTTAGGCCCAGTAAGCCTGTCTGCGGTCCCTCCTCGCAATCGTCCTCCGCTGACCACACCAATGCTGCCTGTGTACCCATGTAACCTATTTAAAAGTTCATAGAGCCTATTTATATATTTTATTTACTATTAATAAGGCCAAGATGGACTACGCTGTACCACGCTACAAGCTAACCAGTCGACACTTCTTTTGCGAGAAAAGCCATCCCAACCCTCCACCAGCATGTAAAAGACCGCATTGTCCATGCACTCTGGCAATCTGTGAGTACAAAGGTGCACCTGACAGCAGACGCATGGACCTGTAGGCATGGCCACGGAAGGTTACGTGTCCATTACGGCGCAATGGGTTAATGTGGTGGATGCATGGTCCACAGGGGACAGCCTACTAAGTCTGTCTGCAGTCCCTAATTAAAATTGTCCTCAATTCAGGTTTTCTGGCTTTTTTAAAAATTAGGAAACTGCATTTGGGCTACTAGTTTGGTTGGGGCCTACTAGTGATGTCTGCCGCTCCTGGGTGTTCTCCTCCTCCTGGGTGTTCTCCTCCTCCTTGGTGTTCTCCTCCAGGTTTCCTTGTCTGAGCTTCAACCTTCAGGCTCTCATTAAGTATTTTTAAATGTAACACTACAGTTGCCATACTACTTGGGTTGGGGCCTAGTAACGGTGTTCTCCTCCTCCTTGGTGTTCTCCTCCAGGTTTCCTTGTCTGAGCTTCAACCTTCAGGCTCTCATTAAGTATTTTTAAATGTAACACTACAGTTGCCATACTACTTGGGTTGGGGCCTAGTAACGGTGTTCTCCTCCTCCTTGGTGTTCTCATCCTCCTTGGTGTTCTCCTCCGGGTTTCCTTGTCTGAGCTTCAACCTTCAGGCTCTCATTAAGTATTTTTAAATGTAACACTACAGTTGCCATACTACTTGGGTTGGGGCCTAGTAACGGTGTTCTCCTCCTCCTTGGTGTTCTCATCCTCCTTGGTGTTCTCCTCCAGGTTTCCTTGTCTGAGCTTCAACCTTCAGGCTCTCATTAAGTATTTTTAAATGTAACACTACAGTTGCCATACTACTTGGGTTGGGGCCTAGTAACGGTGTTCTCCTCCTCCTTGGTGTTCTCCTCCTCCTTGGTGTTCTCCTCCAGGTTTCCTTGTCTGAGCTTCAACCTTCATGCTCTCATTAAGTATTTTTAAATGTAACACTACAGTTGCCATACTACTTGGGTTGGGGCCTAGTAACGGTGTTCTCCTCCTCCTTGGTGTTCTCATCCTCCTTGGTGTTCTCCTCCAGGTTTCCTTGTCTAAGCTTCAACCTTCAGGCTCTCATTAAGTATTTTTAAATGTAACACTACAGTTGCCATACTACTTGGGTTGGGGCCTAGTAACGGTGTTCTCCTCCTCCTTGGTGTTCTCCTCCTCCTTGGTGTTCTCCTCCAGGTTTCCTTGTCTGAGCTTCAACCTTCAGGCTCTCATTAAGTATTTTTAAATGTAACACTACAGTTGCCATACTACTTGGGTTGGGGCCTAGTAACGGTGTTCTCCTCCTCCTTGGTGTTCTCCTCCTCCTTGGTGTTCTCCTCCAAGTTTCCTTGTCTGAGCTTCAACCTTCAGGCTCTCATTAAGTATTTTTAAATGTAACACTACAGTTGCCATACTACTTGGGTTGGGGCCTAGTAACGGTGTTCTCCTCCTCCTTGGTGTTCTCCTCCAGGTTTCCTTGTCTGAGCTTCAACCTTCAGGCTCTCATTAAGTATTTTGAAATGTAACACTACAGTTGCCATACTACTTGGGTTGGGGCCTAGTAACGGTGTTCTCCTCCTCCTTGGTGTTCTCCTCCAGGTTTCCTTGTCTGAGCTTCAACCTTCAGGCTCTCATTAAGTATTTTTAAATGTAACACTACAGTTGCCATACTACTTGGGTTGGGGCCTAGTAACGGTGTTCTCCTCCTTCTTGGTGTTCTCCTCCTCCTTGGTGTTTTCCTCCAGGTTTCATTGTCTGAGCTTCAACCTTCAGGCTCTCATTAAGTATTTTTAAATGTAACACTACAGTTGCCATACTACTTGGGTTGGGGCCTAGTAACGGTGTTCTCCTCCTCCTTTGTGTTCTCCTCCTCCTTGGTGTTCTCCTCCAGGTTTCCTAGTCTGAGCTTCAACCTTCAGGCTCTCATTAAGTATTTTTAAATGTAACACTACAGTTGCCATACTACTTGGGTTGGGGCCTAGTAACGGTGTTCTCCTCCTCCTTGGTGTTCTCCTCCAGGTTTCCTTGTCTAAGCTTCAACCTTCAGGCTCTCATTAAGTATTTTTAAATGTAACACTACAGTTGCCATACTACTTGGGTTGGGGCCTAGTAACGGTGTTCTCCTCCTCCTTGGTGTTCTCCTCCAGGTTTCCTTGTCTGAGCTTCAACCTTCAGGCTCTCATTAAGTATTTTTAAATGTAACACTACAGTTGCCATACTACTTGGGTTGGGGCCTAGTAACGGTGTTCTCCTCCTCCTTGGTATTCTCCTCCTCCTTGGTGTTCTCCTCCAGGTTTCCTTGTCTGAGCTTCAACCTTCAGGCTCTCATTAAGTATTTTGAAATGTAACACTACAGTTGCCATACTACTTGGGTTGGGGCCTAGTAACGGTGTTCTCCTCCTCCTTGGTGTTCTCCTCCAGGTTTCCTTGTCTGAGCTTCAACCTTCAGGCTCTCATTAAGTATTTTTAAATGTAACACTACAGTTGCCATACTACTTGGGTTGGGGCCTAGTAATGGTGTTCTCCTCCTCCTTGGTGTTCTCCTCCAGGTTGCCTTGTCTGAGCTTCAACCTTCTGGCTCTCATTAAGTATTTGTTGGTAAAAATTGGTGGTTGGGGCCTACTAACGGTGTCTGCCGCTCCCTGGTGTTGTCCTCCACTGTATAAAGCTGAGCTTCAACCTTTTGGCTTTCGGCCTATAGTAGCAGATATTAAACTGCATTTGGCCTTCAACTTTGGTTGGGCCCTACTAACGGTGTGTGCCGCTCCCTGGTGTTGTCCTCCACTGTATAAAGCTGAGCTTCAACCTTCTGGCTCTCATTAAGTATTTGTTGGTAAAAATTGGTGGTTGGTGCCTACTAACGGTGTGTGCCGCTCCCTGGTGTTGTCCTCCACTGTATAAATCTGAGCTTCAACCTTCAGGCTCTCATTAAGTAGTTGTTTTTAAAATGTGTGGTTGGGCCCTTAAAACGGTGTCTGACGCTACTGGGTTTTCTCCTGTTTTGTTGTCCCGACCTTCAATGTTCAGGCTTTCGGCTTACATTTTAAATAATTAAACTGCAGTTGGCCTACTACTTTGGTTGGGCCTAGTAACGGTGTGTGCCGCACCTTGGTGTTGTCCTGTGTTATTTTCCTGACCTATAATCTTCAGGCTTTCGGCCTTCATTTGTAATATTAAACTGCATAGGGCCTACTAGTGTGGTTCGACCCTACTAATGGTGTCTGTCTGCCGCTCCTGGGTTTTCTACTCCACTGAACTAAGCAATGCCACCTGGTTAGTCCTGTTACCAATTTTGACCTGCATTTTACCCACTTTATTATTTGGGCCTATATCAGTGTTTCCTCCTCATTCCTGCCCATTGCCCAGCCGGTGCTACATGACTCTTGTGGTACTTTGACCCAGACCACTACATTCCCCTTGCACGCTACACAGCCACAATCTGACCCTGCTGAAAGTCAGGTTCCCCTTCCCGCATACTATACCACCTTACACAGGGACAAAGAGGAAGGTGCAGATGAAAGTGCAGGTTTCTTCAACAGATTAAACACAACCACAGATACACCAACCACTATCCACCAACAGTTAAAATTAACAAAAATATTTAAAATAAATATATATATATATATATATATATATATATATATATATATATATATATATATATATATATATATATATATATATATATATATATATATCATATATTAGTGACTGGTGTTCTGTGGAGAAAAGTGTGGAGAACCACTAGCATACCAGATAGGGACAACCACAGCCAATATATAGAAGTACCCAGAAAAGTCACCAGACAGAGATTAGATATAAAAAATGCCTTTATTGTATCTGATTGGCAAAAAATAATATTACATTAATAATTTGTGCGCACAACAGGACAATTAATTATTTTAAAATAAAAATAAATGAATACAGGGAGATAATAAAAAGGCTGGCCCTATTGTATATCCAAAATACAGGTTTAATACATCCCCTAAAATTATATATAGACAAAGCTATAATGTAAACAAATACCCCACCTATGTAGGGCAAGGGGCTCGGTAATGTATGCCGTTCTAGATGAAAATGTTGTGCAAAAAAACAGTATATAAAGTGCAAATTTAGAAAAACTGCTAATCCAAAACAATTACTACCACATAAATCGTGATGCACCTCATAATAAGGTGTAAAAAAATGCCAAGTAATTTAGTAAAGTGCAAGAATAAAAGCGCACAATTAATATCAATCAGCTCAAAAAAAATTATGTGCAACTACAATATCAATGTGCAAATAACCTATAAAACGTGTGGGTCTTATCACATCCACATGTAAAGTGCTATTTGGTTGTGCAACAAGAATTTATAATGTGCAAATAACACAAAAAATAAAACTCAACCGTACTAGCAGCACCGCAACCCCAGGTGCCTCAACTATATAGCGTAGAGGTGCAGAAAGTCACTTGGCAAGCTTGTAGCAGGAATCCCACAACAAAAACCAAAGTGCACCATATATAAGATAGGGGAACGCACAAATATACCTGAATGCAAGGGTCAGCCTGGTCCCGTAAAAGCGCTTTTGCCTCTACGCTATATAGTCTATACGCTATATTAATCCAGGGAACTAGTCTGATTGCCGTATGTGGAGTCGGGAAATAATTTTTTTCCCCAGTGTGAAGCTTACTCTTTGCCACATGTTTTTTTTTTTTTACTTCCTCTGGATCAACATGTTAGGTTAGGCTATGGGTTGGACTAGATGGACTTAAAAGTCTTCCTTCAACCTTAATAACTATGTTACTATGTTACTATATTTGCCCCCTTTTCACATGTAAAGCGCCACGGAATAAATAGCGCTATAAAAATGCATAATAATAATAATAATAGAAAAATCACAAACGAAGAATAAAGCAAGCACTGTTGACAAATGTACTGCATACTTCCTAAAGATAAAAAGAAGATAGGTGCAAAGGATAGCAAAGAAACAGCAAGGCGAAAATCCTTAGCTGAAAGCTCACAGACTGGCTCCAAACATCAATATAATCTCAGAACATCTAAATGAATCTATCACCAGCAGGAAACGCCAGCAAGGGGACAGAATATAAAGCTGCACCCAAAAGGTGATAGATGGGCAGATGACACGTGTGTTAAGCTAGACAGACTGCAGCCAGAAAACAGAACCCAAACATCTAGGGACAAGGTGTGTCTCCTGTGGCTTGACAGAAAGGAATGCTGACCACAGAACACAAACTCAACCATTCAAATACAGGAGCATGACAGTTTCAATAACATGGCGGAAGAGTACGTGTCTACTAGTCTCCACGTACTAATAGATGGGTCTGCCCCATTTAACTTCTGGATCTCCAAATTGGACACATGACCTGAGCTTGCCCCTTACACCTTGGAAGTGCTGGCCTGCCTTGTGGAAAGTGTAATGTCAGAACGTGTGTTTAGCACGGCAGGAGGTGTAATTGCAGACAGATGCATCCACCTGTCCACAGCCAAAGTGGGGAAGCTCACATACATTACAATGAACCAGGTGTGAATCCCACAGGAGTTGTCCATTCCTTTGGCGGAATAGAGAAGTATACCAGTCGTACCCTGCTATTGTTAGACTACACCGCAGTTTGTTGGTACTATTTGCCATTCCCAATGTTTTGGGGCCTTCCCAAATTAAAGTAAAATAAATAAAAAAACAAGGGTATTTTGCAGAGTACACCCACACAGTCTTTATTCAGAGTACTCCCACAGAGATGCGGGCAGAGTACACACAGAGGCTTTTTGACACAGTACTCCCACGGACAAAAGTGCAGAGTAGAACAATTTGTTTTTATGCACACTACTCCCACAGATATGGGTGAAGAGTAGAAAAAATTGGTTTTAGTTACACTGCTCCCACAGAAAAAGGTGCAGAGTGGAAAGAATTAGTTGTAGGCACATTTCTCTCACAGACACGAATGCAGAGAGGCTTTTTGGAAAACTGCACACACACACAACCTAATACTGTCCCTCACTCCAGCTTCGTCCTGATCATACCCTAAGCAGAGCGGAATGGCGATGGCACCCGTGATTCATCATTTATACAGGCCAGGACACGTGGTGCGCCAGCCAATCACAGCCATGTAGATACTTTACATGGCTGTAATGGCTTGTTAATTGGTTGCACTGCAGCCTTTCAACAAACTTTATTCAGCATCTGAACCCAAACAGTAAAACCGATCTTCCGGTAAAAAGTCAGTGTTCGGGGTACGGTACCGGACACAAGGTGTCTTGTACGAGCCCCAAACTTTACAGTTGTGGTTTGCTCATCCCTATTGGTGACCCTTCTTTTCTCCTCTACCAGATTTGGCAAGTAGTTTTCCAGGTGTTGGAGGGTCCTAACTTTAATGTGCTATTTTTTTCAGGCATCCGGTCACTGGAGATTGTCTTTGGTCTCTGTTTATTGAGGAGACTGGTTGCTTTGCTAGTGGAATTTATGTTGGTGCCTGGGCATGTTTTGTGGAGGAGTTGTCCTCTCTGCTCATTACTAGGTTTAAACTGACCAATTTAATAAAAGTAATTTTGGTCTTAAATCTCCTCGCTCTTAAAAATGTATATTTCTTGAATCTTGAATAGATGTAATTATTTATTTTTGTAATTACTGTAGTCTAGTGGACTGATGCAACGTGCTCAGTGATGACCTTCAATTCCCAGGAAAATGCTAATTATCGCGATCTTGTCCTGTTTATTTAGACGTCTATGAATATGAATCTAGTCGACTGGAATAACAGCCTTGCCCTCCAGGACACCTGGCGATGATATATAGGAGCCGCGTTCAGGGAGGTATTGGAGGATCTGCCAAATACTTTGACATTCAGTATTAATGATATCCCCTGGTAAGGACAAGACAGAGCAGATACACAACTGAACATCTGAAAAGGGAAACCAAGAAAACTTTCTGTGTGTGGTAAGTGATTAGCAATCAGAAAGATCTCAGCAGCTGCAACAGACATTAGACGTATCTTATAGTTACCAAAAGGGGCTGGTGAATGGTGGCAAAAATGGCTCAAAATATGACAAATTCATGTTGCACACAATGCAGGATAGATTTGCCAAATTTTTCTAGGTCTCTTATGTGCATTTGTCTTTCTTACACCCCTAGAAGCAATAATAAAGCAAATAATAAAGCAAATTCTGTGCCTAGACGTTCCCTCTCTGCTGTGCAAAGTCTCACAGTATCAATTACATGTATCCTCCTTATTCTCCTTCTTTCAAAAACTCAACATGGAAAAACTGAATTCATTAACTTTCTGCCATCTCCGCAGGCCAGAAACTGTAACGGCTCTATAGTTTCTGCAGTGTCCTATGTTGCATGCTTTGGGGTAACTTGTCCTACAAATGAAGCACCACCTCCTTTCGCCTCCATGTTAAAGATATTTCTAGAGAAATCTTTTTTCTCAGACTTGAGTCAAGAAAAATTTTACCAAATTCCCTCATCATCTTCCGCCTAGACTACTGGAACATTCTTCTCTGTGACCTCCCATCTTTTGCATGTCCACTGTTTACCTTTGGAACTTATTACCCTAGCTGGTCACAATCATCTGCAATGAAAGCCCGGGAACCCATCTCTTCAAGCAATCCTACGATAACTCTACTGCCCTGTGAGCAGCTTCTACCCTCACGGCCATCTTCCCTTTTTCCTTGTACCATGTGATCCCTTGGGGCAGGATGTTTTACCCTGTCACTCACTTGGTCTTTTATATTTGCATTTCCATACTAAAAATTTGCTATGGAGTCGGAGTGCTTTAAAAAAACATTAACCCCTTCAAGTCGATGTTTACTTAAAACTGTAAAGTTATGGCTGCTACAGTTCTGAATGTGGGAAGGGGAAGAGAAAATAATTATTGTGTACATGCATCTACAACATACATGTGACCATAATTAAGAGACAGAATAGATTACAAAAACATCCATGAACTATTCCATAAGTCCACTGATTTAGAAACTGTGCAACGCTTCATTTCTCCAGCGATGGGTTTACATGAAAGTGAACACTTCCTCTTAGGTTCCTTTGCAAATTACAGAGGTTATCATAAAATAAAAACAAACCAAAAAGTTAGTATTTTTTAAACAGGATCTTTCACACAACTTTTCATGTAGGAAAGGATTTTGTTTGTTTTATTATTTTTTTTAATTTCGCCTCTTCAATGTGGAGATTGTTGTGATTTTGCTTTTTGCTCCCTCTAGTGGTCATTAGTGATTTGACTCTGGAGCGTCTGTCTTTTCCTATATCCTCACCTGGGCCGTTAGTTCTGGGGCGTTGCTATATAAGCTCCCTGGACCTTCAGTTCAATGCCTGGCATCGTTGAAATCAGAGCTAATCTTTTGTGCTCTTGTCCTCTGATCCTGGTTCCTGTTTTTCAAGCTAAGTCTGCTTCTTTGCTTTTTGCTTTTGTTTTGTTTGGTATTTTTGTCCAGTTTGTTCCTATCTGTATCCTGACCTTTGCTGGAAGCTCTAGGGGGCTGGTGTTCTCCCCCCGGACCGTTAGACGGTTCGGGGGTTCTTGAATCTCCAGCGTGGATTTTTATAGGGTTTTTGTTGACCAGATAAGTTATCTTGCTTTATTCTGCTATTAGTAAGCTGGCCTCTCTTTGCTGAACCTGGTTCATTTCTGTGTTTGTCATTTCCTCTTACCTCACCGTTATTATTTGTGGGGGGCTTGTATCTTGCTTTGGGGTCCCTTTCTCTGGAGGCAAGAGAGGTCTTTGTTTTCTTCTCCTAGGGGTTGTTAGATTCTCCGGCTGGCGCGAGTCATCTAGCGATCACCGTAGGCATGATCCCCGGCTACTTCTAGTGTTGGCGTTAGGAGTAGCTATTTGGTCAACCCAGTTACCACAGCCCTATGAGCTGGATTTTTGTATCTTGCAGACTTACACGATCCTCTGAGACCCTGTCCACTGGGGTCATAACAGTATGCCAGGCCAGTATTAAATGTTTAATGCATTGCAGAAGTGGGATTATAAGAAAGAAAATTTTGAGTTTTTTTTTTTCCCTCTCTCATTTTTTTTTTCTTTTCCCCTTTACCTCAGAGTGGCTTAAGCTTGCTGCAGGCATGAATGTCCAGACCTTGATTACAAGTGTGGACCAGCTTGCCGCTCGTGTGCAGGGTATACAAGATTATGTTACCAGAAATCCTAGGTCTGAACCCAAGATTCCGATTCCTGAACTGTTTTCAGGAGACCGATTTAAGTTTAGGAATTTCAGGAATAATTGTAAATTATTTTTGTCCCTGAAACCTTGTTCGTCTGGAGATTCTGCTCAACAAGTAAAAATTGTTATTTCATTCTTACGGGGTGACCCTCAGGATTGGGCTTTTTCGTTGGCGCCAGGAGATCCGGCATTGGCTGATATTGATGCGTTTTTTCTGGCGCTCGGTTTACTTTATGAGGAACCCAATCTTGAGATTCAGGCAGAGAAAGCCTTGCTGGCTATGTCTCAGGGCCAGGACGAGGCAGAGGTGTATTGCCAAAAATTTCGGAAATGGTCCATGCTGACACATTGGAACGAGTGTGCACTGGCCGCTAATTTTAGAAATGGCCTTTCTGAGGCCATTAAGAATGTTATGGTGGGTTTTCCCATTCCCACAGGTCTGAATGATACCATGTCCCTGGCTATTCAAATTGACCGGCGGTTGCGGGAGCGCAAAACCGCAAATTCCCTCATGTTGTTGTCTGAACAGACACCTGATGTGATGCAATGTGATAGAAAAACCGCAAATTCCCTCATGGTGTTGTCTGAACGGACACCTGATTTGATGCAATGTGATAGAATCCTGACTAGAAATTAGAGGAAAATTCATAGACGCCGGAATGGCTTGTGCTACTACTGTGGTGATTCTGCACATGTTATCTCAGCATGCTCTAAACGTATATCTAAGGTTGTTAGTCCTGTCACCGTTGGTAATTTGCATCCTAAGTTTATTCTGTCTGTAACTTTGATTTGCTCACTGTCATCTTATCCTGTCATGGCGTTTGTAGATTCAGGTGCTGCCCTGAGTCTTATGGATCTCTCATTTGCTAAGCGCTGTGGTTTTATTCTTGAACCATTAGAAAATCCTATCCCTCTTAGGGGTATTGATGCTACGCCATTGGCAGAAAATAAGCCGCAGTATTGGACACAGGTTACCATGTGCATGACTCCTGAACACCGCGAGGTGATACGTTTTCTCATTCTACATAAAATGCATGATTTGGTTGTTTTGGGGCTGCCATGGTTACAGACCCATAATCCAGTCCTTGACTGGAAGGCTATGTCAGTGTCTAGTTGGGGCTGTCGTGGTATTCATGAGGATTCCCTGCCTGTGTCTATTGCTTCTTCTACGCCTTCGGAAGTTCCGGAGTACTTGTCTGATTATCAGGATGTCTTTAGCGAGTCCAGGTCCAGTGCATTGCCTCCTCATAGGGAATGTGACTGTGCAATAGATTTGATTCCAGGCAGTAAGTTTCCTAAGGGAAGACTGTTTAATCTGTCGATACCTGAACATACCGCTATGCGCTCATATATCAAGGAGTCTCTGGAGAAAGGACACATCCGTCCGTCTTCTTCCCCTCTTGGTGCGGGATTCTTTTTTGTGGCTAAAAAGGACGGATCTTTGAGGCCTTGTATTGACTATCGGCTTTTAAATAAGATCACTGTCAAATTTCAGTATCCTTTGCCACTGTTGTCTGACTTGTTTGCCCGGATTAAAGGTGCCAAGTGGTTTACCAAGATAGACCTTCGTGGTGCGTACAACCTTGTGCGCATTAAGCAAAGGGATGAATGGAAAACCGCATTCAATACGCCCGAAGGTCATTTTGAGTACTTGGTGATGCCTTTTGGGCTCTCTAATGCCCCTTCAGTTTTTCAGTCCTTTATGCATGACATTTTCCGGAACTATCTGGATAAATTTCTGATCGTTTATCTGGATGATATTCTGTTTTTTTCTGATAATTGGGACTCGCATGTGGAGCAGGTCAGGATGGTCTTTAAAATTTTGCGTGAAAATTCTTTGTTTGTCAAGGGCTCAAAGTGTCTTTTTGGTGTACAGAAGGTTCCCTTTTTGGGGTTCATTTTTTCCCCTTCTGCTGTGGAGATGGACCCAGTCAAGGTCCGAGCTATTCTTGATTGGACTCAGCCCTCGTCAGTTAAGAGTCTTCAGAAGTTCTTGGGTTTCGCTAACTTCTACCGTCGTTTTATCGCTAACTTTTCTAGCATTGTGAAACCTTTGACGGATATGACCAAGAAGGGCTCCGATGTGGTTAATTGGGCTCCTGCTGCCGTGGAGGCTTTCCAGGAGTTGAAACGTCGGTTTACTTCGGCGCCTGTTTTGTGCCAGCCTGATGTCTCGCTTCCCTTTCAAGTTGAGGTGGATGCTTCAGAGATTGGAGCAGGGGCCGTTTTGTCGCAGAGAGGCCCTGGTTGCTCTGTTATGAGACCTTGCGCCTTTTTCTCTAGGAAGTTTTCGCCTGCGGAGCGAAATTATGATGTGGGCAATCGGGAGTTGTTGGCCATGAAATGGGCATTTGAGGAGTGGCGTCATTGGCTCGAGGGTGCTAAGCATCGTGTGGTGGTCTTGACTGATCACAAAAATCTGATGTATCTCGAGTCTGCTAAACGCCTGAATCCTAGACAGGCCCGCTGGTCATTGTTTTTCTCCCGTTTTGACTTTGTTGTCTCGTATTTACCAGGTTCAAAGAATGTGAAGGCCGATGCTCTTTCCAGGAGCTTTGTGCCTGATGCTCCTGGAGTCGCTGAACCTGTTGGTATTCTTAAGGATGGTATTATCTTGTCAGCTATTTCTCCAGATCTGCGACGTGTGTTGCAGAGATTTCAGGCTGATAGGCCTGATTCTTGTCCACCTGACAGACTGTTTGTGCCTGATAAGTGGACCAGCAGAGTCATTTCCGAGGTTCATTCCTCGGAGTTGGCAGGTCACCCAGGAATTTTTGGCACCAGAGATCTGGTGGCCAGATCCTTTTGGTGGCCTTCCTTGTCTAGGGATGTGCGGTCATTTGTACAGTCCTGTGGGACTTGTGCTCGAGCTAAGCCTTGCTGTTCTCGTGCCAGCGGGTTGCTCTTGCCCTTGCCTGTCCCTAAGAGACCTTGGACACATATCTCCATGGATTTCATTTCTGATCTTCCGGTGTCTCAGGGCATGTCTGTTATCTGGGTGATATGTGATCGCTTCTCCAAGATGGTCCATTTGGTTCCTTTGCCTAAACTGCCTTCCTCTTCCGATCTGGTTCCTGTGTTTTTCCAGAACGTGGTTCGTTTGCACGGCATCCCTGAGAATATTGTGTCAGACAGAGGATCCCAGTTCGTTTCCAGATTCTGGCGATCCTTTTGTAGTAGGATGGGCATTGACTTGTCGTTTTCGTCTGCTTTCCATCCTCAGACTAATGGACAGACGGAGCGAACTAATCAGACTTTGGAGGCTTATTTGAGGTGTTTTGTCTCTGCTGATCAGGACGATTGGGTGACCTTCTTGCCGTTAGCTGAGTTTGCCCTTAATAATCGGGCTAGTTCCGCCACCTTGGTTTCGCCGTTTTTCTGCAACTCTGGTTTCCACCCTCGTTTTTCTTCGGGTCATGTGGAACCTTCTGACTGCCCTGGGGTGGATTCTGTGGTGGATAGGTTGCAGCGGATCTGGAATCTTGTGGTGGACAACTTGAAGTTGTCACAGGAGAGGGCTCAGCGCTTTGCCAACCGCCGCCGCGGTGTGGGTCCCCGACTACGTGTTGGGGATTTGGTGTGGCTTTCTTCCCGCTTTGTTCCTATGAAGGTTTCCTCTCCCAAATTTAAACCTCATTTTATTGGTCCTTACAAGATATTGGAAATTCTTAATCCTGTATCCTTTCGCCTGGATCTTCCTGTGTCGTTTGCTATCCACAACGTGTTTCATAGGTCCTTGTTGCGGTGGTACGTTGTGCCTGTGGTTCCTTCTGCTGAGCCTCCTGCTCCGGTGTTGGTTGAGGGCGAGTTGGAGTACGTGGTGGAGAAGATCTTGGATTCTCGTCTCTCCAGGCGGAGGCTTCAGTACCTGGTCAAGTGGAAGGGCTATGGTCAGGAAGATAATTCCTGGGTGGTCGCCTCTGATGTTCATGCGGCCGATTTAGTTCGTGCCTTTCACGCCGCTCATCCTGATCGCCCTGGTGGTCGTGGTGAGGGTTCGGTGACCCCTCACTAAGGGGGGGGTACTGTTGTGATTTTGCTTTTTTGCTCCCTCTAGTGGTCATTAGTGATTTGACTCTGGAGCGTCTGTCTTTTCCTATATCCTCACCTGGGCCGTTAGTTCTGGGGCGTTGCTATATAAGCTCCCTGGACCTTCAGTTCAATGCCTGGCATCGTTGAAATCAGAGCTAATCTTTTGTGCTCTTGTCCTCTGATCCTGGTTCCTGTTTTTCAAGCTAAGTCTGCTTCTTTGCTTTTTGCTTTTGTTTTGTTTGGTATTTTTGTCCAGTTTGTTCCTATCTGTATCCTGACCTTTGCTGGAAGCTCTAGGGGGCTGGTGTTCTCCCCCCGGACCGTTAGACGGTTCGGGGGTTCTTGAATCTCCAGCGTGGATTTTTATAGGGTTTTTGTTGACCAGATAAGTTATCTTGCTTTATTCTGCTATTAGTAAGCTGGCCTCTCTTTGCTGAACCTGGTTCATTTCTGTGTTTGTCATTTCCTCTTACCTCACCGTTATTATTTGTGGGGGATTTTTGTATCTTGCAGACTTACACGATCCTCTGAGACCCTGTCCACTGGGGTCATAACAGGAGATATTAACAATCAAAATATTGGCACATAATGAATAAACTTTTTTAAAATTCGTAGTGGATGTTATCAGATAGTTTTCACTGGGGGTCCGTACTTCTTCCCACTACATGAGTTGCCCAATCAGAAGCAGGATGAAGGCAGGACCGAAACGCACGTCAGGGCAGATGTGCATCTTCCTAGGCTGTGAGCTGCACATAGGTAATTATTATCTTAATTGTTTCCACTTGGCTATGTTTATGGTAATCTATGGATGCCTTTTTTCAGTGGCATTCTTCCCCCTGTGTGATGCGGTAATTTGTTTCTCACCACCCACCCAGCATTATTATGACAGATATATCTATTAGACGATTTGTGTATACGTAAGGTGATATGATATATTCCGCCTAACCACTTGCCCAGATTTTTGTGCTTCCTTAATTGCAGCATGAATTCTGTGATACATAATACATTATATCATACTTTGTCCTCTTCCCCTCACCAGCTGTTAATCCTTGTCTTAATAATAAAGTATATTGTTTGCCCTTTAAAATCTTTTTCTTTTCCCATTGATCAGTCATGTATTATGATGATAGGTCCACATTAATCCAAAAAATATGCACATGGTTTATCTCTGTTGACTTAAAATAACATATTGTGATTATTCAAACTTTGCGTTTTTGTCGTATGAGTTCTCTCTACCCAAACACAAACAAGCAGCAACATCATATAGAGAGAATACACCCCACCATATCTTAGGCTTCTCAATGTATCAGATGTAAGGATACAGAACTGATCTTCTGCTCTCACCTCCGGTATGATTAGACTGTGCTGGGTATAGAGCATAGGTGGCTAACACCTTTCAGATAAAGGTTGATGTTGATGTGGGAGAGGACCAGCACAACTGAGTTTGTCGGGGTCGTAACAACAATAAATCCTCATTCACCAGTCATTCCAAATTAAACTATAAGCATGTGGTACCGGGTAAGAATGAGTCAGACAGGTAGCTGGTTCAATCTCAGTGCATGCTCGTGGATCCACACACATGTGTGTAACGGTCACAGCAACTGGCTTTATTCTAAAATACACAATACTATATTGAGTGTTAGGGGAAGGCGTGCATTAGGCGGGGTTTAAGCTAGCATTCAGTCTTTCTGATTTGTTCTGACATCTTCTGGTGGATCCTCCTTTTCTTCACATTCCTTAAGTTTCGATTTCGAAAGAAATGAAAGTTAACTCTTCAGACACTGAACTAAAATAAGAATGAACACTGGCAGCCATCTTTAAATACAATTACATTTGCAAGCAAGCAGTTAGGAAAAACTTATTGTTTCACAGTATAAGATATATAAAAGTACAAAGATATATAAGAAAATATATTTTCACCTTGACAATCCCCCCTAAACACTAAGTTTTTTCCCTTAAAGAAGATCCTTCGAGACTGTCCATGTGATGGGAAAGGGGAGGTGGATTTCTTCATCCAGACGCCTCAGAAACTCTCCCCTAGCGAGAGGCCTCCAGGCATCTGAACCCTTCACTAACCTCACATGGAGTTCTCCCGCTGTCCCTAAACTAAATCTCTTAGTATCATCTGAGAATGGGGGGTTTTGTCTATTCTCTTGAGAGGAATATACTTCGGGATCTCCCCTGGATCAGTACCATCGTACTCTGGTAAGTCTACTTCTTGATTGAGGAAGGTGCCAGTCGGAGTTGCTTTGGCAATAACCTTTTTATACAAGGGAATAACACAACAGAGAATTATTGATTCAACTATAAGGAGGGCAATTAGTACCAAACAAACTTATTGAAGGAATCCCTTGATCCCACCTAACCAACTGGAGAAGAAAGATGTGTCTGCTCCAGCATACATGACACGTCGTCTTAGTGTCATAATTTGTTCAACTTCTTTAGAAACCTTCAGGTCTTTCGGATCTACATTTCGCCATTCAGATCTGGCTGTCTATATTTCGTCTCGTAAGTCTTTGGTCATACCGTCAATGAATGTATTTACCAATACTCTAACATCAAGTGGGTTTATGGGACTGTACTCCATGTCTTCCCATTTCAGCTGTAACCGTCCAAAGTATAGGTCTACACTTTCCCCTTTGTCACATCTGTAGAAAATCTTAATTTGCGTCTTAGCACGTCACCTGTTTTTGTGCTCACTAACTACCTAGGCCTGCCTAGGTGCACTTATACGTCCATCATATTGTCTTTATCTGAAAAATGGGAAAGGTTGGTTCTCAGGGTCAGCCAATTGTTTTTGCGTAGCTAGCTAGTCAGAGGGCCTCCAGGGATAATACTCCTGTATCTGTCTTACCCTACCTGATGTGGTTGGTTTTCTGGTGGTGGGGAGTGACATGACATGCTGGTCTACAGCTCCTTCCCAAAAGGATTACTGTCAGCCTACTCCTAAAAGTTAATGTCCCCACTATCCACCAACCACAATCCTGTGTCAGCTTCTTATGTCACTACATGTGATCTTGTCTGGACAGGATTCAGTGTAATTCTCTTAGGTCGGGTTGCAGCACGGGTCATACAAGCGTTAGGGCCCAAATCCTCAACTATATCCTGAAAGGCATCACAGCTATAATTAACAAATCTTTGTTCTCTGTAATATATATAATTGATCCATTCAACATTTTTATTAATCTGCACCTGTGGGATTATAGAAGCAATGCCGGCATAAATCTGGTTCTGGGCTTTAAACTGGTCAGGCACCCCCCTTGGCACTCCAATGGCATCAATATATATACTAGTGGATCTTCTTCATAACTCATGTGGAGCTGATCAAGGCTTCTCCTCTTTCTGGTAGGTTCATCAGGTATCTTTGGATCCCAAGGTAAAATCTTGAACTGCATAGCTAGTTTAAGAAGGGTGCATTGGCCTGTCCAGGCATTAGGCAACCTAGGACGGAGCTTACCATTTCCACATAACCAATAAATGTTGTACATATATTGTGTATGTTTGATTAGCAAATCAGTATCTAGAGGACTGTTCTCTTTGCAGAAACCTGTCTCGAAGATCCCTACTAGTGTACCTGTGGTGTCGTGGGAATTATAGCAGGTGTAATTGTCAGCTAATACGGTTACTTCTCCTGGGACCTTTAGTTTAGGTTCCTCATGAATTAGTGGGACATAATCTGGGCAATCAGTGGACTTCAAACCTTTCAACAAATTCATGACACAGGCAGTGGTGTTGTCATCAGGGAAAAGCAATGCATGTGTGTATAGATGTGTATTCGCAGCAGCACAAGCAATACATCCTACAGAGATATTCTGGACTCTTACATTGTATCTCACCCATTCTAACCACAGGTTTTTCCTTGGGGCTGTTTGTGTTTCTATGGAGAAAACCTCTTGCCAACTGAGACCTGGAATGGGTATCACTTCATTAACTACATCTTGCAAACGCTCACCTGGGCCTGTTTTAGGTGTACTGGTAACAGGGGCCTTGGTTGGTCTAGAGCTAATATCCTGGAGCTGTATATGGCCTAAATACGCATAGGGTCCAGCACTAAATACATAATTATAATTCCTTCCCAATACGAACGTCTGCAGATCAGCAGATTGGGCGTTTTCAAGATTCAGGAGGAGGGGGTGACAGCTTCTACCCCATTTACAGCCTCTAGGTGGTTGCAGAAAAGCTGTTAGATGCATTCTTCCACGAAGACTCCTACCCGTCCCATCCTTAGGGAACATGGCTTCGCTAGGTTTATATCCCCAATCATCTCCCGTATTCCAGGCAGCATCTGACCAATAATAACGGTTATTGTTGTCATTTCTGGTAACACACATATATAACTGGATGATTCCCTCTACCACCTGTTAAGTCTCGAGGCACTTGGCTACATCACAGAAATCAAATCGCCAGATATTCACCGGGGCTGTCAGGTTTACCCAGAGAATAGTGGGACCTTAGTATTTTCATTTACATTAGGGGCCGAAAAGGTAGGGGCGAGGATGGCCCCCATTTCCAGGATCAAAAACAACAGCAACATTTCCCTTCAGTCACTACTGTGACTAAACACTGGTTCAGTCTCTTTTACAGTGTGAGGCGTGGATCCAGGTACTCTTTCCTTCAAGTTTTACTGCAGTGGGGGTGACCAGAATCACCGTGTGGGGGTCCTTCAAATCTCGGCTGGAGACAATCTCTGCGCACAAACTTTTTCACATACACCAGGTCTCCTGGCACAAAGGGATGGTGTCCAGGAACCTTGTCTGGGTCTGGAAGAGAACTGAAGACAGTTAAATGCACTTTGGCAAGGTGTCCATGTAAGGCCTGCACATAGCTAGTCAAGTCCTGGTACTTGAGTTGCAACTGTTGTGGAAAGAAACATTCAAGATTGGGGCTCCTGCCAAACAGAATCTCATACGGTGACAGTCCTGTCTTCCTGTTTGGGGTATATCTTACTGAAAACAAAGCTAGAGGAAGGCATTTTGTCCGTGGTTTACCAGTCTCTACCATTGCCTTCTGGATTTTAAGCTTAAAAATTCCATTTAGTCTCTCCACTCTTCCACTACTCTGCGGATGGTATGGAGTATGCAATGCTTGACTTACCCCCAGTGCTGCCATTACCTCTGACATGATCTCTCCAGTAAAATGGGAACTCCGATCGCTTTCAACGATTTCAGGAACTCCATACCTGCATATGATCTCAGCCATCAGTTTCTTCGCCGTTGTCTTAGCCGTAGCTTTGGCAACTGGGTAGGCCTTTGGCCAACCTGAAAATAGATCAATGCAGACCAACACATACTCATACGTCCCTACCCTGAGTAACTGAATTTAATCAATCTACAGTCTCTGGAATTGGTTAAAGGGCCAGGGAGTGTGTTTGGATGGGGTTTTCACTGTCCTACTCTGATTATGTGTGGCACATATCATGCAGCTCTGTACCTGCCTTTCTGCGCAGGTGGAAAACCCCGGGGGCAATCCATTGTTTCTGTAGGGTGTCACACATGGCCGTCTTCGAGTGGTGCACATTCTCGTGCAGAACCTGTGCCATCATTGGGTACAGTACCTGTGGGAGGCAGACCTTTTCACCCCTCCCCCATAGTCCAGTGACGGTATCAGAGCAAGCCCCTATCTTTTGCCACCTATTTTTCTCCTCCTTACTTGCCTGTTCTTGTAACCGGGCTAAGATGTCTTTCAACACAAGTGGAGATGGTGGGGTGTCTAGGTGATGTACTCTAGAGGCTACAGGAGTGCTTGCTGCTTTCTTGGCAGCCTGGTCTGCCAGTGCGTTACCCTTCGTCCGTCCATCAGTGCCTTTGGTATGTGCCTTTACCTTTATGATGCCTGCTTGGGTGGGAAGCTGTAGTGCATTCATAAGTTGCTGGACTGCCTCAGCACGTTTAATGGGGTGGCCATTTGCTGTCAGGAAAGCCCTGGCTCTCCAGATAGGCCCATAACCGTGTGTAATGCCAAAAGCATACCTGGAATCAGTGTAGATATTTACAGTCTTACCTTCTGCTAGTTTGCACGCTCTGCTTCTTGTGCAGACATATGAGCTGGCATTGACTCTGCCTTGATTACCTCATGTTCTGAGACCACAACATATCTGGTACAGTAGCATCCTCGGTCATCTTGGTGACGGGATCCATCTACAAAAAGCTCAAAATCAACATTAGAATAGGCACACTAGAGACCAGCCGTTCCCTGAGACATCAATTCTAGACAATCATATGGTTTGGAAACCTAATCTTGTTCCTCTGGATCCATTCTAGAAAGAAAAAGAGTGTCCTTGCTCATGTCACCTACTCCTCCCCCCTTTGGATCCATAGGAACTAGGTGAAAAGTAGCGGGGTTCAGGACAGTGCACCTTTTCAAAGTCACATCAGTGGGCATGAGAATAGCACACCAAAGTCGCAGCTGTCCAGCCATGGACATGTGGCTAGGTTGTACCTGATTAAGGATACTATATACATCGTGTGGGGTGTGGACCATCAGTGGATAATCCAAAACAATCTCTGAAGATTTGTGTAGCAACAGCTGGACAGACAACACAGCCCAAACACATAAGGGACTTCCCTCTTGCCACCGTATCCAGGCGGCCACTATAATAAGCAACAGGTCTCTGTTTGTCTCCATGAAGCTGAGTCAGCACACCTGTAGCATGCCCTGCAGGTGAGCTCTGTCTGCAAGGCAGTCTGCAATACTGTACGGCAGTGCTCGGGTGTCTTGTAATCATATACGGGGCCTGCAGTGTGTAACACTATATCACAGGGCAAATTCCCTCTTTGAGTGGACATAGCATCTCCTGGTTGCAAGGGGCCATAAGTGGCAAGGTAGGCCTGACACTCTTGGGCTATGACTGGCCCCCCTTTGGCATAACTGTCCACGTCAATTGTCATCCCTGATAAATAAATGCAAACAGAACTGGCAATCTGGGTGTAATGGAATGCTGAAGAAGACATTGGCAAGATCGATAATCATGAACCAAGCAGCATCCTGAAATATCTGGGACAAAAGAGTATGTGGTTTAGGCACCACCGGAGTTTCTGGAACAGTAACTGCATTATCTGCCCGTAGATCTTGTACCAGCCGGTACACAGGGGGTTGGCCGGGTGGGGTCTTTTTCTTAACGGGAAACAAGGGTGTGTTACATGGGGAAACACAGGGTATCAGGGCACCATTATCGAATAACATTTGTATTTGCCCCTTGAGACACTGCTCCTGATCATATTTCAAAGGGTATTGATGGACTTTAGAAAAAGGGGCACCAGGTTTGAGAAACACTTTTACTGGTTCTACAGGCATTATTGGGGTAGAATCTGGGTCTATCAGGACCATCATAACCGTAGGAAGGGCAAGTAGGATACACATCTCTTTATATTCATCTGCATAGGAGTTATATAACGCAAGGACCATCTGACCATCATCTTGGAATTATATCCTGGAGCAGAACTGTAATAATAAATCTGCCCCCAGTAAATTTACCGAACATATAGAAGAGATTACGAACTGAGCAGTAACTTCAGGGAAAGGTCCCACAGGGATAGGTTTTATAAGAGTATATTTATTGGGTCTGTCATCTACTCTAATTAAAACAAGCTCTTGATCTGAGAATTTGCATGGCGGGGCTGGGGAGAGAGATTCCCAGACAGGGTTAAAAGGGATATTTTAGTATGAGACTGGATTTGTGTAAGAAGGGGAGGGCTGGAGCTGATAAGGAACGCTGCTGTCCTTGCAGCTGTGAAAGGGGGGCTGTATTTGGAGCGGGGAATTGCTGTCAGCGTTTAGCAAGGGAAAGGTGGGGGCTACAACTCCGGGTCTTCTTGCTTCACAATTGTAACAGACCTCTCTACACTGAGAATTAGTAACTCCGCATACATCACAGATCCACGCAGCCGGATCATAGGGTGGAGGCGCACTAAGTTTTGGCAACCCAGTATATATTGGTGCTTTGGGATTGAGGGGCACAACCAGATTTCACTTTCAATTTACAATATTTCACAGATCTACCAGCGCGTACAACACTAAGAAAACACAGAGAGACTCAAGAGCGCAGCGACGCGCGCGTCCCCCCCTCCTCACCAGAAACAGGAGATAAGGAAGTCACTGCATTCCTCAGCGCAGATAAGGAGAAAAGAGGAGAACTGACAAAGAAATCTCGCAGCGGTCTGCTCCGCCCCTCCCATCTCCTATACAGCATTAATAGAAACTCAGTATCGTCTACAAAGTAACAAATTACAGCAGTTTTCAGACTTAATTTCTACAAAACTTTCCTATGATCCTCCGTGGTCTGGGCGGAGCCCCAAGGACGGCCCGTACGCACACACACGGCAGGTTTCCACCCAGGTTGGATTCTGCACAACACAAACAGAACACACCTACGCTTCTGGAGATCTCTTTCCGCCGCCATTACCGGGCGGTGGCTGGGACTACATTTTCATCATCAGTGGCACGGCGGCCATTTTACAATCTGTAAAATCACAGTTCAAAGGCATTTGATAACCAAACACGGGTTCTATATTGTCTGATCCTTCCTCTCCATCAACCTATTTTCATCCTTCATTCTTTAAGCTTCGCGCAACTCGCAGATGAGCTTCTTGACTGCCTCTTGCCCTCCCGTGACTACTGTCTTGACTTCCATGGCATCCTCATCTAACTTGTGGGGCACGGACTTCTTCTGCTTTAAGAGACGCAACATGACTCACAGAATACTGTGGTTTTCTGCAGTAAAACCACTGGCAGCGATATCAACACTTTGTTCTACAGTACGGAGCCTCACGTTCGACGTACTAGGAAAAGAGCCTCGCGCTCAATATTTCCTGTCCCTAACCTGAACAACAGTGATTACAGACTATCCTGCCACGATATTCCAACCGTTGGGAGGCAGCCTCCTAATGAGACCCCTCCACAAAAATATAGGTGGTCCCCTCACGGAACGTCTTAAGTTACCTATCTGGACAGGTGGTCCCCTCACGGAATGCCTTAGTTACCTGTCAGCACAGGTGGTCCCCTCACGGAACGCCTTAGTTACCTGTCAGCACAATATCACAGAGGCTGCGTCTCCTATCCCTTTCTCTAAGCTGCCCCACAATCTACAACTAGCTCAATCTTTCACTCCACTTCACTACTAGACAATAGTCACGGGTAGGGTGGTTGAACGGAGTACAATGACCGGTGGAGGAGGTGTGGTGTACAGAGGACGCACAGGATGCGATGTCTCTCAGTTGCTGGTTCAGAGCATGGCACAGGATCACATTCGATCTCACCACTCGATCGGTCACCTCCCGGACCCAAGGAGACCACAGACAAACCAATAACGGCTGAGACACTAGCAAGTGTGACACATACAATGTATATGATCGCCACTTACCATGTTCGGAGGGTGATCAGTCCTCGAGGTCAGCCACTACGGGTATCATCCACAGACATCCAGGCATGGGTCCAGAGGGTCTCGGATCGCTGGCCACGCCCCACGTTGGGCTGCCAAATTGTCGGGGTCGTAACAACAATAAATCCTCATTCACCAGTCATTCCAAATTAAACTATAAGCATGTGGTACCGGGTAAGAATGAGTCAGACAGGTAGCTGGTTCAATCTCAGTGCATGCTCGTGGATCCACACACATGTGTGTAACGGTCACAGCAACTGGCTTTATTCTAAAATACACAATACTATATTGAGTGTTAGGGGAAGGCGTGCATTAGGCGGGGTTTAAGCTAGCATTCAGTCTTTCTGATTTGTTCTGACATCTTCTGGTGGATCCTCCTTTTCTTCACATTCCTTAAGTTTCGATTTCGAAAGAAATGAAAGTTAACTCTTTAGACACTGAACTAAAATAAGAATGAACACTGGCAGCCATCTTTAAATACAATTACATTTGCAAGCAAGCAGTTAGGAAAAACTTATTGTTTCACAGTATAAGATATATAAAAGTACAAAGATATATAAGAAAATATATTTTCACCTTGACAAGTTTAGCTGTGCCATATTACAAACCCTACTATCAGCTGTCCTGCACTCACAGCACTGTCAGCTCTGCTTTACTGTCCCTTCCCCAACTGTCTGTCCAGAGGTCAGAGCTCAACATCTAAGCTCAGGATGAACAATATAGATCTCAACCAGATAAGCTGATGTTACATTACACATTGACATTACATTACATTGACCAAGAATGGAATATAATTTCTCCGCAATTGTTATAGCTTCAAAAACATTCAATGGTCAATCTAAAAGTGTAACATAAAGGTCTTGAGCTCCATTCTAAAATCTACAATCGGGTCTAGATCTCCTAAGTGTCTTTTATTAGAATGGTGTCTTTTTGGGCCTTCTTGGGCACCAGTACCTTGGTTAGACTTCAGTGGCCCTGTGTCAATTCTATTAAAGATCCATGCAATCCCAAAAATAGGTTTTGCTTTTGAGCACATCACCAATAGTTTTGAAGTAACAAAGTAGCACCTTGTTCATGGTGGGACAGGGTTTAAGGTTGAAGACATTGAATTCTTATATATGGATCTTTACGGTTCTCACAGGTTTTGCCCAGGCAGGGAAATCATCTGGGCCCTCTGATCAGTAGAATTACTTTGGAATGTTTTGACTTATGAGAAACAGAGTTTTATGGGTTTTTTTTCTACTGTGGAAAGTTCAATCGCTCATCGTTTCTCCAGACTCAGCATGAATATAACGAGCATCGATTCTTGTTGTGAATTCCGTTCTTGGGCTCCATCCTGTGGTTGCGAATGGTATTTTTGGGAGTTCTGCTCTTGGGCTCCCTCTGGTGGTTTCAAGTGGAACTTAGCAGCTGCGTTCACTAATCGGTTTCCTGGCTTTGTTATTTAACTGGGCTTTTGGCTTTAGTGGATGCCAGCTGTCAATGTATTTCCTGTGGATTCAGTCCTTTCCTGGAAGTTCTCTGTTGGCCAGTCCATTTTCAGCTTAAGATAAGTCTGCTACATTTTGGGTGTTTCCCTGCTTATGTCCTTCTGTTCAGTTCAATTTATGTCTCTTTTGTCCAGCTTGTCATTATGAAATATTCCGGCTAGCTGGAAGCTCTGGGGTCGCAGATTTGCCCCTCCACACCGTGAGTCGGTGTGGTGGTTATTTTTGTAAACTCTGCGTGGACTTTTAGTTTTTATACTGACCGCACAGCAACCTATCCTATCTCTGTCTATTTAGATAGTAGTGGCCTCCTTTGCTAAAAAATCTAGTTTCATTTCTGAGTTTGTCATTTCCCTCTCCACTCACCGTCAATATTTGTGGGGGGCTATCTTCCTTTGGGGGTTTCTCTGAGGCGAGATAGCTTTCCGTTTCCATCTTTAGGGGTAGCTAGTTCTTAGGCTGTGCAGAGGCGTCTAGGCAGAGTTAGGTACGCTCCACGGCTATTTCTAGTGTTGGTGTTAGGAGTAGGGATTGCGGTCAGTAAAGTTACCACCTCCTCAGAGCTAGTCCTATTTTTGTTATTACCTACCAGGTCATTTCAGTGCTGCTCCGTAGTGAGTCCATGATTGGTTTTGCCCACCAGGTCATCTCAGCACCTCTCCGTACCCACCAGGTCATAACAGTACAGCTGGCCCACAATGTGTTAAATGCATCTCAAAAGAGGGAAGAGAAAGTTCTGAGTCATTTTTTTTTCGTGTGTTGCTTGTTTTGTCCTTTTTTTTTCCCCTTGATTTTTGGATGGTGCAGGAGCTTGGTGCTGATATGGAGGTTCAGGGTTTGTCTGCGCGAGTTGATCATCTCGCTGCAAGGGTACAGAGTATCCAAGACTATGTTGTTCAAACTCCTGTTTCTGAGCCTAGAATTCCTATTCCTGATTTGTTTTCTGGGGATAGATCTAGGTTTTTGAATTTTAAAAATAATTGCAGATTATTTTTTGCTCTGAGACCCCGTTCCTCTGGTGACCCCATTCAGCAGGTGAAGATTGTTATTTCTCTGTTGCGTGGCGACCCGCAGGACTGGGCATTCTCCCTTGAGCCAGGGAATCCTGCATTGCTCAATATAGATTCGTTTTTTCAAGCACTTGGACTGCTTTATGACGAACCCAATTCTGTGGATCAGGCAGAAAAAATTTTGCTGGCTCTGTGTCAGGGTCAGGAAGCAGTAGAGATATATTGTCAGAAATTTAGAAAGTGGTCTGTGCTTACAAAATGGAATGAGGATGCCCTGGCGGCTATTTTCAGAAAGGGTCTTTCTGAAGCTCTTAAAGATGTTATGGTGGGGTTTCCCACGCCTGCTGGTTTGAACGAATCAATGTCTCTGGCCATTCAGATTGATCGGTGCTTACGTGAACGTAAGGAGGTGCACCATATGGCGGTGTCCTCTGGGCAGAGTTCTGAGCCTATGCAATGCGATAGAGTTTTGACGAGAGCAGAACGGCAGGAGTTCAGACGTCAGAATGGGCTGTGTTTTTACTGTGGTGACGCTACTCATGCTATCTCTGACTGCCCGAAGCGAACTAAGAGGGTTGCTAGGTCGGTTACCATCAGTACTGTACAGCCTAAATTTCTCTTGTCTGTTACTCTGATTTGCTCATTGTCGTCCTTTTCTGTAATGGCATTTGTGGATTCTGACGCTGCCCTGAACTTAATGGACCTGGAATTTGCCAAGCGCTGTGGTTTTTCCTTGGAGCCGTTGCAGAGTCCTATTCCCTTGAGGGGGATTGATGCTACGCCATTGGCCAAGAATAAACCTCAGTACTGGACACAGTTAGCCATGAACATGGCTCCAGCACATCAGGAAAATATTCGCTTTTTGGTGTTGCATAATTTGCATGATGTGGTTGTGCTGGGGTTTCCATGGTTACAGGTACATAATCCAGTGCTGGATTGGAAATCCATGTCCGTGACTAGTTGGGGTTGTCAGGGGATACATAGTGACATTCCTCTGATGTCAATTTCCTCGTCCCCTTCTTCTGAGGTTCCTGAGTTTTTGTCAGATTTCCAGGATATATTCGAGGAGCCTAAATCCAGTCCTCTGCCTCCTCATAGGGACTGTGATTGCGCTATTAATTTGATTCCTGGCTGTAAGTTCCCTAAGGGTCGACTTTTCAATCTGTCTGTGCCAGAGCATACCGCTATGCGGACTTATGTAAAAGAGTCCTTGGAGAAGGGGCATATTCGCCCGTCTTCGTCACCGTTGGGAGCGGGGTTCTTTTTTGTTGCCAAGAAGGATGGCTCCTTGAGGCCCTGTATAGATTATCGCCTTCTCAATAAGATCACGGTCAAATTCCAGTACCCTTTGCCTTTGCTTTCTGATTTGTTTGCTCGGATCAAAGGGGCTAGCTGGTTTACCAAGATTGACCTTCGAGGGGCGTATAATCTGGTTCGCATCAAACAGGGTGATGAATGGAAAACAGCATTTAATATGCCCGAAGGCCATTTTGAATATCTTGTGATGCCTTTCGGGCTCTCTAATGCTCCATCTGTGTTTCAGTCCTTTATGCATGATATTTTCCGGGAGTATTTGGATAAATTTATGATTGTATATTTGGATGATATTTTGTTTTTTTCCGATGATTGGGAGACTCATGTGAAGCAGGTCAGGATGGTATTTCAGATTCTTCGTGCTAATACACTGTTTTTGAAGGGGTCTAAGTGCCTTTTTGGAGTTCAGAAGGTTTCTTTTCTGGGGTTCATTTTTTCTCCCTCGGCTATTGAAATGGACCCTGTTAAGGTCCAGGCTATTTATGATTGGACTCAGCCCACATCTGTGAAGAGCCTTCAGAAATTTTTGGGCTTTGCTAATTTTTATCGTCGCTTCATTGCTAATTTTTCTACTGTGGTTAAACCTCTGACCGATTTGACCAAGAAAGGTGCAGATGTGGTGAATTGGTCCTCTGCGGCTGTGGAGGCCTTTCAGGAGCTTAAGCGTCGTTTTACTTCTGCCCCTGTGTTGCGTCAGCCAGATGTCTCTCTCCCTTTTCAGGTTGAGGTTGACGCTTCTGAGATTGGGGCAGGAGCTGTTCTGTCTCAGAGAAGCTCTGATGGCTCTGTGTTGAAGCCGTGTGCTTTCTTCTCCAGAAAGTTTTCGCCTGCTGAGCGTAATTATGATGTCGGCAATCGGGAGTTGTTGGCTATGAAGTGGGCATTCGAGGAGTAGCGACATTGGCTTGAGGGAGCCAAGCATCGTGTTGTGGTCTTGACCGACCATAAGAATCTGATTTACCTTGAGTCGGCCAAGCGCTTGAATCCTAGACAGGCTCGGTGGTCTTTGTTTTTCTCCCGTTTTGATTTTGTGGTCTCGTATCTTCCGGGATCTAAGAATGTGAAAGCTGATGCCTTGTCTAGGAGTTTTTTGCCTGATTCTCCTGTAGTCCGTGAGCAGGCTGGTATTCTCAAAGAGGGGGTGATTCTTTCTGCTATCTCCCCTGATTTGCGGCGGGTGCTTCAGGAGTTTCAGGCTGATAGACCCGACCGCTGTCCTGTGGGGAAATTGTTTGTTCCTGATAAATGGACTAATAAGGTGATTTCTGAGATCCATTGTTCGGTGTTGGCTGGTCATCCTGGGGTCTTTGGAACCAGAGATTTGGTTGCCAGGTCCTTTTGGTGGCCTTCTTTGTCACGGGATGTGCGTTCCTTCGTGCAGTCCTGTGGAATTTGTGCTCGGGCTAAGCCCTGCTGTTCTCGTGCTAGTGGGTTGCTTTTGCCCTTGCCTATCCCTGAGAGGCCCTGGACGCATATTTCCATGGATTTTATTTCCGATCTTCCTGTGTCTCAGAAGATGTCTGTCATCTGGGTGGTTTGTGACCGGTTTTCTAAAATGGTCCATTTGGTACCTTTGCCTAAGTTGCCTTCCTCCTCTGATTTGGTCCCTTTGTTTTTCCAGCATGTGGTTCGTTTGCATGGTATTCCGGAGAATATTGTGTCTGACAGAGGTACCCAGTCTGTTTCTAGGTATTGGCGGTCCTTTTGTGGTAGAATGGGCATTAATTTGTCTTTTTCTTCGGCATTTCACCCTGAGACAAATGGACAGACGGAGCGAACCAATCAGACCTTGGAAACCTACTTGAGATGCTTTGTGTCTGCTGATCAGGATGATTGGGTTACCTTCTTGCCATTGGCCGAGTTTGCCCTTAATAATCGGGCTAGTTCGGCTACTTTGGTTTCGCCTTTTTTTTGCAATTTCGGTTTTCATCCTCGTTTTTCTTCAGGGCAGGTTGAGTCTTCGGACTGTCCTGGGGTGGATTCTGTGGTGGACAGGTTGCAGCGGATTTGGACTCATGTGGTGGACAATTTAACATTGTCTCAGGAAAAGGCTCAACGTTTTGCTAACCGCCGTCGGTGCGTTGGTCCCCGGCTTCGGGTTGGGGATTTGTTCTGGTTGTCTTCTCGTCATGTTCCTATGAAGGTCTCTTCCCCTAAGTTCAAACCTCGTTTTATTGGTCCTTATAGGATTTCGGAAATTATCAATCCGGTGTCTTTTTGTTTGGCCCTTCCAGCTTCGTTTTCCATTCATAATGTGTTCCATAGATCTTTGTTGCCGAGATATGTGGTGCCCATGGTTCCCTCCGTTGACCCTCCTGCTCCGGTGTTGGTTGAGGGGGAGCTGGAATATGTGGTGGAGAAGATTTTGGATTCTCGTCTTTCAAGGCGGAAACTTCAGTATTTGGTCAAGTGGAAGGGTTATGGCCAGGAGGATAACTCTTGGGTTTTTGTCTCCGATGTTCATGCTGCCGATTTGGTACGTGCTTTTCATTTGGCTCGTCTCGATCGGCCTGGGGGCTCTGGTGGGGGTTCGGTGACCCCTCTTCAAGGGGGGGGTACTGTTGTGAATTCCGTTCTTGGGCTCCATCCTGTGGTTGCGAATGGTATTTTTGGGAGTTCTGCTCTTGGGCTCCCTCTGGTTGTTTCAAGTGGAACTTAGCAGCTGCGTTCACTAATCGGTTTCCTGGCCTTGTTATTTAACTGGGCTTTTGGCTTTAGTGGATGCCAGCTGTCAATGTATTTCCTGTGGATTCAGTCCTTTCCTGGAAGTTCTCTGTTGGCCAGTCCATTTTCAGCTTAAGATAAGTCTGCTACTTTTTGGGTGTTTCCCTGCTTATGTCCTTCTGTTCAGTTCAATTTATGTCTCTTTTGACAGCTTGTCATTATGAAATATTCCGGCTAGTTGGAAGCTCTGGGGTCGCAGATTTGCCCCTCCACACCGTGAGTCGGTGTGGTGGTTATTTTTGTAAACTCTGCGTGGACTTTTAGTTTTTATACTGACCGCACAGCAACCTATCCTATCTCTGTCTATTTAGATAGTAGTGGCCTCCTTTGCTAAAAAATTTAGTTTCATTTCTGAGTTTGTCATTTCCCTCTCCACTCACCGTCAATATTTGTGGGGGGCTATCTTCCTTTGGGGGTTTCACTGAGGCGAGATAGCTTTCCGTTTCCATCTTTAGGGGTAGCTAGTTCTTAGGCTGTGCAGAGGTGTCTAGGCAGAGTTAGGTACGCTCCACGGCTATTTCTAGTGTTGGTGTTAGGAGTAGGGATTGCGGTCAGTAAAGTTACCACCTCCTCAGAGCTAGTCCTATTTTTGTTATTACCCACCAGGTCATTTCAGTGCTGCTCCGTAGTGAGTCCATGATTGGTTTTGCCCACCAGGTCATCTCAGCACCTCTCCGTACCCACCAGGTCATAACAGATTCTTATATGATCCAGCTAAATCTCCAAGACACTAGGGTAGACGAGGCTCTGAAGACAATATTTATTCTCCTAACATTCTTATTCTTCTGCTTCTTTGTCTACTTTGTTGTCGTTCTTCTGATCGCCTACTTCACCACGCCTCACATCCAGGAGAACCCTCAATATGTCCTATTTGCTCACATGCTCATCAATGATACATTGTTTGTAATTATGGGGATCGTCCTCTCCGTGTTCTACGCTTATGTTATATACATCCCGATGACCGTCTGCTACGTCATGCTCACTCTTGCCACTGCTACCTTCAAGGTGACAGCTTATAACCTTGCCATCATGGCTTTGGAGCGTTACATAGCCATCTGTTTCCCCTTGAGACATGTCATGTTTTGTACAACTGAAAGATCCTACTTCATCATTGTAGTCATGTGGTTTGTCGGACTGTTTCCTAACAATGCCGATTTTATAGTCTTGATTGTATCTGTTGAGAGGAGTTTTTTCTTCCAAGATCTCCTATGCAGGCAGGACTATCTCATAGTACAACCTCTGCAGGCCAGCATAAGGTCCATCTCCTGCATCGGTAGCCTAATTCTAGTGGCTTTCGTCATTCTTTTCACCTACATAAGAGTCATCGTCATAACTCGTAAGACAAATTCCAAGAGTTCTTCGGCTTCAAAGGCCAGTCGAACCCTTATGCTTCATGCCATTCAGCTGCTACTGTGTCTCCTGTCCTTGCCCATCTCAAACACAGAGTCATACAATGGAGAGTATGTCATTATTTTACTTGTTTTCAATTTCCTCATTTTTGTGGGTTTGCCTCGACTCCTCAGTCCTCTTATATACGGGATCAGAGATGAAGTGTTCAGCAAATGCATTCGCAGGATGTGGAAGCAATGAGGAAATGTTCCTCACGAGCACCACAATTCAGGTATGACTACAGCTGGCCAGACACATGAGATAGCTGTAGGCTGAACCACAACTATTTCTCCAGACTCAAAGAGCTTCATGGGTTTTCAACAAGGTGAAAGTAGAATGCTGCAATCAGACAGCTCGGCCAGAAACTTATCTCAGCTGAAAACAAAAGGAAGGCATGAAAATACTAATGGTCCAATCCTTTTCTCCGCCAAAATTATGTGTAAAGGTAGAGCCGGGAGGCCCCAAAACACATAAAATGGCTGGCCGGTCCTGTCAATATCTAATGTGTTTGGGGGCCTTAAAGTTTATGCAATAGTCCCCCTTAACATTGTCATACTCATAGAGGTAAAGCAAGCTAAGATCTCAGAAACTTTTGGATGGGGTTAAGTCATCATGGCCAAAAGGTTTGAGACTGACACAAGTTTAGTTTTTTTGCTTTGTCACATGGTTTCCATCATACTAAAAAAGCATTGTTCACCAACAAATTGCTCCTGGATGATGGGACAAGTTGCATATGGCATAGGATTAGATCTCATTCTTTATTCATGGCCAAGTTCTTAGGGTCCTAAGGAAAAATTCTGAGTGAGCCCCCTCCATGGATGAGAAACTCCCACACGAGTGGCCTCAGGACGCTTTACTGTTGGATGACACAGGACTCATGTTAGGGCCCAGCTTTTCTTCTCTGTACTTTAATTCTTCCAAATGTCCCAAACATTCTAAAGGGACTTCATCAGAGAAAATAATCCTCTGCAGCCCAAACCCTGTACTTATTGCAGAAAGTCATTCTGTCTTTGAAGTTTTTCTTGGCTTCTTTGCTGGCCTTCTTAATGCCTCCAAAAGCTTTTGGTACATTGAGTCCTTTGTTTGCCAACAGTAAAGTGTCCTGAAACCATTCTTGTGGGGGGGGCTTCTCTTCCATGGAAGAGGTCTCTCACAATTTTTCCTAAAATCATGGTCATCAATAAAGTATGGGATCTAAACCTCTTCCAAGAGCATCTTCTCCCATAATCCATCACAAAGTGGGGATGATTCTTTTTCCACCATGATGGGGACTATGCAACAAGGCAAATGTGGGTCGATGAGAAAAGCATTGAAATTTTGAGTCTGTGGCCAAAAAACTCCCCAGATCTCAATCTCATTGAGAACCTGCGGTCATGCCTCAAAACGCAACAGCATAGTAACATAGTAACATAGTTAGTAAGGCCGAAAAAAGACATTTGTCCATCCAGTTCAGCCTATATTCCTATATTCCATCATAATAAATCCCCAGATCTACATCCTTCTACAGAACCTAATAATTGTATGATACAATATTGTTCTGCTCCAGGAAGACATCCAGGCCTGTCTTGAACCCCTCGACTGAGTTCGCCATCACCACCTCCTCAGGCAAGCAATTCCAGATTCTCACTGCCCTAACAGTAAAGAATCCTCTTCTATGTTGGTGGAAAAACCTTCTCTCCTCCAGACACAAAGAATGCCCCCTTGTGCCTGTCACCTTCCTTGGTATAAACAGATCCTCAGCTAGATATTTGTATTGTCCCCTTATATACTTATACATGGTTATTAGATCGCCCCTCAGTCGTCTTTTTTCTAGACTAAATAATCCTAATTTCGCTAATCTATCTGGGTATTGTAGTTCTCCCATCCCCTTTATTAACTTTGTTGCCCTCCTTTGTACTCTCTCTAGTTCCATTATATCCTTCCTGAGCACCGGTGCCCAAAACTGGACACAGTACTCCATGTGCGGTCTAACTAGGGATTTGTACAGAGGCAGTATAATGCTCTCATCATGTGTATCCAGGCCTCTTTTAATGCACCCCATGATCCTGTTTGCCTTGGCAGCTGCTGCCTGGCACTGGCTGCTCCAGGTAAGTTTATCATTAACTAGGATCCCCAAGTCCTTCTCCCTGTCAGATTTACCCAGGTTTCCCATTCAGTGTGTAATGGTGATATTGATTCCTTCTTCCCATGTGTATAACCTTACATTTATCATTGTTAAACCTCATCTGCCACCTTTCAGCCCAAGTTTCCAACTTATCCAGATCCATCTGTAGCAGAATACTATCTTCTCTTGTATTAACTGCTTTACATAGTTTTGTATCATCTGCAAATATCAATATTTTACTGTGTAAACCTTCTACCAGATCATTAATGAATATGTTGAAGAGAACAGGTCCCAATACCGACCCCTGCGGTACCCCACTGGTCACAGCGACCCAGTTAGAGACTATACCATTTATAACCACCCTCTGCTTTCTATCACTAAGCCAGTTACTAACCCATTTACACACATTTTCCCCCAGACCAAGCATTCTCATTTTGTGTACCAACCTCTTGTGCGGCACGGTATCAAACGCTTTGGAAAAATCGAGATATACCACGTCCAATGACTCACCGTGGTCCAGCCTATAGCTTACCTCTTCATAAAAACTGATTAGATTGGTTTGACAGGAGCGATTTCTCATAAACCCATGCTGATATGGAGTTAAACAGTTATTCTCATTGAGATAATCCAGAATAACATCCTTCAGAAACCCTTCAAATATTTTACCAACAGTAGAGGTTAGACTTACTGGCCTATAATTTCCAGGTTCACTTTTAGAGCCCTTTTTGAATATTGGCACCACATTTGCTATGCGCCAGTCCTGCGGAACAGACCCCGTCGCTATAGAGTCCCTAAAAATAAGAAATAATGGTTTATCTATTACATTACTTAGTTCTCCTAGTGCTCGTGGGTATATGCCATCCGGACCCGGAGATTTATCTATTTTAATCTTATTTAGCCGGTTTCGCACCTCTTCTTGGGTTAGATTGGTGACCCTTAATATAGGGTTTTCATTGTTTCTTGGGATTTCACCTAGCATTTCATTTTCCACCGTGAATACTGTGGAGAAGAAGGTGTTTAATATGTTAGCTTTTTCCTCGTCATCTACAACCATTCTTTCCTCACTATTTTTTAAGGGGCCTACATTTTCAGTTTTTATTCTTTTACTATTGATATAGTTGAAGAACAGTTTGGGATTAGTTTTACTCTCCTTAGCAATGTGCTTCTCTGTTTCCTTTTTGGCAGCTTTAATTAGTTTTTTAGATAAAGTATTTTTCTCCCTATAGTTTTTTAGAGCTTCAATGGTGCCATCCTGCTTTAGTAGTGCAAATGCTTTCTTTTTACTGTTAATTGCCTGTCTTACTTCTTTGTTTAGCCACACTGGGTTTTTCCTATTTCTAGTCCTTTTATTCCCACAAGGTATAAACCGCTTACAGTGCCTATTTAGGATGTTCTTAAACATTTTCCATTTATTATCTGTATTCTTATTTCTGAGGATATTGTCCCAGTCTACCAGATTAAGGGCATCTCTAAGCTGGTCAAACTTTGCCTTCCTAAAGTTCAGTGTTTTTGTGACTCCCTGACAAGTCCCCCTAGTGAAAGACAGGTGAAACTGTACAATATTGTGGTCGCTATTTCCTAGATGCCCGACCACCTGCAGATTTGTTATTCTGTCAGGTCTATTAGATAGTATTAGGTCTAAAAGTGCTGCTCCTCTGGTTGGATTCTGCACCAATTGTGAAAGATAATTTTTCTTGGTTATTAGCAGAAACCTGTTGCCTTTATGGGTTTCACAGGTTTCTGTTTCCCAGTTAATATCCGGGTAGTTAAAGTCCCCCATAACCAGGACCTCATTATGGGTTGCAGCTTCATCTATCTGCTTTAGAAGTAGACTTTCCATGATTTCTGTTATATTTGGGGGTTTGTAACAGACCCCAATGAGAATTTTGTTACCATTTTTCCCTCCATGAATTTCGACCCATATGGACTCGACATCCTCATTCCCTAACACACAGCCAAACACAAACACAGCCAAACACAAAACTTATGATAACCTCTAAGCACTGATGAGACAAGAATGGGCGGCCATCAGTCAGGATGTGCCCAAAAGCCAATATCAATTTGCAGGGTCAAAGGGCAGAAGTTTGGAGAAATAATGAGCAGCGCTGAGAATATTGATACTTTACAGAAACTTCATGTATTTGTCAATAAAACTTTAAAAACTTGTGAATGTTTATCATTGTCCGCGAGGAACCAGAGAAACATCCGACTAAGAGAGCGAAAACACTGAAGAGGCAAAACTTTGTGCTGGCTACAGTGGTCAAAAACAGATTTTTATGTCCAAGTACATGGTTCCTCCATCCCGAAAGTCAGATTCTCCGTCAATAAAAACTGTGTAGTGAATGTCATCAAACAACTCCTATCTTATCTTAACTCTTAAGGGCATGTGAACACAAAGTTTGTTTTTGTTTTTTTTCGGCATCCATGGGAAGACTCAAAAGATGTCTCAATTTTATGAGCTTTTTGCTAGTGTCCTTTGCTTGAAAAACTATTAGGGGTTTCTTTATTATTCAATAGAGTTTAACCCTTTTACCCCCAAGGGTGGTTTGCACGTTAATGACCGGGCTATTTTTTGCAATTCTGACCACTGTCCCTTTTATGAGGTTATAACTCTGGAACGGTTCAACGGAGCCTGGTGATTTTGACATTGTTTTCTCGTGACATATTGTACTTCATGATAGTGGTAACATTTTTTTGATATTACGTGCGTTTATTTGTGAAAAAAACAGAAATTTGGTGAAAATGTCGCAATTTTCCAAATTTGAATTTTCATGCCCTTAAATCACAGAGCTATGTCAGGCAAAATACTTAATAAGTAACATTTCCCACATGTCTACTTTACATCAGCACAATTTTGGAACCAATTTTTTTTTTCTGTTAGGGAGTTATAAGGGACCACATCTCATTTGAAGTCATTTTGAGGGGTCTATATGATAGAAAATACCCAAGTGTGACACCATTCTAAAAACTGCACCCCTCAAGGTGCTCAAAACCACATTCAAGAAGTTTATTAACCCTTCAGGTGCTTCACAGGAATTTTTGGATTGTTTTAAAAAAAATGAACTTTAACTTTTTTTCACAGAAAAATAAAATTAAGATCCAATTTTTTTACTTTCCCAAGGGTAACAGGAGAAATTGGACCCCAAAAGCCATTGTACAATTTGTCCTGAGTATGCCGATACCCCATATGTGGGGGTAGACCACAGTTTGGGCGCATGACAGAGCTTGGAAGGGAAGGAGCGCCGTTTGACTTTTTCAACGCTAAATTGGCTGAAATTGAGATCAGACGCCATGTCGCATTTGCAGAGCCCCTGATGTGCCTAAACAGTGGAAACCCCCCACAAGTGACCCCATTTTGGAAATGAGACCCCCTAAGGAAGTTATCTAGATGTGTGGTGAGAACTTTGAACCCCCATAACAGAAATTTGTAACGTAGAGCCGTAAAATAAAAAAAATCATATTTTTCCACAAAAAAAGATCTTTTCACCCCCAATTTTAATTTTCCCAAGGGTAACAGGACCCCAAAAGTTATTGTGCAATTTTTCTAAGGCCCAAGCCCATAAGAGCAAAAGCATTAACCAAAGCCCAACACGGCAGGGAGTAGGGGTCACCTTCCACTTAGAAAAAGGGGTGGTGATAGACTTTCATCAGAAAAATGGGTGGTACGCCCTGGATGTCAGAAAGTGTATACCTACACCAAGAAGATCAACAGCTGCAGACCTGGCTGCAACAACAGACCCTGCAGGTGCGGCCCAAACAGTCACTCAGCGCACACAAGCCACCCAGACACCTGTGGAGGAATCCACCCTCCTGGCACTGTACGATGCCACTGTGGAAAGGTATCATCCTGAACTTCCCCGGCCAGGAAGCGACTGTCACCAGGAGCAACTTTGGAAAAAGAAGTAAATTGTTCCAGTGATTAGGGAGCAAAATGTAAAAAGTTTGAATGTTGCATTAATGCTAACCAGTTTGAAGGACAATAGGATCATGAATGATGAGTGACCCAAAAACTATCATTGTAAATAGTAACAAAAAAAGGGGAAGCAGCACAAAAAAATCCAAAAAGTGAACTTTAATGCCCAATGGCGAGGCGAAGTTTATAGGGATATAGTTTATAAGGATATACAATCCTTTCTCAAGCCTAACATATAAATAACTGACAATTATAATGAGGCTATAAATCAATAAACATCGCTAAGTTATCTGACCAAGTTTAAAATCATTTAGAAAAACCCAAAAAATTACAAAAAGACCTAAAAAATACTTTTTAATCTTAATAGTTAAAATACTGGACTAGAAACTACATATAACACATAATGGCAGGGATACCACAAATAGGATCAGGTAATAGTCTGATTCCAATGATTTTATATAATTATATAATAATTAGGAAAAAGGCTAGGGAAGATAGAAGCGCCTTTCCCTAATAGAATCCCTTCCTTACAGCGGAGGTTGACATTTGACATTCTTCTGATTGAACATATTTAGGCTTACCTATGTTATTCATAGTGACAGCTTTTAGCAGCATCAGCACATGTGTATAATTACTGTTTGTTTTTGTGGTGTGTTTTGGGTGGTGGCTTTTTGGTAGGGATACCTTTGTAGGGTTTTTAGGGTCAGTCTACGTTGAGTGGGGGCGCCATTTCGTATCCCAGGGTGCCGACCTCCGCTGTAAAGAAGGGATTCTATTAGGGAAAGGCGCTTCTATCTTCCCTAGCCTTTTTCCTAATCTATATCTATAAGAGGCATCGTGATTACTCGCTAATCCCGCCGCCTGCACATTAGCTCTGCCCCCCAGCACATCACCACACACAATCCCGCCCCTCACATTACCACACACAATCCTGTCCCCCCACAACATCGCCACACACAAATATCACCACACATAATCCCGCCCCCCAACACATCACCACACACAATTCCGCCCCCCACCACATCACCACACATAATCCCGCCCCCCACCACATCACCACACATAATCCCACCCACCCACCACATCACCACACATAATCCCACCCCCCCACCACATCACCACACATAATCCCTCCCCTCCACCAGATCACCACACATAATCCCACCACATTACCACAGATAATCTCGCCCCCATCACATTACCACACATAATCCAGCCCCCACCACATCACCACACATAATCCCACCCCCCAACACATCACCACGCATAATCCCGCCCCCCACCACATTACCACACATAATCCTGCCCCCCACCACATCACCACACATAATCCCGCCCCCCACCACATCACCACACATAATCCCGCCCGCACCACATCACCACACATAATCCCACCCCCCACCACATCACCACACATAATCCCGCCCCTCCACCACATCACCACACATAATCCCGCCCCTCCACCAGATCACCACACATAATCCCACCACATTACCACAGATAATCTCGCCCCCATCACATTACCACACATAATCCAGCCCCCACCACATCACCACACATAATCCCACCCCCCAACACATCACCACGCATAATCCCGCCCCCCACCACATTACCACACATAATCCTGCCCCCCACCACATCATCACACATAATCCCACCACATTACCACAGATAATCTCGCCCCCATCACATTACCACTAGTGTTGAGCGATACCGTCCGATACTTGAAAGTATCGGTATCGGAAAGTATCGGCCGATACCGGCAAAGTATCGGATCCAATCCGATACCGATACCCGATACCAATACAAGTCAATGGGACTCATGTATCGGACGGTATCCCTGGTGGTTCCCAGGGTCTGAAGGAGAGGAAACTCTCCTTCAGGCCCTGGGAACCATATAAATGTGTAAAAGAAAGAATTAAAATAAAAAATATCGCTATACTCACCTCTCCGACGCAGCCGGGACCTCAGCGAGGGAACCGGCAGCGTTGTTTGTTTAAAATTCGCGCTTTTACTTGGTTACGTGAAGTCCCGGCTTGTGATTGGTCAGGGCGGCCATGTTGCCGGGACGCGGACCAATCACAGCAAGCCGTGACGAAATTACGTCACGGCTTGCTGTGATTGGTCCGCGTCCCGGCAACATGGCGCCGTGACCAATCATAAGCCGGGACGTCACTGGAGGCTGGACACGCGCGCTTTTTTAAAAAGCGCGCAAGTCCAGCCTCCCGTGACGTCACGGCTTGTGATTGGTTAATGGCGGCCATGTTGCCGGGACGCGGACCAATCACAGCAAGCCGTGACTTAATTTCGTCACGGCTTGCTGTGATTGGTCCGCGTCCCGGCAACATGGCGCCATGACCAATCATAAGCCGGGACGTCACTGGAGGCTGGACACGCGCGCTTTTTTAAAAAGCGCGCAAGTCCAGCCTCCCGTGACGTCACGGCTTGTGATTGGTTAATGGCGGCCATGTTGCCGGGACGCGGACCAATCACAGCAAGCCGTGACGTAATTTCGTCACGGCTTGCTGTGATTGGTCCGCGTCCCGGCAACATGGCCGCCCTGACCAATCACAAGCCGGGACTTCACGTAACCAAGTAAAAGCGCGAATTTTAAACAAACAACGCTGCCGGTTCCTTCGCTGAGGTCCAGGCTGCGTCGGAGAGGTGAGTATAGTGATATTTTTTATTTTAATTCTTTCTTTTACACATTTTTACATTAATGTTGTTTCGATACCGATACCCGATACCACAAAAATATCGGATCTCGGTATCGGAATTCCGATACAGCAAGTATCGGCCGATACCCGATACTTGCAGTATCGGAATGCTCAACACTAATTACCACACATAATCCAGCCCCCACCACATCACCACACATAATCCCACCCCCCAACACATCACCACGCATAATCCCGCCCCCCACCACATTACCACACATAATCCTGCCCCCCACCACATCATCACACATAATCCCGCCCCCCACCACATCACCACACATAATCCCGCCCCCCACCACATCACCACACATAATCCCACCCCCCACCACATCACCATACATAATCCCGCCCCTCCACCACATCACCACACATAATCCCACCCCCACCACATTACCACAGATAATCTTGCCCCCCACCACATTACCACACATAATTCTGCCCCCCACCACATTACCACACATAATCCCGCCCCCCACCACATTACCACACATAATCCCACCCCCCACCACATCACCACACATAATCCCGCCCCCCCACATCACCACACATAATCCCGCCCCCCACCACATCACCACGCATAATCCTGGCTCTCCACAACATCACCATGCATAATCCCGCCCCCCCACCACATTACCACACATAATCCCGCCCCCCACCACATCACCACACATAATCCCACCCCCCCACACTACCACAGATAATCCCGCCGCCCACCACATTACCACTCATAATCCCGTCCCCATCACATTACCACACATAATCCTGCCCCCCCATATTACCACACGAGGCTCCGTCCCCACACATTACCACACGAGGCTCCGTCCCCACACATTACCACACAAGGCTCTGTCCCCACACATTACCACACGAGGCTCCGTCCCCACACATTACCACACGAGGCTCCGTCCCCACACATTACCACATGAGGCTCCGTCCCCCCACATTACCACACGAGGCGCAGTCCCCACACATTACCACACGAGGCTCCGTCCACACACATTACCACACGAGGCTCCATTCCCCACATTACCATATGAGGCTCCGTCCCCACACATTACCACACGAGGCTCCATCCCCACACATTACCACACGAGGCTCCGTCCCCACACATTACCACATGAGGCTCCGTCCCCCCACATTACCACATGAGGCTCTATCCCCACACATTACCACATGAGGCTCCGTCCCCACACATTACCACACGAGGCTCCGTCCCCACACATTATGACACGAGGCTCCGTCCCCCCACATTACCACATGAGGCTCCATCCCCCCACATTACCACACGAGGCGCAGTCCCCACACATTACCACACGAGGCTCCGTCCACACACATTACCACACGAGGCTCCATTCCCCACATTACCATATGAGGCTCCGTCCCCACACATTACCACACGAGGCTCCATCCCCACACATTACCACACGAGGCTCCGTTCCCCCACATTACCACACAATACTCCGTCCTCTCACATTACCACACGAAGCTCCGTCCCCACACATTACCACACGAGGCTCCGTCCCCGCAGATTACCACACGAGGCTCCTGAGCGTGCCGAGTGTTAGCTGGCTGGAAACAGCTAGTTATTATATAATTATATAAAATCATTGGAATCAGACTATTACCTGATCCTATTTGTGGTATCCCTGCCATTATGTGTTATTTGTGGTTTCTAGTCCAGTATTTTAACTATTAAGATTAAAAAGTATTTTTTAGCTCTTTTTGTAATTTTTGGGTTTTTCTAAATGATATAAGACCTAGGTCATCCTTTGTGGGGGGTTTCAAGTTTAAAATCAACATTAAGACCATATGGTTTCAAAGTATTCAGTCTCATTATCCATTCAAGTTCTTTTCTCTTTAACCTCTGAATACGATCTCCTCCTCTCCTCATGACCGGTACTGTGTCAATAACATGAAGCGATGGCCGGGGGACCACCACGGTGCAGGAAGACTACTGTACACAAGATGAGGTGCAAACAACAAAGGGTAGATTTATTGGGAGGCAAGGAATGAAGTGGGTGAGGAAGATGCAAACAGGGGTATGCAATGGCAAGAGACACTTTACAAGAGTTATAAACTTTATCTTGTCCGTAAAATAGCACGGTGCTCCAAATATTACAGACTCAAAATATGTCTCACAAGCAAATTTAAACAATAAACAAATAATGATGCTACTCCACATATAACCTCCCTGGCCTTTACTAAGCAGGCCACACGGCTCCCGTGTACTGACTACTGAAGCCTACACTAGGCCCTAACAGGTGCACCAAACAGGAACAGACTCACGGTGATGTTGGGGACTCAGGTCCAGTCCCAGGGGGCCCCCAGCGTTCTAATATGGTGGTGCACACGGCTCTCTGTCAGCTCTGTGAAGCGTGGTCTTCTCCTTGCTTCGGGATCCTAGGGATGCTCCTGGAAACTGTAAGTCCCTTTCTCAGTATCTTCGTGGCTTCACAAACTAGCACAGAACAGCCACCTTTGCCATACCCGGAAAAGTCTTGCAAATTTCACAAGTACACTCCGTCCCAGGCTGTGGGACCTTTCTTGTAGTAAACAGCACAAAGTTCTCTCCGAAGCAGCTTCAGCTCACACACACAGTTCTGGCTCAACTCCTCCCCTAATTCTAGAGCAGCTCATCTTCACAGTCTATAGCAGGGGGAAGCAGAACATTCCATCAGACCAGACAAGGGGGTGCTGTCTCTTAAAGTGGCAGCGTGTTACTGTCCATAACAGCACCACCCTCTTACATGCCTACCTTCTTAATGATGGTCGTCCTCGGCCATCACAGAATCAAGGTTGAAGCGTAATGAAGGAACGTGCAATGCGGAAACAGCACCTATAGAGGAGGCAACAAAGGTGTAAAAACAGACAGAGCACACTGTTCTACATATCGGACTAGTGGAACCCCTGCATTAGACCTCTGGGATCTCTGAAGCTCTTGGCTGTCAGGCAAGGCTTGACTATCTTCCAGAGGAACACTTGTTGCAGGAGACATTGTGAGCTCTTGTCTGGTCTCGTCCCCGCATGGCGGTACTGGTACATCCATGGGATTACTGTCTCTGTGCGGCTGAGGACCCCCTACTGTGTCAGGGACGGTCCACCACTCATCATCTATTTCACCATCAGGCATGACAGATTCAGGAAGTGGAGTTGCGCTTTCAGGCGACAATAGCATAGAACAGACCTCAGACCGGCAAGGCCGCAGCATATTTCTGTGAAGTACTCTAGGGGCGGATGCCCCATTCTCAATCTGTACCTTGTAGACAGGGCCGTTAGCATACACTTGCTCGATAACCTTGTACGGCTGTACTTCCCATCTCTCACTTAGTTTTCCCTTAGGGCGTTTATCTCGGACTAATACTCGGTCTCCAGGTTGGAGCGGTAACTCTTGAGTCGGTTTGTGGCCCGTATGTTCTTTTTCTTGCAGCTGCTGACCCGCCAACCGCCATATCATTTGCAATCGTTGCCGATGCTCTTTCATCCATGAGGTGACAGGCCGCTCCATCAGCTCCTCTGGCTGTTCCAAATTCAGCTCAATGATCTCTTGTCCAGCTCTTCCAAACAACAGTAGATAGGGGTTGTAACCCATGGTGGAGTGGACCCGATTGTTGTAGGTCCAGACCAATTCTGGCAGATAGTCTGGCCAACACGCCTTCTTATCCTCCTCCAATGTTCTCAGCATTTGAAGTAAGGTTCTGTTGAAGCATTCACAAGCTCCGTTGCCTTGAGGGTGGAAAGGGGTGGTCCGGGACCGCTCGATGCCATACATGCGATACAATTCTTCCATCACCTTGCCTTGGAAACATGCGCCTTGATCGGAGTGGATGCGCTTTGGGCACCCATACACCCGGATGAAGTCTTGACAGATGGCTCGCGCCGCCAATTCCGCAGTCTGATTTCTAGTCGGAGTGACTACTGCGAACTTAGAGAAATGATGGGTCATCACCAAACAGTATTGCAGCACCCGGGCCAAGTGTCCCACGAGGAGATAGTCGATCATCAAGACTTCTAGCGGTTCCTTAGTATGTATGGTCTGGATGGGTGCCCTCTGTTCAGTACTCTTAATGAGGTCACATACTCGACATTGCCGACAAACCTCTTCCACCACAAGCTCCAACCGGGGGCAATACACATACCGCTGTAACCATTGGTACGTCTTTGTGGGGCCGAAGTGCGCTCCAAATTCGTGGGCTTCTTCAGCTACTTCTCGAGTCATTCTTCCTGGGATGACCACTTGCCACCTTACTTCCATATCTTTTGGCTGTTGCCTCTTACGATATAGCACTGACTCTCGCACTTCCAGTCTATCCCACTGGTGCAACACACTCCTCATTTCAGAGTCCAGATCATCTCTCTCTTGTTTTCCAGGCTTCCGCTTTTGCGTTACCCACCATTTCATCTGTCTCAGCCCTTTGTCTTCATCCTGAACGTGTCCCCATTCCTCATTGGTTCTCCCCAGGGACCGGGGTAATGCGCAGGCCTCCCTTCTTGACTGGGCCGCAACCATTGGGGGCTTAAACTTACAAAAGCCTGGGGTTTCCTCCTCTTCGAGTTGCTCATCCAGATCCCCCACTGGAGTCTCCACAGTCACTCTTGACAGCCCATCAGCATTTGCATTTTCGGTAGCAGAGCGATAACGGATGGTAAAGTCGAACTTGGCTAGGCGAGCCACCCACCGTTGTTCTAAGGCCCCCAATTTAGCATTCTCAAGGTGGGCCAGAGGATTATTGTCTGTTCGAACTTGAATCTTGGTACCTGGTACCTGTCAGGAAGCCTGCAAACTTTTCTGCCATGGCCCACACCAGGGCCAGGAGCTCTAACCGGAAGGAGCTGTAATTGTGAAGGTTTCTTTCGCTGTCTCGCAGGGACCTGCTGGCATACCTGATGACTCTCTCATGTCCATCCTGTATCTGAGAAAGTACTGCACCGAGTCCATGAAGGCTACCATCTGTGTACAACAGGAACGGTTGATCGAAGTCTGCGTAGGCCAAAATTGGGGCCGAGGTAAGGGCATTCTTTATAGCCTGGAAGGCCTCGTCTTCTCCCTGTGCCCAGGGGATGCGCTGGGTCTTCGGCACTCCAGCGGTCCCCCTCAGCAACTCATTGAGAGGACCTACCACCTTCGCAAAGTCTTTAACAAACCAGCGGTAGTACCCAGCGAGTCCCAGGAAGGCCTGGAGTTCTCTCACTGTTCGAGGGACTGGCCACTTCTGGATAGCAGCCACTTTTTCTGCCGAGGGTAGAACTCCATCTTGTGACACTATGTGGCCTAGGTACTCGATCTCTCTCTTGAAGAGGTGGCACTTCTTTGGCTTCACCTTCAGGTTATGGGCCCGCAGTCTTCCGAGTACCTGTCCAAGCCGGGCAAGGTGTTCTTCGAATGAGGCTGAAAACACAATGATGTCATCCAGATAGATCAGGGTAGCCTCAAAATTTAAGTCTCCCAAACACTTTTCCATCAGCCGTTGAAAGGTGCCTGCAGCATTGGAGCGCCCGAAGGGCATCTGGTTAAACTCGAACAGCCCCATAGGGAGGATGAAGGCGGTTTTCTCTCTGTCTTTCTCTGCCACGGCTACTTGCCAGTATCCGCTTGCTAGGTCCAGGGTGGAGAAGTACTTGGCTTTCCCCAACGCTGTCAAAGATTCCCCGATGCGGGGCAACGGATACGAGTCTCGAACAGTGCAGGCCTTGAGTTTCCTGTAATCTACACAGAACCGGATGGTCCCATCCTTTTTCTTGACTAGCACCATCGGGGGTGCCCAAGGGCTCTGACTACTCTGCACCACTCCTGAATCCAGCATCTGCCTCAGTAATGTTTTCACCTCTTGATACATCTTGGGCGGGATCTGCCGGTATCGTTCTCGAATTGGACGAGCTTCCCCAGTCGGTATCTCATGCGTGATGGCTTCAGTACAGCCGAAATCTTCGGCGTGACGGGTGAATGCGGCCTGATTTTCCCACAGCATAGTTTCTATTGCTTGCACACACTCAGGGCCAGAGCCTTCACATCCACTTCCATTTGATCAAGGATGACCCGTCCACTCCACTCCGGGGATGGCGTTTCTTCGTCCCCCGCAGCAACTGCTAGGGTCCACCCCACGCCTTCTTTCGGTGATAAAGACATCTCCTTCTGACTCACCACTTCACCCTTATGTAGGTACACCAGGGCCAGATCTGTCCCTCGTGGCAAGGTGACCTCCCCGGGGCCCACATTCAAAGCCCTTATGGGGACATGTCCTCGCTGGACCTCAGCTATCGTACGAGCTATCATGACTTCTTGGTCCACTCCTCTGCCTACCACAGGCTGAACAACCACTTCCAACCCATCAAGGTTGCGGTGAGTCCCCACTGGAAGGTATACTATAGTTTCTCACTCGGGAGGTAGGATTACAGGTTCTTTACCAGGAGTCCTGATGACCCCTACCGTCTGATAAGATGGCACACTCTTCTGCGTCCCACAGACGTGGATCAGTCGTTGAAGGGCTTCTTGAGTAGGCTTATGTGTAGTAGCCTTCCTCCAATATCCAGGTCCCCGTTTGTTAAACATAATCTGATCGAGTTCACGTAGGATATTAATTCCCAGTACTACAGGCACATCTTCCTTGATAGGCTCAGGGACTAGCAGGATCCCTTTTCTCCCAACTTCTTGCCCACAGATTCGAATATTCATCCACACGACCCCTGTGACCGGGATCGGTTGTTGGTTGGCAGCAAACAACCGGATCAATGTCTCTTTTTCTGGTTTGGCCAGGTCCTGAAAATGCTGCTTGAAGTGCGCTTCTGGCATCATTGTCACTTGTGACCCCTTTATCTATCAGGCAATCCACTAGAACTCCTTCGAATTCAGCACGTAGGATGGGGCTCCCAGCAATCAAGTGTTCGTTATGATATGGAGCGGCCTCTCTCCTCGCCTCCCCCGCAGAGTGCCGCACTATTGCGGGGGGTTGGTAGTTTAACGGCGGCTTCCGCTGGCCTTGAGTATAGTTCCGACAGTCTCTGGCAAGGAGCCCCTGTCCTCCACATTCCCAGCATTGGATGCCTCCTCTTCGCCGGGGGGGTACTTCGAGCCTGTCCTCGTGCCTCCGATGCCTGACGGGAGGGGGCTTGCTCCCACTGATCCCTTATCGGTCGGGCTGAAAAATGGTTGCATCAGTACGGTGGGTCAGACTGTTGTAGTTCCCCCACTCTTCGCTCCATCTGGGTCAGTTTCTCTTGCACGTTGACAAGGGACTGCTGCAAGTCTTGCACCACCTGGACCAGCACCTCCTGATGGTTTGGATCCCCTCTGGTATTGGCGCCCTGGACACGCATCTCCCCAGACGCATAGCTCTCTTCTTTACTTCGGGCCACTGTTTCCGCCAGGATTTGACGAAACGTAAGAGCCGGATCTGCCCGGACCCGTTCTGACAGTGCTCGCCTCAAGGATGTGCTGTGCAGTCCCAGAATGAATTGCTCCCAGAGTATCCGGTCTTTAGAGCCCATGCCGCCAAATCCATCCGCCTCCTTTCTCTGCACCTCTGCTAACACTTCTTGCAGTGCTGTTGCATACTGAGAAATTCCTTCTTCTTCCCGCTGCAGGCTAGAGAAAAATTTGGCACGAAGGTGTCCGGCGCTAGCAGTCTCGCCGTGGATCTATTCCAGGAACTTCACTAGCTCCTTCAGGGTACTGCGGGTGAGTTCTGGTTGTAGGCAGATGTGTCTATGGGCTTCTCCCTCTAGGGCAGTTAACGCAATGTCCACTTCAAGGTCTGGGCTGATGTTATAAATCTTCAGGGTGCTTTGCAACCGGGACACCCAGTCGGACAGTGGCATATTCTTGCTGTCAAACTTTGGTAGCACACTAAATATGGTGCCTATAGGGAGTGTCCTTGCAGGGGTTCCACCAATGCCCACAGCATCTCCATTAACATTAGCATTCCCGCCATTGCTGTCTGCTGCCTCCATCTTGGTGACAGTACCCTGCTCGCAGCGCCACTTGAAGCGATGACCACCACAGTGAGGGAAGACTACTGTACACAAGAAGAGGTGCAAACAACAAAGGGTAGATTTATTGGGAGGCAAGGAATGAAGTGGGTGAGGAAGATGCAAACAGGGGTATGCAATGGCAAGAGACACTTTACAAGAGTTATAAACTTTATCTTGTCCGTAAAATAGCACGGTGCTCCAACTATTACAGACTCAAAATATGTCTCACAAGCAAATTTAAACAATAAACAAATAATGATGCTACTCCACATATAACCTCCCTGGCCTTTACTAAGCAGGCCACACGGCTCCCGTGTACTGACTACTGAAGCCTACACTAGGCCCTAACAGGTGCACCAAACAAGAACAGACTCACGGTGATGTTGCGGACTCAGGTCCAGTCCCAGGGGGGCCCCCAGCAGTCTAATATGGTGGTGCGCACGGCTTTCTGTCAGCTCTGTGAAGCGTGATCTTCTCCTTGCTTCTGGATCCTAGGGATGCTCCTGGAAACTGTAAATCCCTTTCTCAGTATCTTCGTGGCTTCACAAACTAGCACAGAACAACCACCTTTGCTGTACCCGGAAAAGTCTTGCAAATTTCACAAGTACACTCCGTCCCAGGCTGTGGGACCTTTCTTGTAGTAAACAGCACACAGTTCTCTCCGAAGCAGCTTCAGCTCACACACACAGTTCTGGCTCAACTCCTCCCCTAATTCTAGAGCAGCTCATCTTCACAGTCTATAGCAGGGGGAAGCAGAACAATCTATCACACCAGACAAGGTGGTGCTGTCTCTTAAAGTGGCAACGTGTTACTGTCCATAACAGCACCACCCTCTTACATACACGAAATCGTAATTGCTTCTCTGCATGGAATTTTTCAGTGAAATGTTTCAAAACTGGCAATTCCATCCTTTTGTTCCTTATGGTATGTCGGTATTGATTAATTCTAGTTTTAAAATCACATGTAGTCTCACCAACATACCACAAGGAACAAGGGCACTGTAATAAATATACAACATAGTCAGAGTCACTCGTCAAGAAATGTCTAATACTAAATTCCTCATTTGTAATAGGGTGTGAAAACTTGGAACCCTTAATCATCAGACGACAATTGACACATGACAAACAGGGGAAACACGCCTTTCTGCACTCCCAGTCAATGTAGTCTGATAAGACCTCTTAAAAGATCCAATGTCCGATTTCACCAGACTTGAACCAATAGTACGGTTTCTTTTATAGGAAAAAATAGGAGGTTTTCTAAATTGTTCAATATGAGGCAAACATCTATTCAATATATCCCAATGTATGTGGGTCACTTTTGCAATCATTTGACTCTCCTCACAATATGTTGTGACAAAGGGAATACGACTAGGTTTTTTAATAGTATTCTTTTTTTTAAATAAATCTTCTCTAGTCATTTCATCCACTCTATGCTTTTGACGTTTTCATAAATTTTTAGGGTAGCCCCTATCAGAAAATGTTTTAACAATGTTTGTCATTGATCTATCCTGTGAATTTTCATCACTTTCAATAGGTTTAACTCTCATTCGCTGGCTAAGAGGAATTGCTTCTATCATCTTTTTAGGATGTTGACTATTAAATGATAGTAAATTGTACCTATCAGTTGTTTTAGTATATAGCTGTGTGGCAAAACCATTACTGTAAATATCACTTATAGTGCTCCCTATTGGTTTTACCACGCACTGGCAGCGTGGGTAGAACCCTGTTTCTTTGAAAGTGACCAAGAACCAAAACCGTTTGGCATTGCCGAAGAATAGTTACACCTTGCAGCATTCCCAAGACCTACGTTGGGGGTTTGGAACGGGTCCCCCATATCACCATAGTTGGTGAGAAGGACACCCTGGTAAAGGATCTCACCACCTGCTACATAGATCTGTTTAAAGTGCTACGTTTTGCACTTAAATTATGTTTTGCACCTCTAACACGTTTGCAATTTTGTTATTTATATTTATGCAACGTCCAAGAAAAGAACCTCCCATAAAGGGAAGAAAAGTTTATGTTACCTGTTACAGTTGAAATGAATTTCAAAAATGTTTGTATGTCTTCACCTTTTTATTGTTTATGTTTTCCCAGTCCGAGAGTACTGGATTTAATGGGGGAGAATGTGGCATCCCAGGAATCCGTTTGCCACAGTGGTATTACCTGCCTCCCTGGAAGGGTGATGCCATGCCTGGATGCGAGAAGGAATCCCCTTAGCAGGTAACACTAGCATACAACACTTTCCTGACTCCAGGCCAGAAAGGGGAGCTCTAAACCCGGTTTCAGGGTAGCTTCCCTATAAGTTCTGGTCTAGAGAAGGAGTTAGAGGTTAGTCTGTGTGTGACAGTGAAGGGAGAGGAAGCACGTGAGGAGAGAGAAACTGGGAGTGGAGCTGCGATTGAGCTCACCCCCAGGATTAAGGGCCAAAGAAACTGGACACCAGAGTCCGAGGTTGGGTGGGAATTGTATGCCCCACAGCTGAAACCGGAGGGCAGGAGATTGCAGGTCTCCTGGCCACAACTAACACTGGAAGGCACAGCAGCAAAATAGAGCTTGGAGTCACCACGAGGTAGTGACACCTGAAAAAGGCTCAAGCTGCCTGCCATGCGGGTACTGTTCCACCTGATGGACAGATTGAGAGAGGGTCTTGAGGAAAGCTAAGGCGTCAAGAACCCAGAATTCAGTGCAGAAGGAAAGCTTCCAACCCCATCTGGCTAAGGGGATTCCGAACCACTTCCAGGCTGCCCGGATTTCAAAGGTCACCTGTAAACTGTGCCCCGGACTGCACTGGCAATTAAAAGGTAAAGAGACTGCAAATCCTGTGTCCTCCAATAATTTTCTGCTCCCCAACATCTACAACCTCTCATATACTGTCCTGGTGGCCCTGGAGCCTCCGTTCCACCTGTGGGGAGCAAAACCATCTAAGCTGCATCACCATCGGCCCCGGTGGACCCCTTTAAGCCGCAATGGCTATCCTTGGCTGAGTACCACAGGTGGCGTCACGAACATTTCTACATTAGACTCTAGTTCCCACTACACTTTATCCCCTTTAATTGGATGCCCAGGGCCACAGACCAGGTCACTGCCACCGTGACTTCCCCTTTAAGAACTGTGCCGACCTGGTACCGAGTATCCCGCAGTCCTAGCGGGTGCTCCACTAACATCCCCCTTTATATCGTTTGAACCCGATTACCGCCCCTTCTGTATATTGTACAGATATACACAGCCCCTAATATACTTTTAGAGCCCTACACAGCCTCCCCCTTATGCGACATGAGTCCCAAACAGCCTCCCTATATACTTCATAAGCCCCACACAGCCTCCCTATATACAGCATGAGCCTCACACAACCTCCCTATATACCTCTGAGCCCCACACAGCCTCCCCCCTATATGCGACATGAGTCCCACACAGCCTCCCTATATACAGCATGAGCCTCACACAACCTCCCTATATACCTCATGAGCCCCACACAGCCTCCCCCATATGCGGCACAAGCCCCACACAGCTTCACTATATACAGCATGAGCCCCACACAGCCTCCCTATATACAGCATGAGCCCCACACAGCCTCCCTATATACAGCATGAGCCCCACACAGCCTCCCTATATACCTCATAAGCCCCACACAGCCTCCCCATATACTGCATGAGCCCCACACAGCCTCCCTATATACAGCATGAGCCCCACACAGCCTCCCTATAAACAGCATGAGCCCCACACAGCCTCCCTATATACAGTATGAGCCCACACACAGCCCCCTATATACAGCATGAGCCCCACACAGCCTCCCTATAAACAGCATGAGCCCCACACAGCCTCCCTATATACCTCATAAGCCCCACACAGCCTCCCTATATACAGCATGAGCCCACACAGCCTCCCTATATACATCATAAGCCCCACACAGCCTCCCCATATACTGCATGAGCCCCACACAGCCTCCCTATATACAGCATGAGCCCCACACGGCCTCCCTGTATACAGCATGAGCCCCACACAGCCTCCCTATATTCACTGCATGAACCCACACAGCCTCCCTATATCCTGCATGAGGCCCCCATAGCCTCCCCTTGCCCAACCAGACATCCCATACACATGAAAAAAAAACACCACATACTCACCTCATTCCCGTTCCCCGGCGCTCTGCTTCTCTCCCTGCCTCCGGTGCTCTGACTCTCCGCAGTAAATGATGTAATCGCGTCAGCTGTTTCACACGCTGATTTGTGGTGGAAGTGGCCGGAGGCTCCTCCTCCAACAAAGCAGTCAGCGCCTATGGATACAGCTAGCGGGCGGGCACAGTGCCTGTGGACCTCTGGTTTCCAGCCCCACGGCTGTCTCGGTCACACTTTTCCCAGGTCTGTTCTACGGGATAATGGGGAAGGCGAAAGAAGCCGGAGGCGAAACGTGCGTCAGGGTGAGGGGACTGTTATGACCCCAATGGCGAGGGTCTCAGAGGAACGTGGAAGTCTGCAGAATACAAAAATCCAGCTCATAGGGCAGTGGTAACTGGGTTGACCATATATCTACTCCTAACGCCAACACTAGAAGTAGCCGGGGATCATTCCTACGTTGATTCTAGATGACACGCTCCAGCCGGAGAATCTAGCTACCCCTAGTAGAGGAAAACAAAGACCTTTCTTGCCTCCAGAGAAGGGAACCCCAAAGCTGGATAGAAGCCCCCCACAAATAATAACGGTGAGGTAAGAGGAAATGACAAACACAGAAATGAACCAGGTTTAGCACAGAGAGGCCCGCTTACTGATAGCAGAATAAAGAAAGGTAACTTATATGGTCAACAAAAACCCTATCAAAATCCACACTGGAAATTCAAGAACCCCCGAACCGTCTAACGGTCCGGGGGGAGAACACCAGCCCCCTAGAGCTTCCAGCAAAGGTCAGGATATAGATTTGGAACAAGCTGGACAAAAATACAAAACCAAAACAAATAGCAAAAAGCAAAAAAGCAGACTTAGCTGATATAACTGGAACCAGGATCAGTAGACAAGAGCACAGCAGACTAGCTCTGATAACTACGTTGCCAGGCATTGAACTGAAGGTCCAGGGAGCTTAAATAGCAACACCCCTAACTAACGACCCAGGTGCGGATAAAAGGAATGACAGAAAAACCAGAGTCAAAAAACTAGTAACCACTAGAGGGAGCAAAAAGCAAATTCACAACAGTACCCCCCCCTTAGTGAGGGGTCACCGAACCCTCACCACGACCACCAGGGCGATCAGGATGAGCGGCATGAAAGGCACGAACTAAATCGGCCGCATGAACATCAGAGGCGACCACCCAGGAATTATCCTCCTGACCATAGCCCTTCCACTTGACCAGGTACTGAAGCCTCCGCCTGGAGAGGCGAGAATCCAAGATCTTCTCCACCACGTACTCCAACTCGCCCTCAACCAACACCGGAGCAGGAGGCTCAGCAGAAGGAACTACAGGCACAATGTACCGCCGCAACAAGGACCTATGAAATACATTGTGAATAGCAAACGACACAGGAAGATCCAGACGAAAAGATACAGGATTAAGGATTTCCAATATCTTATAAGGCCCAATAAAACGAGGTTTAAATTTGGGAGAGGAGACCTTCATAGGAACAAAGCGGGAAGAAAGCCATACCAAATCCCCAACCCGTAGTCGGGGACCCACACCGCGGCGGCGGTTGGCAAAGCGCTGAGCCCTCTCCTGTGACAACTTCAAGTTGTCCACCACATGATTCCAGATCCGCTGCAAGCTATCCACCACAGAATCCACCCCAGGACAGTCAGAAGGCTCCACCTGACCCGAAGAAAAGCGAGGATGGAAACCAGAGTTGCAGAAAAAAGGCGAAACCAAGGTGGCGGAACTAGCCCGATTATTAAGGGCAAACTCAGCCAACGGCAAGAATGTCACCCAATCGTCCTGATCAGCAGAGACAAAACACCTCAAATAAGCCTCCAAAGTCTGATTGGTTCGCTCCGTCTGTCCATTAGTCTGAGGATGGAAAGCAGACGAAAACGACAAATCCTACATCCTACTACAAAAGGATCGCCAGAACCTGGAAACGAACTGGGATCCTCTGTCTGACACAATATTCTCAGGGATACCGTGCAAACGAACCACGTTCTGGAAAAACACAGGAACCAGATCGGAAGAGGAAGGCAGCTTAGGCAAAGGAACCAAATGGACCATCTTGGAGAAGCGATCACATATCACCCAGATAACGGACATGCCCCGAGATAGCGGAAGATCAGAAATGAAATCCATGGAGATATGTGTCCAAGGTCTCTTCGGGACAGGCAAGGGCAAGAGCAAACCGCTGGCACGAGAACAGCAAGGCTTAGCTCGAGCACAAGTCCCACAGGACTGCACAAATGACCGCACATCCCTTGACAAGGAAGGCCACCAAAAGGACCTGGCCACCAGATCTCTGGTGCCAAAAATTCCCGGGTGACCTGCCAACACCGAGGAATGAACCTCGGAAATGACTCTGCTGGTCCACTTATCCGGGACAAACAGTCTGTCAGGTGGACAAGACTCAGGCCTATCAGCCTGAAATCTCTGCAACACACGTCGCAGATCCGGAGAAATAGCTGACAAGATAACTCCATCTTTAAGAATACCAACAGGATCAGCGACTCCAGGAGCATCAGGCACAAAGCTCCTAGAAAGAGCATCGGCCTTCACATTCTTTGAACCTGGTAAATACGAGACAACAAAATCAAAGCGGGAGAAAAACAATGACCAGCGGGCCTGTCTCGGATTAAGGCGTTTAGCAGACTCGAGATACATCAGATTTTTGTGATCAGTCAAGACCACCACACGATGCTTAGCACCCTCGAGCCAATGACGCCACTCCTCAAATGCCCATTTCATGGCCAACAACTCCCGATTGCCCACATCATAATTTCGCTCGGCAGGCGAAAACTTCCTAGAGAAAAAGGCACAAGGTTTCATAACAGAGCAACCAGGGCCTCTCTGCGACAAAACGGCCCCTGCTCCAATCTCTGAAGCATCCACCTCAACCTGAAAGGGAAGTGAGACATCGGGCTGGCACAAAACAGGCGCCGAAGTAAACCGGCGTTTCAACTCCTGGAAAGCCTCCACGGCAGCAGGAGCCCAGTTAGCTACATCGGAGCCCTTCTTGGTCATATCCGTCAAAGGTTTCACAATGCTAGAAAAATTAGCGATAAAACGACGGTAGAAGTTAGCGAAACCCAAGAACTTCTGAAGACTCTTAACTGACGAGGGCTGAGTCCAATCAAGAATAGCTCGGACCTTGACTGGGTCCATCTCCACAGCAGAAGGGGAAAAAATGAACCCCAAAAAGGGAACCTTCTGTACACCAAAGAGACACTTTGAGCCCTTGACAAACAAAGAATTTTCACGCAAAATTTTAAAGACCAACCTGACCTGCTCCACATGCGAATCCCAATTATCAGAAAAAACCAAAATATCATCCAGATAAACAATCAAAAATTTATCCAGATACTTCCGGAAAATGTCATGCATAAAGGACTGAAAAACTGAAGGCGCATTGGAGAGCCCAAAAGGCATCACCAAGTACTCAAAATGACCTTCGGGCGTATTGAATGCGGTTTTCCATTCATCACCTTGCTTAATGCGCACAAGGTTGTACGCACCACGAAGGTCTATCTTGGTGAACCACTTGGCACCTTTAATCCGGGCAAACAAGTCAGACAACAGCGGTAAAGGATACTGAAATTTGACAGTGATCTTATTTAAAAGCCGATAATCAATACAAGGTCTCAAAGATCCGTCCTTTTTTGCCACAAAAAAGAATCCCGCACCAAGAGGGGAAGAAGACGGACGAATATGTCCTTTCTCCAGAGACTCCTTGATATATGAACGCATAGCGGTATGTTCAGGTACCGACAGATTAAACAGTCTTCCCTTAGGAAATTCACTGCCTGGGATCAAATCTATAGCACAGTCACAGTCCCTATGAGGAGGCAGTGCACTGGACTCAGACTCACTGAAGACATCCTGATAATCAGACAAATACTCCGGAACTTCCGAAGGCGTAGAAGAAGCAATAGACACAGGCAGGGAATCCTCATGAATACCACGACAGCCCCAACTTGAGACTGACATAGCCTTCCAGTCCAGGACTGGATTATGGGTCTGTAACCATGGCAGCCCTAAAACAACCAAATCATGCATTTTATGTAAAACCAGGAAACGTATCACCTCGCGGTGTTCAGGAGTCATGCACATGGTAACCTGTGTCCAATACTGCGGTTTATTTGCTGCCAATGGCGTAGCATCAATACCCCTAAGAGGAATAGGATTTTCTAATGGTTCAAGAGTAAAACCACAGTGCTTAGCAAATGACAGATCCATAAGACTCAGGGCAGCACCTGAATCTACAAACGCCATGACAGGATAAGACGACAGTGAGCAAATCAAAGTTACAGACAGAATAAATTTAGGTTGCAAATTACCAACGGTGACAGGACTAACAACCTTAGCTATACGTTTAGAGCATGCTGAGATAACATGTGTAGAATCACCACAGTAGTAGCACAAGCCATTCCGGCGTCTATGAATTTTCCGCTCATTTCTAGTCAGGATTCTATCACATTGCATTAAATTAGGTGTCTGTTCAGACAACACCATGAGGGAATTTGCGGTTTTGCGCTCCCGCAACCGCCGGTCAATTTGAATAGCCAGTGCCATAGTATCATTCAGACCTGTGGGAATGGGAAAACCCACCATAACATTCTTAATGGCTTCAGAAAGGCCATTTCTAAAATTAGCGGCCAGTGCACACTCGTTCCAATGTGTCAGCACGGACCATTTCCGAAATTTTTGGCAATACACTTCAGCCTCGTCCTGCCCCTGAGACATAGCCAGCAAGGCCTTTTCTGCCTGAATCTCAAGATTGGGTTCCTCATAAAGTAAACCGAGCGCCAGAAAAAACGCATCAATATCAGCCAATGCCGGATCTCCTGGCGCCAGCGAAAAAGCCCAATCCTGAGGGTCGCCCCGTAAGAACGAAATAACAATTTTTACTTGCTGAGCAGAGTCTCCAGATGAACAGGGTCTCAGGGACAAAAACAATTTACAATTATTCATGAAATTCCTAAACTTAAACCTGTCTCCGGAAAACAGTTCAGGAATCGGTATCTTAGGTTCTGACCTAGGATTTCTGATAACATAATCTTGTATGCCCTGCACACGAGTAGCCAGCTGGTCCACACTTGTAATCAAGGTCTGGACATTCATGTCTGCAGCAAGCATAGCCACTCTGAGGTAAAGGGGAAGAAGAAAAAAAAAAAAAAAAAACTCAGAATCTTCTTTCTTATAATCCCTCTTCTGCAATGCATTAAACATTTAATACTGGCCTGGCAAACTGTTATGACCCCAATGGCGAGGGTCTCAGAGGAACGTGGAAGTCTGCAGAATACAAAAATCCAGCTCATAGGGCAGTGGTAACTGGGTTGACCATATATCTACTCCTAACGCCAACACTAGAAGTAGCCGGGGATCATTCCTACGTTGATTCTAGATGACACGCTCCAGCCGGAGAATCTAGCTACCCCTAGTAGAGGAAAACAAAGACCTTTCTTGCCTCCAGAGAAGGGAACCCCAAAGCTGGATAGAAGCCCCCCACAAATAATAACGGTGAGGTAAGAGGAAATGACAAACACAGAAATGAACCAGGTTTAGCACAGAGAGGCCCGCTTACTGATAGCAGAATAAAGAAAGGTAACTTATATGGTCAACAAAAACCCTATCAAAATCCACACTGGAAATTCAAGAACCCCCGAACCGTCTAACGGTCCGGGGGGAGAACACCAGCCCCCTAGAGCTTCCAGCAAAGGTCAGGATATAGATTTGGAACAAGCTGGACAAAAATACAAAACCAAAACAAATAGCAAAAAGCAAAAAAGCAGACTTAGCTGATATAACTGGAACCAGGATCAGTAGACAAGAGCACAGCAGACTAGCTCTGATAACTACGTTGCCAGGCATTGAACTGAAGGTCCAGGGAGCTTAAATAGCAACACCCCTAACTAACGACCCAGGTGCGGATAAAAGGAATGACAGAAAAACCAGAGTCAAAAAACTAGTAACCACTAGAGGGAGCAAAAAGCAAATTCACAACAGGGGACACCGTGGGCATCAGGTAATATACTGGCTCACTGCATTATACTACCGTATATTTGTTTTCACACTTGTACTACGGAGGAGATTGTGTCTGGCCACAGGTCTACTGACTAGGAGTTTGCCAGACATAGTGAATAGGGGCCACTGTGCCATATTATATTGCTGAGTTATTGCAGTGTTGTCATTTTAGATTTAATTGATATATGTTCATAAACGTCTTCTTAATGCAGTTGAGTTATACTCTGATACCTACTATTGGGTTACTAGGAATTTAATTATCTTATTGAGTATAGAGACATATATATCCGTGTGCTTAGGTGTCCCCTACGGTATTCTTTGCTTTTTTATTATGTTTATTTTAATACATATTAATAAACATTGGTTTTAAATATTTATTTGATGTTGAATTCATTTTCTGACCAAATGACAAGTCGAGTTGCTTTACATTCCTCTTAAAGAGGACAGAGCACAGTGTGACTTAACTAAAAGATGAGAAATGCTCTGAACAAAGGAAAGATATCAGAGTGAGTAAAGAAAATAACAAAATAACAAGCAAAGAATAAAGCAAGTGCAGCGACCCAGGGTCCTGGTTGTTGCAGTAATATCATTTTCCTCTAGGGGAGAGTGATATTAAGTTTGGAGGCAAAGAAGGACAACTGAATCCAGGTATCACAAACATGCAACACATTTCACACTCCAGGCCACCTGGGGGAGCCCTGCTCCTATTTATTAGGGCACTCCCCACACTTAGGTAAAACTGGTGACCTGGGGGGATAGCTAGGGAGTTGCGGGCTGAGCTTCGCTCAGTTAGTTGGTCCCTGGCAGGGGTGGGATCCTGTCAGAGATCGAGACAGAAGGACATGGAGCTGTGCATGCCCTGAGAGCTGCAGCTTCCAGAAAGGGACACTGAAGGAGAACTGTATTGCAGAGAAGGTGAAAGAAGTTGTAGCAAAGGAGAGGATACCAGGAGGGGAACATCCCTACACAGGCTGCCTCCTTCTGAGGTGCAGGATCCCGGTAGCCGGAACACCGAGGGAGCAACGATCCTTAATGCCTTGCTCCAGAGACCGGCATGACAGCTAATTTCACGTTACCTGCCCGCCCTATACCCAGGAGGCAAGGTGGCACCCACTTAGAGGCTGGGGCATGATAGAGTCCCTGTAAAACGCCTCAAGCCAACGGTCATACGGGTTTGTCCTATCCTATCCGGGGGACAGAGAGAGAGAGACATAACATCTACAACATCTGTGAGGACCTTATGAGAAGCTTAGCAGTAAGGGACTACAACACTGCAGGTGCTAGAGGAAGGCTACTGATTTCCACCTGGACAAGGGGACTCTGGACTTGCCTCCAAACCAGCCGGACTCTGCCTACCCTGTGATCCGGTGCTCTGGACTGTGGATGCTGAAGTCTTCAGTAAAGGTAAAGAGACTGCAACCATGTGTCCTCGTTCTTCACTGCGCCATTCATCATCCACCATCTACACACTGGGAAGGCCTGGGACATATTTCACCTCTGGGAAGGTATACCATCTAGCTGCCATAACATCACCCCAGTGGACCCCTTAGAGCAGCATCGGTCACCCTGACCGAACACCACAGGTGGCATCACAAACATTCCCTTTAAAGACCTTTCCCTTTAACACGGACGTCCCAGGACCACGGACCGGGTCAGCCACCGTGACATCCCCCTGTAAACTGAAGGACCCGGTACCGAATACCCTGCTGCCCTGACGGGACGATCCACAAGCACTGTTAACAAATATACTGCCTACTTTCTAAAGATGAAAAGAAGAAAGGTGCAAAGGATAGCAAAGAAACAGCAAGGCAAAAATCCTTAGCTGAAAGCTCGCAGACTGGCTCCAAACATCAATACAATCTCAGAACATCTAAATGAATCTATCACCAGCAGGAAACGCCAGCAGGGGGACAGAATATAAAACTGCACCCAAAAGGTGATAGATGGACTAATGAAAACAAATGTGTTAAGCTAGACAGACTGCAGCCAGAAAACAGAACCCAAACATCCAGGGACAAGGTGTGTCTCCTGTGGATTGGCAGAAAGGAATGCTGACCACAGAACACAAACTCAACGGATCAAATCCAGGAGCATGACAGTTTCAACAATATGGTGGAAGAGTACGTGTCCACAAGCAGGGCAGGCGTCATCACCCGGTCAAGTGCCAGGGCCCTACAGAGACGGGGGGGGGGGGGGGCTCATTTTGACAAGTGTGACCAACTTTTTACTATAGTAAAAAGATATAATGTTAAAAATAATTTTAAAAAAAATTGAAAAATGTGCTATTCTCACCTTCCGGCGGCCACCGCAGCCTTCTTGATTCTCGTGATGCTCCCGGCAGCTCCCGTTCCCAGTAATGCCTTGCGAAATGACCCCAGATGACATCATCACAGGTAATTGTCGCAAAGCATTACTGGGAACAGGAGCTGGCAGGAGCATCGTTAAAGCCTGGGCTGGATCCTGGGGCTGCCAGAAGGTGAGTATATAAATGTTTTTTTATTTTAATTCCTTTTTTAACAGGGATATGGTGCCCACACTGCTATATACTACGTGGCTGTGTTATATTACTACATGGCTATGCTATATACTATGTGGGCTGTGTTATATACTACGTGACTGCTATATACTATGTGGGCTGTGCAATATACTACGTGGCTGTGCCATATACTATGTGGGCTGTATTATCCGTTACCTGGCTGTGTTATATGCTACGTGGCTGTGTTATATACTATGTGGGCTGTGTTATATGCTACATGGCTGTGCTATATACTACGTGGCTGTGCTATATACTACGTGGCTGTGCTATATGCTACATGGGCTGTGCTATATACTATGTGGGCTGTGCTATATACTACTTGGCTGTGCTATATACTACATGGCTGTGCTATATACTACATGGGCTGTGCTATATACTATGTGGGCTGTGTTATATGCTACGTGGGTGTGCTATATGCTATGTGGCTGTGTTATATACTACGTGGGCTGTGTTATATGTTAGGTGGGTATATGCTACGTGGTCTGTGTTACATATTACGTGGGCTGTGTTATATGCTACGTGGCTGTGTTATATGGTACATGGCTGTGCTATATACTACGTGGACTGTGCTATATACTACATGGGCTGTGCTATATACTATGTGGGCAGTGTTATATGCTACGTTGCTGTGTTATATGCTATGTGGCTGTGTTATATGCTACGTGGGCTGTGTTATATGCAATGTGGTTGTGCTATACACTACGTGGACTGTGCTATATACTATGTGAGCTGTGTTATATGCTACATGGCTGTGTTATATGCTACGTGGACTGTGCTACATACTACGTGGGCTGTGTTATATGCTACGTGGCTGTGCAATATACAATGTGGCTGTTCTATGTACTACGTGGCTGTGCTATATACTACCCATTTTGCACTTTTACAAATGTTCTACATTAATACTTTTTGATGTTTACTTTAAAAAGTTTTCCATTAACAAATTGTTGTACTCAATGTATGCAGTTTTTTCTTTGCAGCAAGTTCAGCTAACAATAAAATGCCTACTGGTAACTGAGGAAGAGGGAGTAGGTCACAAAAATTGGCATACAAGGGGTTGACTTATATAAAGTCCCTCTGCTGTATGGTATTGTAGAATTTACAATAGCTATCACTCATGTAAGAAGTGAAATCTGGCATTGTACTATACCTGTATTTCTCTGCTGTATCTGTGCATCATGAATCATGGTATGTGTTAAGGGGGGGGCCCACTTAGACTCTTTCGCCCAGGGCCCTCAAAAACCTGGAGACGGCCCTGTCCACAAGTCTCCACGCACTAACAGATGGGTCTGCCCCATTTAACTTCTGGGTCTCCAAAAGTAGATGCATGACCTGAGCTTGCCCCTTACACTTTGGAGGTGCTGGCCTGCCCTGCGGAAAGTGTAATGTCAGAATGTGTGTTTGGCATGGCAGGAGATGTGATTACATACAGATGCATGTGCCTGTCCACAGCCAAAGTAGGGAAGCTCACATTCATTACAATGAACCAAGTGTGAATCCCACAGGACTTGTCCGTTCCTTTAGCTGAATAGAGAAGTACACCAGTCATTCCCAGCCATTGTTAGACGACACCGCAGTTTGTTGGTACTATTTTCCATTCCCAATGTTTTGGGCCTTCCCAAATTAAAGTAAAACACAAAAAAAATTAAAACAAACAAGGATATTTTGCAAAGTACACCCACACAGGAGGTTTTCGGAGTACCCCAACAAGGCAGTTTTGCAAAGTACCCCCACAAAACCTTTTTTGCAAAGTACACTCACACAATCTTTTTTCAGAGTACTCCCACAGAGATGCATGCAGAGTACACACACAGACTTTTTGGCACAGTACTCTCACAGACAAAAAAGTGCAGAGTACAACAATTTGTTTTTATGCACACTACTCCCACAGACACAGGTGCAGAGTATAAAAAATTGGTTTTAGACACACTGCTCCCACAGAAAAAGGTGCAGAATGGAAAAAATAGTTGTAGGCACACTTCTCCCACAGACATGGATGCACAGTACCCACAGAGAGGATTTTTGGAAAACAGGGCACACACACAACCAAATACTGTCCTTCACTCCAGACGCTTCCTGACGCTACATAGGCAGAGCAAAATAGCGGTGGGACCCGTGATTCATGATTTATACAGGCCAGGTCACGTGGTGCGCCAGCCAATCACAGCCATGTCGATACTTTACATGGCTGTAATGGCTTGTTGATTGGTTGCACTGCAGCCTTTCAACAAACTTTATTCGGCATCCGAATCCCAACAGTAAACCGATCTTCCGGTAAAAAGTCAGTGTTCGGGGTCTGGTACCGGACACAAGGTGTCTTGTACAAGCCCCAAACTTTACAGTTGTGGTTTGCTCATCCCTATTGGTGACCCTTCTTTTCTCCTCTACCAGATTTGGCAAGTAGTTTTCCAGGTGTTGGAGGGTCCTAACTTTCATGTGCTATTTTTTTCAGGCATCCGGTCACTGGAGATTGTCTTTGGTCTCTGTTTATTGAGAAGACTGGTTGCTTTGCTAGTGGAATTTATGTTGGTGCCTGGGCATGTTTTGTGGAGGAGTTGTCCTCTCTGCTCATTACTAGGTTTAAATTGACGCAAAACCAATTTAATAAAAGTATTTTTGGTCTTAATTCTCCTCGCTCTTAAAAATGTATATTTCTTGACTCTTGAATAGATGTAATTATTTATTTTTCTAATTTTTGTAATCTAATGGACTGATGCAACGTGCTCAGTGATGACCTTCAAATCCCAGGAAAATGCTAATTATCGTGATCTTGTCCTGTTTATTTAGACGTCTATGAATATGAATCTAGTCATCTGGAATAACAGCCTTGCCCTCCAGGACACCTGGCGATGATATATAGGAGCCGCGTTCAGGGAGGTATTGGAGGATCTGCCAAATACTTTGACATTCAGTATTAATGATATCCCCTGGTATGGACAAGACTGAGCAGATACACAACTGAACATCTGAAAAGGGAAAACCAAGAAAACTTTCTGTGTGTGGTAAGTGATTAGCAATCAGAAAGATCTCAGCAGCTACAACAGACATTAGACGTATCTTATAGTTACCAAAAGGGCCGGTGAATGGTGCCAAAAATGGCTCAAAATATTTATTTCTAGGTCTCTTTGGTGCATTTGTCTTTCTTACACCCCTAGAAGCAATAATAAAGCAATTTATATGCCTATATGTTCCCTCTCTGCTGTGCAAAGTCTCACAGTATCAATTACATATATCCTCCTCCTTATTCTCCTTTCAAAAACTCAAGATGGAAAAACTGAATTCATTAACTTTCTACCATCTCCTCAGGCCAGAAACTGTAACGGCTCTATAGTTTCTGCAGTGTCCTACGTTGCATGCTTTGGGGTAACTTGTCCTACAAATGAAGCGCCACCTCCTTTCACCTCCATGTTAAAGATATTTCTAGAGATAGCTTTTTTTCTCAGACTTGAGTCAAGAAAAATTTTACCAAATTCCCTTATCATCTTCCACCTAGACTATTGGAACATTCTTCTCTGTGACCTCCCATCTTCTGCATGTCCACTGTTTACCTTACCTTTCCCTCTTTTCCCCCTCCTCCGTCTCCCTATTGCCCAATGACTTATTACAGTAAATGGCTGTGCCATCTGTACAAGTCTGACTTAATCTCCTACTGCCTACACACACGCAATCAATGGTTCTCATAAGGCCTTCTTCTCTGTTCTCCACCTTCCTGGTCATAAGAAAACACCTCTGAGATTTCTCCCACACTTTCCTGACACTTTGGAACTTATTACCCTAGCTGGTCACAATCATCTGCAATGAAAGCCCGGGAACCCATCTCATCAAGCAATCCTACGATAACCCTACTGCCCTGTGAGCAGCTTCTACCCTCACGGCCATCTTCCCTTTTTCCTTGTACCATGTGATCCCTTGGGGCAGGATGTTTTACCCTGTCACTCACTTGGTCTTTTATATTTTCATTTCCATACTAAAAATTTGCTATGGAGTCGGAGTGCTTTAAAAAAATATTAACCCCTTAAAGTCGATGTTTACTTAATACTGGAAAGTTATGGCTGCTACAGTTCTGAATGTGGGAATGAGAAGATAAAATAATTATTGTGTACATGCATCTGCAACATACATGTGACCATTATTAAGAGACAGAATAGATTACAAAAACATCCATGAACTATTCCATAAGTCCATTGATTTAGAAACTGTGCAACGCTTCATTTCTCCAGCGATGGGTTTACATGAAAGTGAACACTTCCTCTTAGGTTCCTTTGCAAATTACAGAGGTTATCATAAAATAAAAACAAACCAAAAAGTTAGTATTTTTTAAACAGGATCTTTCACACAACTTTTCATGTAGGAAAGGACACAAGATTTTGTTTGTTTTATTATTTTTTTTATTTCGTCTCTTCATTGCGGAGATATAAACAATCAAAATATTGGCACATAATGAATAAACTTTTTTAAAATTCGTAGTGGATGTTATCAGATAGTTTTCACTGGGGGCCCGTACTTCTTCCCACTATATGAGTTGCCCAATCAGAAGCAGGATGAAGGCAGGACCGAAACGCGCATCGGGGCAGATGTGCATCTTCCTGTGAGCTGCACATAGGTAATTATTATCTTAATAAATGTTTCCACTTGGCTATGTTTATGGTAATCTATGGATGCCTTTTTTCAGTGGCATTCTTCCCCCTATGTGATGCGGTGATTTGTTTCTCACCACCCACCCAGCATTATTATGACAGATATATCTATTAGACGATTTGTGTATACATAGGGTAATGTGATATATTCCGCCTAACCACTTGCCCTGGTTTTTGTGCTTCCTTAATTGCAGCATGAATTCTGTGATACGTAATACATTATATCATACTTTGCCCTCTTCCCCTCACCAGCTGTTAATCATTGTCTTAATAATAAAGTATATTGTTTGCCCTTTAAAATATTTTTCTTTTCCCATTGATCAGTCATGTATTATGATGATAGGTCCACATTAGTCCAAAAAATATGCACATGGTTTATCTCTGTTGACTTAAAATAACATATTGTGATTATTCAAACCTTGCGTTTTTGTCATGAGTTCTCTCCCCAATCACAAGCAAGCAGCAACATCATATAGAGAGAATACACCCCCACCATATCTTAGGCTTCTCAATGTATCAGATGTAAGGATACAGAACACATCTCCTGGTCTCACCTCTGGTATGATTGGACTGTGCTCGGTATAGAGCATAGGTGGCTAACACCTTTCAGATAAAGGTTGATGTTGATGTGGGAGAGGACCAGCACAACTGAGTTTAGCTGTGCCATATTACAAACCCTACTATCAGCTGTCCTGCACTCACAGCACTGTCAGCTCTGCTTTACTGTCCCTTCCCCAACTGTCTGTCCAGAGGTCAGAGCTCAACATCTAAGCTCAGGATGAACAATGTCATAGATCTCGACCAGATAAGCTGATGATACATTACACAATGAAATTCATATTTGTACCCATTGACCAAGAATGGAATATAAATGTACCCTGATACATAACAATACATGTGTGGTAGTCTATTTTATGTCTAGCATTATGTACATGAACCAGAAAGCTCAGGATGCACATTGCTACTGTATACATGCATGACTGTATATGTATTTTTAATATAGTCTCATCAGCTTATCTGGTTGGGATCTACAGCATCGCTCAGACTGGACTTCCTGATTCATGAATTGAATGTGAGAAATATAGTAAAGACGGACAAGCATGCTTTGATAATGTATGTATCAGTGCAAATTTATATTTTTTTCTGTATATTTTATTAATATTTCATTGATTGATATGTATACAGTAGTGAGAATCCTGAGCTTCCTGGTTCATGTACAAACGCATTTTATTCCATTCTTCAGCCAATATTACATTGTGTGTCCACTTCATCATGAAAATTTGGTGAAAGGTTAATTTTAATTTCTCCGCAATTGTTAAGGAAATGGTCAATCTAAAAGTGTAACATAAAGGTTTTGAGCTCCATTCTAAAATCTACAATCGGGTCTAGGTCTCCTAAGTGTCTATTTTTAGAATCGTGTCTTTTTTGGGCCTCCTTGGACACCAGGACCTTGGTTAGACTTCAGGGGCCCTGTGTCAATCCTATTAAAGATGCATGCAATCCCAAAAATAGGTTTTGCTTTTGAGCACATCACCAATAGTTTTGAAGTAACAAAGTAGCACCCTGTTCATGGTGGGACAGGATTTAAGGTTGAAGACATTGAACTCTTATATATGGATCTTTACGGTTCTCACAGGTTTTGCCCAGGCAGGGAAATCATCTGGGCCCTCTGATCAGTAGAATTACTTTGGAATGTTTTGACTTATGAGAAACAGAGTTTTATGGTTTTTTTCTAGTGTGAAAAGTTCAATCGCTCATCGTTTCTCCAGACTCAGCATGAATATAACGAGCATCGATTCTTATATGATCCCGCTAACTCTCCAGGACTCTAGGGCGCACGAGGCGCTGAATACAATACTTATTCTCCTAACATTCTTATTCTTCTGCTTCTTTGTCTACTTCGTTGTCGTTCTTCTGATCGCCTACTTCACCACGCCTCACGTCCAGGAGAACCCTCGATATGTCCTCTTTGCTCACATGCTCATCAATGATACATTGTTTCTAATTACAGGGATCTTCCTCTCCGTGTGCTACGCTTATGTCATATACATTCCGATGATCGTCTGCTACGTTATGATCACTCTTGCCACTGCTACCTTCAAGGTGACTCCTTATAACCTTGCCATCATGGCTTTGGAGCGTTACATAGCCATCTGTTTCCCATTGAGACATGTCGTGTTTTGTACAACTGAAAGATGCTACTTCATCATTGCAGTCATGTGGTTTGTTGGACTGCTTCCTAGCATTGCCAATTTTATATTTTTGGTTGTATCGGTTGAGAGGAGGTTTTTCTTCCAAAATCTCCTATGCAGGCAGGAGTCCCTCATAGTACAACCTCTGCAGGCCAGCATAAGGTCCATCTTCAGCATCGGTAGCCTAATTCTGGTGGCTTTCGTCATTCTTTTCACCTACATAAGAGTCATCATCATAACTCGAAAGACTAATTCCAAGAGTTCTTCGGCTTCAAAGGCCAGTCGAACCCTTATGCTTCATGCCATTCAGCTGCTACTGTGTCTCCTGTCCTTCTCGACCTCGATCACAGAGTCATACAATGGAGAGTATGTCGTTATTTTAATAGTTATCAATTTCCTGATTTTTATGTGTTTGCCTCGACTCCTCAGTCCTCTTATATACGGGATAAGAGATGAAGTGTTCAGCAAATGCATTCGGAGGATGTGGAAGCAATGAGGAAATGTTCCTCACGAGCACCACAATTCAGGTATGACTACAGCTGGCCAGACACATGAGATAGCTGTCGGCTGAACCACAACTATTTCTCCAGACTCAACGAGCTTCATGGGGTTTCAACAAGGTGAAAGTAGAGTGCCGCAATCAGACAGCTCGACCAGCAACTTATCTCAGCTGAAAATAAAAGGAAGGCACGGAAATACTAATGGTCCAATCCTTTTCTCCTCCAAAACCATGTGTCAAGGGACAGCCGGGAGGCCCCCAAACACATGAGATGGTTGGCCGGTCCTGTCGATATCTAATGTGTTCGGGGGCCTTAAAGTTTATCCCTATAGTCCCCCCTCAACAATGTCATACTCATAGGGGTCCAGCAAGCTAAGAACTGAGAAACTTTTGGGTGGGGTTAAGTCATGGCCAAAAGTTTTGAGACTGACACAAGTTTTGTTTTTTTGCCTTGTCACATGGTTTCCATCATACTAAAAATGCATTGTTCATCACAAATGATCGGATGACGGGACAAGTTGCACATGGCAGAGGTTTAGATCCCATTCTTTATTCATGGCTGTGTTCTTAGGGAAAATTGTGAGTGAGGCCCCTCCATGGATGAGAAACCCCCACACGTGAGTGACCTCAGGACGCTTTACTGTTGGATGACACAGGACTCATGTTAGGGCCCAGCTTTTCTTCTCTGGACTTTAATTCTTCTAGATGTCCCAAACATTCTAAAGAGGCTTTATTAGAGAAAATATTGCTCTGCAGCCCAAACCCTGTACTTATCCTTTGCCTGCCAACAGTAAAGCGTCCTAAGACCATTCTTTTGTGGGAGCTTCTCATCTATGGAAGAGGTCACTCACAATTTTTGCTAAAATCATGGTCATCAATAAAGAATGGGAACTAAATCTCTTCCAAGAGAAACTTCTCTCATCATCCATCACAATTTGGTGATGATTCTTTTTCCAGCATGATGGGGACCATGCAACAAGGCAAAAGTAGCTCGGTGAGAAATGCAATAACATTTTGAGTCTATGGCCAGAAAACTCCCCAGATCTCAATCTCATTGAGAACCTGCGGTCAATCCTCAAAACGCAAGAGCCAAATACAAAACTTGTGATAACCTCTAAGCACTGATGAGACAAGAACGGGCGGCCATCAGTCAGGATGTGCCCAATAGCCAATATTAATTTGCTGGGTCAAAAGGGCAGAAGTTTTGGGAAATAATGAGCAGTGCTGGGAATATTGATATGCAGCGCCCCCACTGCCGCAGGGGTACCCGGTACCGGGCCTCTGAGTCTCTGTTCTGGGGTTGTCACGGTGGCTAGGCCCGGTCCGTGACCCTGCTGAGGGGCGTACAATGAAAGTGGAGGTATGGTGATGATATTGTGGTGAGGTGCAGGTCGTAGTAAATAACGAGGACACCAGGTTGCAGTCTCTTTACCTCTGTTTACTGAAGGTTTGGAGGCACCCAATCCAGGGCACTGTTAACAGGGCTGGCTGAGACCGGCCGGTCCAACGGCACATCCGGAGCTCCCTTTTCAGGTGGGAATCAGTGTCTACCTTCTAGCGCCTGTGTGTTGTAGTCCTTCCCTGCTGAGCACCCCAGGATAGTCCTCACAACTTATTCTGTCTGTCTCTGATCTTCGTTCTCTCCGTCCCCCAGATGATATGGCTAGGACGCACCCGTATGACGGGGTAGGCCTGGAGTTCTTCCGGGACTCTAGAGTCGCCCCTCTCCCACAGCTGCCTCCGTTGTCTGCTTAGGTGTTTTTGTGAGACAGCCAACCTATAATTGGCTGTCCTGCCGTGGTTTGAAGTAATACTTAAAGTCTCTTACTTTCTCGGCGTTCCGGCCACCGACTGTTTGCGCCTCAGAAGGATGTTGCCTAGATCTTGCAGCACGACTCCCTCTGGTCCTATCGCCTCTTTGCTGTATTCCTGTTTTTCCTCCCTTTTTGTCCTCTCCTGGGAATCTGTCAAGATCCCATCCCTGACAGGTCCTCTCTCTAGCTCTTCCCAGTTACTTCTCTCTGTCTTCCTGTCCAACCCCCAGTTTTACCAGAGTGTGAGGAGTGGCCTACTAGATAGAACCACTCCCCCTGGTGGCCGGAGTGTGAAGTGTAGTGTGAGTGTTACCTGATCAGGTGAACTCCTTTAGTGCAGTCAGACGTAACATCACTCCCCTTAGCGGCAGAGCGACATTACTGCAACGACCAGGACTCTGGGGCGCTGCACTCCCCCCGGTTAAATCCAGTACTCCCAGACTGGGAAAAACAAGAACAACAATACATGTTATCAGGAAACACACAACAATTTGAAATATCATAAACAATTAAACATAACAGTGCTTCCCTCTGTGGGAGGTGAGGACTCTTGAACGTTGCGAAAGTTAGGTCATGCACAGTTTATGACTCTCAGTTCAGTGGTTGAAACAGCGGGGACCCCGGGTAAACAAAGGGGTCCCCTTTTAGAAGTTTTTGGAGCAATTCACTGTCCATTACTCTATTGTCCATTTTAAAACCTGTAACAAAAGATATGCACACAAACATTTTCAACTAAATAGCAGCCCTCATTAATACCTCCAAGTTTTGTAGCGGAGGGGAGTTTGATTCTGAGTGCTGCGCGTGGACCTTCGCAGCGCAGGGGTTGCTACTGGCCTAACAGGACCCACTATGCTTGCTACCGCTGGTTTAATGCACTGTCTTCTAGCTACGCTTCTAGTGAGTCTGGGTAGCACTGGCAGGCTGGAGCTCTCAGGGCTGCTGCTGGCAACAGCGGGTACGGCAGGTTCGCCGATAGCAGAGGGAGGATTTGCCAGTTCAACGGTCGGCACGGCATCTTCAGGTAGGGCTTGCTGAGGTTGCGGGGCCAGATGATCTGGTACCGCCATTGGTTCTGGTGGGTCCGGCTGGGGGAACGTTAGGACAGGTACCACGATGGCCTGATTTATCTGAGTCCAGGACTGGGGAAAGTCACCAAGGACAGTGTGGATCATCTTCTCCTTTTCTACAGGTGGGGAGGTTCCTGGATCCATTTCCCTCGCTCTCAGCTTATCAGGGCAGGCTTTAAGGTGGTCCCTGGATATCACCATCGAGGTCTCCCCTCCATCCTTGCTGATGAGGCAAACCTTCGTGTCGTCGAAATTGGATGGCAGGACGGTATACGGTTCTGCTTCCCATTGGTCATCGAGCTTGTGTCGTCTCCTCTTTCGTTTGAGTACTTGCTCACCAGGTGACGGGGGAATCTCAGGAGCGTGCTGGTTGTAGTCCCTTTCTTCTTTTTGCCTAGCCTGGGCGAGAATCCTTTCCACGCACTCCTGTACTTTGCGGTACCTTTGGTGCCTTTCTGTATCCCAATCTGCATCTGGCGAGGTATCTTCGGGGACTAGGACCCCCATGTCCAGATCAACGGGTAACTGGCTAGACCTTCCTCGCATCAGGTACGCTGGGGTGCAGTTGGTGGAGTTTACTGGGATATGATTGTATATATCCACCAAGTCAGGCAACTTTGTCGGCCACAGGTTCCGTTCCTCTACGGGCAAGGTCTTCAATAAGTCGATCACTACTTGGTTCATCTTTTCGCAAATCCCATTGGTTTGAGGATGGTACGGTGTAGTCCTGATCTTTTTACACCCATACAGTTGACAGAACTCCTGGAACACTTCTGCCTTGAATGCTGGTCCCTGATCGGTCAGTACCTTCTCCGGGTAGCCATGGGGCCTACAAAAGTATTGCTGGAAGGCCTTGGCGGCAGTCTTGGCCGTTAGATCCTTGACAGGTACAACCACCAAAAATCTGGAGTAGTGATCTACGATGGTAAGAGCGTAGGTATAGCCTGACCGGCTAGGTGTCAGCTTCACATGATCCAGCGCGACCAGTTCGAGCGGCCGTTTGGTGATGATAGGCCGCAGGGGAGCCCGTTGGCTGCCACGATCCCTCCTGCGTAGGCTACATGGACCGCACTCTCGACACCACTTCTCAATGGCTCTCTTCATGCCAGTCCAATAGAACCTCCCTCGGAGTAGCCTCTCCAGCTTCTTCCATCCGAAGTGTCCGGCTCCATCGTGGTAGGCTCCCAGAACCATGGGCGCATCTCGCCTTGGCACCACTATCTGCCATACTAGTTTGTGAGTACGTGGGTCGATGCTTCTTCGGCACAGCTTGCCATCATGGATAAACAGTTTGCTTCTCCCCTTCCACAGCTGTTGGGTCTCCTGTGGATCATCGGGGCCGGGGTGCAACCCTGCCTGCGTCAAGAGCTCTTTCACCCGACGGACCGCGGGGTCACCTGTTGTGAATTTGGATTCTGGGCTCCCCCGGTGGCTACTGGTGGAATTGAACTTGTGACATCATCTTCCCTGTTCACCTGTTCTGATTAGATCTGGGTGTCGCTATATAACCTGGCTTCTCTGTTAGATGCTTGCCGGTCAACAATGTTATCAGAAGCCTCTCTGTGCTTGTTCCTGCTCCCAGACATCTACTAGATAAGTTGGACATTCGTCCATGTTTTGTTTTTGTATTTTGGTTCCAGTTCACAGCTGCAGTTTCGTTACTGTGTCTGGAAAGCTCTTGTTGATCAGGAATTGCCACTCTGGTATTATGAGTTAATGCCAGAGTCCTAAAGTAATTTCTGGATGTGTTTTGTTAGGGTTTTCTACTGACCATGAAAGTATGCTTTCTGTCTTCTGCTATCTAGAAAGCGGACCTCAAATTTGCTAAAACTATTTTCCTGCTGCGTTTGTTGTTTCATCTCATATCACCGCCAATATATGTGGGGGGCTTCTGTCTCCTTTTGGGCATTTCTCTAGAGGTGAGTCAGGTCTTATATTTCCCTCTGCTAGCATTATTTAGTTCTCCGGCCGGCGCTGGGCATATAGGGATAAAAAGTAGGACATGCTACCTGGCTACTTCTAGATGATGCGGTAGGTTTAGTTCATGGTCAGTACAGTTACATCTTCCAAGAGCTTGTTCCTATAGAGGCTTATGCTAGTTCTCTGGCCATGGAGATCACGACAGTTTGACCGGCCCACTAAAGGGTTAAAATCCTTGGCTGAGAAAGGAGAGAAATAAGAAGTCTGCTGAGAGTTTTTTTTTTTTTTTTTTTTTTTCCTCTGTGCTCTTAATTGGATCACTTGCCAGTCTGTCTATGCTGCAGTCTTTCTTTTTTTTCTCTCTCCTTATAATCTTTGAATGGCTTTGTGTTCACCTGTTAATAATGGATCTTCAGAGTGTAACTGCAGGTTTGAATAATCTCACCACGAAAGTACAAAATTTGCAAGATTTTATTATTCATGCTCCGGTATCTGAGCCGAGAATTCCTTTGCCGGAATTCTTCTCAGGGAATAGATCTAGCTTTCAGAATTTTAGAAATAATTGTAAGCTATTTTTGTCCCTGAAATCTCGTTCTGCTGGAGACTCTGCACAGCAGGTTGGGATTGTGATTTCCTTGCTCCGCGGCGACCCTCAAGACTGGGCTTTTGCATTGGCACCAGGGGATCCTGCGTTGCGCAATGTGGATGCGTTTTTTTTGGCCTTGGGCTTGCTGTATGAGGAACCTCATTTGGAACTTCAGGCAGAAAAAACTTTGATGTCCCTATCGCAGGGGCAAGATGAAGCTGAAATTTACTGCCAAAGATTCCGTAAATGGTCTGTGCTTACTCAGTGGAATGAGTGTGCCTTGGCGGCTACTTTCAGAGAGGGTCTCTCTGATGCCATTAAGGATGTTATGGTGGGGTTCCCTGTGCCTGCGGGTCTGAATGAGTCCATGACAATGGCCATTCAGATCGATAGGCGTCTGCGGGAGCGCAAACCTGTGCACCATCTGGCGGTGTCCACTGAGAAGACGCCAGAAAGCATGCAGTGTGATAGAATTCTGTCCAGAAGCGAGCGGCAGAATTTTAGACGGAAAAATGGGTTGTGTTTCTATTGTGGGGATTCTACTCATGTTATATCAGCGTGCTCTAAGCGTACTAAAAAGCTTGATAAATCCGTTTCCATTGGCACTTTACAGTCTAAATTTATTTTGTCTGTGACCCTGATTTGCTCTTTGTCATCTATTACTACTGACGCCTATATCGACTCTGGCGCCGCTTTGAGTCTTATGGATTGGTCCTTTGCCAATCGTTGTGGGTATGATTTAGAGCCTTTGGAAACTCTTATTCCTCTGAAGGGGATTGACTCCACCCCATTGGCTAATAATAAACCACAATACTGGACACAAGTGACTATGTGTATTAATCCGGATCACCAGGAGATTATTCGTTTTCTGGTGCTGTATAATCTACATGATGATTTGGTGCTAGGATTGCCTTGGCTGCAATCTCACAACCCAGTCCTTGACTGGAGAGCTATGTCTGTGTTGAGCTGGGGATGTAAGGGGACTCATGGGGACGTACCTTTGGTGTCCATTTCATCATCTATTCCCTCTGAAATCCCTGAGTTCCTGTCTGATTATCGTGACGTCTTTGAAGAACCCAAGCTGGGTTCACTACCTCCGCACCGTGAGTGCGATTGTGCTATAGATTTAATTCCGGGTAGTAAATACCCAAAGGGTCGTTTATTTAATCTGTCTGTGCCTGAACATACTGCTTTGCGAGAATATATAAAGGAGTCCTTGGAAAAGGGACATATTCGTCCATCGTCATCTCCCTTAGGAGCCGGTTTTTTCTTTGTGTCAAAAAAAGACGGCTCTTTGAGACCATGTATTGATTATCGGCTTTTGAATAAAATCACGGTTAAATATCAATACCCATTGCCGTTGCTGACTGATTTGTTTGCTCGCATAAAGGGGGCCAAGTGGTTCTCTAAGATTGATCTCCGTGGGGCGTATAATTTGGTGCGGATCAGGCAGGGGGATGAGTGGAAAACCGCATTTAATACGCCCGAGGGCCACTTTGAGTATTTGGTGATGCCTTTTGGTCTTTCTAATGCCCCTTCAGTCTTCCAGTCCTTTATGCATGATATTTTCCGCGATTTTTTGGATAAATTTATGATAGTGTATCTGGATGATATTCTGATTTTTTCGGATGACTGGGACTCTCATGTCCGGCAAGTTAAGAGGGTTTTTCAGGTTTTGCGGTCTAATTCTCTGTGTGTCAAGGGTTCTAAGTGCGTTTTTGGGGTTCAGAGAATTTCCTTTTTGGGATATATTTTTTCTCCCTCTTCCATTGAGATGGATCCTGTCAAGGTTCAAGCTATTTGTGATTGGACGCAGCCCTCTTCTCTTAAAAGTCTTCAGAAATTTTTGGGCTTTGCCAACTTTTATCGTCGATTTATTTCTGGTTTTTCGGATGTCGTTAAGCCATTGACCGATTTGACTAGACAGGGTGCTGATGTTGCTAATTGGTCCCCTGATGCTGTGGAGGCCTTTCAGGAGCTTAAGCGCCGTTTTTCTTCTGCCCCTGTGTTGCGTCAGCCTGATGTGACTCTTCCTTTTCAGGTTGAGGTCGACGCTTCTGAGATCGGAGCTGGGGCAGTGTTGTCGCAGAAAAGTTCTGACTGCGCCGTGATGAGGCCTTGTGCCTTCTTTTCCCGTAAATTTTCGCCCGCTGAGCGGAATTATGATGTTGGGAATCGGGAGCTTTTGGCCATGAAGTGGGCGTTTGAGGAGTGGCGCCATTGGCTCGAGGGGGCCAGACATCAGGTGGTGGTATTGACTGACCACAAAAATTTGATTTATCTTGAGACCGCCAGGCGCCTGAATCCTAGACAGGCGCGCTGGTCATTATTTTTCTCTCGGTTTAATTTTGTGGTGTCATACCTACCAGGTTCTAAGAATGTTAAGGCGGATGCCCTTTCTAGGAGTTTTGAGCCTGATTCACCTGGCAACTCTGACCCCACAGGTATTCTTAAGGAGGGAGTTATCTTGTCAGCTGTTTCTCCAGACCTGCGGCGGGCCTTGCAGGAGTTTCAGGCGGATAGACCGGATCGTTGTCCGCCTGATAGGCTGTTTGTTCCTGATGATTGGACCAGTAAAGTCATCTCTGAGGTGCATTCTTCTGTGTTGGCAGGTCATCCTGGAATTTTTGGTACCAGGGATTTGGTGGCAAGATCCTTCTGGTGGCCTTCCCTGTCACGAGATGTGCGAGGCTTTGTGCAGTCTTGTGACGTTTGTGCTCGGGCCAAGCCTTGTTGTTCTCGGGCTAGTGGATTATTGTTGCCCTTGCCTATTCCTAAGAGGCCTTGGACACACATCTCGATGGATTTTATTTCAGATCTGCCTGTTTCTCAGAAGATGTCTGTCATCTGGGTGGTGTGTGACCGTTTTTCTAAGATGGTCCATTTGGTTCCCCTGCCCAAATTGCCTTCTTCTTCCGAGTTGGTGCCCCTGTTTTTTCAAAATGTTGTTCGTTTGCATGGTATTCCTGAGAATATCGTTTCTGACAGAGGAACCCAATTTGTGTCTAGATTTTGGCGGGCATTCTGTGCTAGGATGGGCATAGATTTGTCTTTTTCGTCTGCTTTTCACCCTCAGACTAATGGCCAGACCGAGCGGACTAATCAGACCCTGGAGACATATCTGAGGTGTTTTGTGTCTGCTGACCAGGATGATTGGGTTGCTTTTTTGCCATTGGCGGAGTTCGCCCTCAATAATCGGGCCAGCTCTGCCACTTTGGTGTCCCCGTTTTTCTGTAATTCGGGGTTCCACCCTCGATTTTCCTCCGGTCAGATGGAGTCCTCGGATTGTCCTGGAGTGGATGCGGTGGTGGAGAGATTGCATCATATCTGGGGGCAGGTGATGGACAATTTAAAGTTGTCCCAGGAGAAGACTCAGCTTTTTGCCAACCGTCACCGTCGTGTTGGTCCTCGGCTTTGTGTTGGAGATTTGGTGTGGTTGTCTTCTCGTTTTGTCCCTATGAGGGTCTCATCTCCTAAGTTTAAGCCTCGGTTCATCGGTCCGTATAAAATATTGGAGATTCTTAACCCTGTTTCCTTCCGTTTGGACCTCCCTGCATCCTTTTCTATTCATAACGTTTTTCATCGGTCGTTATTGCGCAGGTATGAGGCACCGGTTGTGCCTTCCGTTGAGCCTCCTGCTCCGGTGTTGGTTGAGGGTGAGTTGGAGTACGTTGTGGAAAAAATCCTAGACTCCCGTGTTTCCAGACGGAGACTCCAGTATCTGGTCAAGTGGAAGGGATACGGCCAGGAGGATAATTCTTGGGTCACTGCATCTGATGTTCATGCCTCTGATCTGGTTCGTGCCTTTCATAGGGCCCATCCTGATCGCCCTGGTGGTTCTGGTGAGGGTTCGGTGCCCCCTCCTTGAGGGGGGGGTACTGTTGTGAATTTGGATTCTGGGCTCCCCCGGTGGCTACTGGTGGAATTGAACTTGTGACATCATCTTCCCTGTTCACCTGTTCTGATTAGATCTGGGTGTCGCTATATAACCTGGCTTCTCTGTTAGATGCTTGCCGGTCAACAATGTTATCAGAAGCCTCTCTGTGCTTGTTCCTGCTCCCAGACATCTACTAGATAAGTTGGACATTCGTCCATGTTTTGTTTTTGTATTTTGGTTCCAGTTCACAGCTGCAGTTTCGTTACTGTGTCTGGAAAGCTCTTGTTGATCAGGAATTGCCACTCTGGTATTATGAGTTAATGCCAGAGTCCTAAAGTAATTTCTGGATGTGTTTTGTTAGGGTTTTCTACTGACCATGAAAGTATGCTTTCTGTCTTCTGCTATCTAGAAAGCGGACCTCAAATTTGCTAAAACTATTTTCCTGCTGCGTTTGTTGTTTCATCTCATATCACCGCCAATATATGTGGGGGGCTTCTGTCTCCTTTTGGGCATTTCTCTAGAGGTGAGTCAGGTCTTATATTTCCCTCTGCTAGCATTATTTAGTTCTCCGGCCGGCGCTGGGCATATAGGGATAAAAAGTAGGACATGCTACCTGGCTACTTCTAGATGATGCGGTAGGTTTAGTTCATGGTCAGTACAGTTACATCTTCCAAGAGCTTGTTCCTATAGAGGCTTATGCTAGTTCTCTGGCCATGGAGATCACGACAGTCACCATCCTGGGTTTCTGCCCATCCGTGATGGGGCAGGGGATTCAGCGTGGCATCCGGTTGGTTCTTGTGCCTGTCCTTCACATGATGGGAGTTCTGAGTGGCTTTGGGGCGATGGAATGCAGGCAGCTCCACCTCTTCAAGTGCCTCTGGGTCTTCCCCCGTTTCTGGCAAATTGGGCATTCGAGACAAGGCATCGGCATTTGCATTCTTGCGTCCTGCCCGGTACTTGATGGTGAAGTCGTAGTTGGACAGCCGGGCCATCCACCGCTGTTCCAAGGCCCCAAGTTTGGCGGTATCCAGATGCGTTAGCGGATTGTTATCCGTGAAGACGGTGAATTTCGCTGAGGCCAGGTAGTGTTTGAACCTCTCTGTCACTGCCCAGACGATGGCGAGGAATTCCAGCTTAAAGGAACTGTAGTTGTCAGGGTTCCTTTCCGTGGGACGAAGTTTCCTGCTGGCGTAAGCGATTACCCTCTCCTTGCTTTCTGGACCTGGGACAGCACGGCTCCCAATCTACATTGCTGGCATCCGTGTACAGCACAAACGGTTGGTCGTATTCGGGGTAGGCCAGTACCTCTTCTCCCATCAGTGCCGACTTCAAGCAAGTGAAAGATCCCTCCAGCCCCTCGTTCCAATCAAATGGAGTGTTCCTCCCCTTGGTCTTCTTTGATTGGCCCACCAACAGGTTTTGCAAGGGCGCGGCCTTCTTGGTGAAGTCCTTAATGAACCTCCGGTAATAGCCTACCAGCCCGACTTCGTGGAGGTTGCTGGGCTTTGGCCAGTCCTGGATCACTGTGACTTTGTCGGGGTCTGGGGCCACTCCTTCGGCGCTCACCACATGGCCCAGGTACTGCACTTTTGGTTTCAGCAGATGACATTTGGACGCTTTCACCTTTAAGCCAAAGTTGGACAGGGCTTCAAACACCTCAGCCAGGTGCTTCAGATGGTCTTCGTAGGTCTTAGAGAAGACAATGACATCATCCAAATACAGCAATATGGTTTCAAAGTTCTTGTGCCCCAGGCAGCACTCCATCATCCTCTGGAACGTCAACGGGGCATTGCACAATCCGAAGGGCATGTAGTTAAATTCGCAAAACCCATCGGTGTCGTGAAGGCCGTCTTCTCTTTGTCCGCCTCCGCCACGGGAACCTGCCAGTACCCACTGGTGAAATCTAAGGTAGAGAAGTAGTTAGCAGATTTTAAGGCAGCCAGAGACTCCTCTATCCTGGGCAGTGGGTATGCGTCCTTATGTGTAATGCGATTTAACTGCCTGTAATCAACACACATCCTCATTGTACCATCCTTCTTTTTAACAAGGACTAATGGAGCTGCCCAGGGGCTACAACTGTCTCTCACCACCCCAGCCTCCTTCATTTCTCGCAACATGTCCTTGGCACACTGGTAATGAGCTGGGGGTACAGGGCGATATCTCTCTTTTATGGGTCGGTGATCTCCCGTGGGGATGTGATGTTGGATCCCTTTCACCTGTCCAAAATCTAAGGGGTGTTTGCTGAATACCTGTTCGTACTCGTGAACCAACCTGTAGGCCCCCTGTTTCTGATGGGATGGGGTAGAGTCAGTGCCCACATGCAATTCCCGACACCAATCTTTCGAGTGCCCTGCAGAACCGTTGTCCTCCGCCACGTTTGACGGGACCAAGGGTTCAGGTGTCTGTATCACACTATTATTGACAGCGAACAGTTTGGCGAGCGTGGCATACTTGGTGAGGTGAACCTCTTCCTCCCCACAATTGAGGACACGTACGGGCACCCTCCCCTGGCGGACGTCGACCACCCCCCGGGCTGTCAGGATAGTAGGCCTATTGTCTGAATATACGGGTTCTACCAAGGCCTGGTAGTCCTTACCCCTGAGGCCTATGGCTGCCCGACACCATATTAACATCTCACTCCTGGGGGGTATCGCGATGGGGTTTGAATCACTCACAGTGACACGACCAATCTCACCACCAGTCAGCTCTACCTGCTGTCTCTGCATCAGAGCTCTGATTTCTTTTTGCAGGGCGCGTTGTTCACTGTGGCCAGCAGTTTCTGCTACCTGTTGCAAAGAAACAATAACTTCTGCAAGACAATTTTCTATAACATTAGTACCGATGGTCATCATGGGATTACATTCTCGGCGATCAATATCAACAATCACAATCCCTTGGGCTTTCAATTCCACCCGCCCCACCTTGATGGTGACCTCTTTATACCCCACTTGTGGCAATGGCTGACCATTACTGGCTATTATGGTGAAGTCGTCATCGGGGCCACGAGTAATATCGGTGTCCTCCCAATACCGTTTATAAAGTACGTAAGGCATAGTCGTCACCTGAGAACCGGTGTCCAGCAAAGCGTTCATGGGGATACCGTCAACCACTACAGGAAGAACTGGTCGATCTCCAATGTATTTGGCTCTCCAATGCTGCGGGCCTGACCGTCCTACTCCTGGGGGTTGGCCCTTTGCCCCAGGGGTTGCTCGTTTAAAGGACAGTACCTTGCAAGGTGGCCCACCTGGTGACAGCGGTGGCAGATGGGTCGTCCGTCCTGATGGAAGCGATCATTGTCCCGGCCTCTGGTCGGCAGAGTCCTCCTCTGTCGCATCCAGGGGACATCTTCTGGTCTGGAGGCCAGCTGGATCTTTTCCTTGGGGGCCTCCTGTAGGAACTGCACCGTCCGAGCTAGGGCAGCAATGCTCTTGGTCAGCTCCTGCATCTGGAGGCGGAGTCCTGCAGGGGAGTCGTCCCCTAGGCTCTGGGTGTCGGCCTCGGCGGCGACTGGGGCACCCGACGCCACCTCCTGGTGGTATGTGAGAGCGGGACGCCTGGGTGGTACTGGGTTGTCGCTCATGCAGCGCCTGGATAGCTTTATCCTTGAATTGCGCAAAAGTCAAATCTGGATTCTGCATAGCCAGGAAGTGTAGTTGGCTCCTTTGGTGACTGCACAGGAGCCCCTCAATGAACCGCTCTTTCAGGAGTTTATCCTCATCTTGAATGCTGCCGGGGTCACTCTGCTTAATGGCCCGCAGCGCCTCCTGGAGATTAAGGGCATAGTCCCGTAAACTATCCTGCGGTCTCTGCATCCATAGAAAGTCAATTTAATTTCTGTAGCAGTACGGGTATCGAAGGTGGCTTTAAGCTTTGCAAAAACCTGCTGTGCCGTTCCCTTATCCGCGGCGGGCCAGGACTTCACTTCTCTCAGAGCCGGCCCGACGAGTTGACCGATTATCATATGAACCTTCTGAGGCTCTGTCAGGGGATAGAACTCGAGCAGGCTGCAGATCCCTTCTTTAAAGTCAGTGAATGTATGCGACTCCCCGGAGTATCGTGGGAGCCAGGCCGCTCCGGGCAGGTACGGCATAGAGAAGGGCATTATGGCCTTTGTGGTAGCGGCAGCGTCCGACTGGCTGAGGGGGGCAGCGGGTTCTGCGGCAACCGGTGGTGATATTAGGGCTGCGGCTTCGTCCGCTGCGGGGACCGGTGCTGCCCCTGCGTCCACGGCTGCGACCGCCGCCTCCGCTCCTCCCGATTCGGACATGGCTGTCCCCTCCTCCCACTAACCTGCTGGAGGTTGGAGTTCCTCTTCCGGAGTTGGCACTTTACCGCGCTTTCTCGTCCGATTCCGCCCACGAAGCTAAGGCTCCTCCCTCTGTGCACGGCAATGGCGAATTGTGGCGGGAGCTCTTGGCGGCAATCAGCAACACACAGTCTTTGCAATAAGTCACAGTCCAAGTATAATAAATCACAGTTCCAAGGCACACATGACCTGATTCTTCAGGCTTAAGTAGATCCTGTTCGTGACGCCAAGTTGCAGCGCCCCCACTGCCGCAGGGCCGAGGGGTACCCAGTACCGGGCCTCTGAGTCTCTGTTCTGGGGTTGTCACGGTGGCTAGGCCCGGTCCGTGACCCTGCTGAGGGGCGTACAATGAAAGTGGAGGTATGGTGATGATATTGTGGTGAGGTGCAGGTCGTAGTAAATAACGAGGACACCAGGTTGCAGTCTCTTTACCTCTGTTTACTGAAGGTTTGGAGGCACCCAATCCAGGGCACTGTTAACAGGGCTGGCTGAGACCGGCCGGTCCAACGGCACATCCGGAGCTCCCTTTTCAGGTGGGAATCAGTGTCTACCTTCTAGCGCCTGTGTGTTGTAGTCCTTCCCTGCTGAGCACCCCAGGATAGTCCTCACAATTTATTCTGTCTGTCTCTGATCTTCGTTCTCTCCGTCCCCCAGATGATATGGCTAGGACGCACCCGTATGACGGGGTAGGCCTGGAGTTCTTCCGGGACTCTAGAGTCGCCCCTCTCCCACAGCTGCCTCCATTGTCTGCTTAGGTGTTTTTGTGAGACAGCCAACCTATAATTGGCTGTCCTGCCGTGGTTTGAAGTAATACTTAAAGTCTCTTACTTTCTCGGCGTTCCGGCCACCGACTGTTTGCGCCTCAGAAGGATGTTGCCTAGATCTTGCAGCACGACTCCCTCTGGTCCTATCGCCTCTTTGCTGTATTCCTGTTTTTCCTCCCTTTTTGTCCTCTCCTGGGAATCTGTCAGGATCCCATCCCTAACAGGTCCTCTCTCTAGCTCTTCCCAGTTACTTCTCCCTGTCTTCCTGTCCAACCCCCAGTTTTACCAGAGTGTGAGGAGTGGCCTACTAGATAGAACCACTCCCCCTGGTGGCCGGAGTGTGAAGTGTAGTGTGAGTGTTACCTGATCAGGTGAACTCCTTTAGTGCAGTCAGACGTAACATCACTCCCCTTAGCGGCAGAGCGACATTACTGCAACGACCAGGACTCTGGGGCGCTGCAGATACTTTACAGAAACTTCATATATTTGTCAATAAAAGTTTAAAAACTTGTGAAATGTTTATAATTGTCCGTCAGGAACTGGAGAAACATCCGACTAAAAGAGCGAAAACACTGAGGAGGTGAAATGTGAAAAAACAATAATTGTGTCATACTCAAAACGCTTGGCCAGGACTGTGTTGGCCACCGGTGTTTTTTCTGTATCAGGTTGTGCTGACTCCAGTGGTCATAAACAAATTTTGATGTCCTATTATATGGTTCGTCCATCCAGAAAGTCAGATCCTCCATCAAAAACAACTGTGTAGTAAAAGAACCGCATCAAACAACAACTATCTTATCCTAACTCTTAAGGGCATGTGAACCCAAATTTAGTTTTTGCTTTTTTTATTCAGGTCCATTTCTACTATACAATAGAAATCAATGGGAAGACTCAAAAGATGCCTCATCATTATGAGCGTTTTGCTAGTGTCGTTTGCTTGAAAAACTGTTAGGGGTTTCTTCATTATTCAATAGTTAAAAAAATATGTGAAAAATGCAAGTAAAAAAGCACAAAACACTAGAAAAACTCATACCTATAAGTCCAATGGCTGCTCCCAATAGGTGGCGATACGGTTCTAGTCCTCTTCCTCTCTGAAGAGACAATTTGCGTATTTCGCTTCCCAGAGGAGCATGCATGACTTATAAGTCTCCTCACTCTGACATGCCAGGCTTTACTTGCCACTTTCCACAAGGAGAAACGTTACCCCTTAGGCCCCAATGAATAAAATGCAAATTTTACTGATACTTTTTTCCTCAAATATGTAGCCCAACCTGAATGGCTCCTTCTGCTCTACAACATCCTGCCTGCAGATTAGATACCATTTTTCAACATCACAAGTTCTGATTAAATTTAGACCTAAATTTCTGGCTTTAGAATATAAATAGTCATTAAACTCCCTCCCAATTTTTTTTAATCTTTTTTGCACTTTCGTTTTTTCATCCCTTTCGTCCAAGAGCCATAACTTTTTTATTTCTCCATCTATAACTTTTCTTTTTATTGAAGGAGCTGCGTGAGGTCTTGTTTTTTTTTTTGCCTGGCTAGCTGATGATTTATTAATACTAGTGATGAGCGAATATACTCGTTTCTCGAGATTTCTCGAGCATGCTCGGGTGTCCTCCAAGTATTTTTTAGTGCTCGGAAATTTAGTTTTTATTGCCGCAGCTGAATGATTTACATGATAGCCAGCATAAGTACATGTGGGGATTCCCTAGCAGCCAAGCAACCCCCACATGTACTTATGCTGGCTAACAGATGTAAATCATTCAGCTCCGGCAAGAAAAACAAAATTTCCGAGCACTAAAAAATACTAGGAGGACCCCCGAGCATGCTCGGGAAATCTCGAGTAACGAGTATATTCGCTCATCACTAGTAACCAGTGATATGCAGGTGCAGCCTTGCGCTCCGGAGTGTACGTCCAGTGATCACCTTACTGAGCATGTCCGTGATGTAGCACCTTCTTATTGGTGGTCGGACGTTAGCTGTTCTGGTGATGTGGCAGCCCCAGATAGGCCCGAAGGCGATGTCTCGGCCGACTGGGCAGGAGTGTTTGGGGTGGAGCCTAACGTATAAAAGGCTCTCAACGGGGCACGTGGGCACGCTAGCGTCATTTATGTTTGGGTGTGTGAGTGGTTACTCTACCACTCTGTCTGCACGTCTGTGTGGGTCTGTCTAAGCTCAAAGACTGTACACGTTGGCAGGCTGGTAGCACACGGATGCGGTTTCATGCCTATGGCTCAACGCCTGAGTCTCTAGTCTGCTACATGCTTAGGGTGCCAGACAGGGACAAGTTCAGTAGCTTCAGGACTGGGGTAACTGGCCGCTTGGCTTAGCATCTGTTTCATTCATGTGTGCGGTTAGCACAGTTCAGTTACAGAGCAAGCTCAACCTATATCCTTCCTCCAAGTGAAGGCGACAGGGTATTGTACGTAGCGTCATAAGAGTTCCTTCTCGTGGCACAGCATCTGCTTCACTCGTATGTGTGGTTAGTACAGTTTAGTTGCAGAGTAGTGATGAGCGAATATACTCGTTACTCAAGATTTACCGAGCACACTCGGGCAGGGCCGCCATCAGGGCATTACTGCCCTGACTGGCGTATGGGGCCCGGTGGGCAGAGGGGGCCCGCATCGTCTTATCTGCTCACCGGGCCCCTACAGGTGCTGCGGCAGTAAGGCTATTGACGTGCAGGTGCGGGCCCGCACGTCAATAGTTAACAGCCGCCAGCCAATCGGAAGCTGGCAGCTGACGTGTGCCGCAGCGCGCACTTCGCCGGAAATGCTGGACAAGCTGGGGGCAGAAATGCTGGACAAGCTGGGGGCAGAAATGCTGGACACACGGGGGCAGAAATGCTGGACAAGCTGGGGGCAGAGATGCTGGACACACTGGGGCAGAAATGCTGGACAAGCTGGGGGCAGAAATGCTGGACACACGGGGGCAGAAATGCTGGACAAGCTGGGGGCAGAGATGCTGGACACACTAGGGCAGAAATGCTGGACCAGCTGGGGGCAGAAATGCTGGACACACGGGGGCAGAAATGCTGGACAAGCTGGGGGCAGAGATGCTGGACACACTGGGGCAGAAATGCTGGACACACTGGGGGCAGAAATGCTGGACACGCTGGGGGCAGAATGCTGGACACACTGGGGGCAGAAATGCTGAACACACTGGGGGCAGAAATGCTGAACACACTGGGGGCAGACATGCTGGACACACTGGGGATACCGGACACAGATGGGGCAGAGTTGCTGGACACACTGGGGCAGAAATGCTGGACACACTGGGGCAGAATGCTGGATACAGATGGGGCAGAGTTGCTGGACAAGCTGGGGGCAGAAATGCTGGACACACGGGGCAGAAATGCTGGACAAGCTGGGGGCAGAAATGCTGGACACACGGGGCAGAAATGCTGGACAAGCTGGGGGCAGAAATGCTGGACAAGCTGGGGGCAGAAATGCTGGACACACGGGGCAGAAATGCTGGACAAGCTGGGGGCAGACATGCTGGACGCACTGGGGGCAGAAATGCTGGACACACAGGGGCAGAAATGCTGGACGCACTGGGGGCAGACATGCTGGACACACTGGGGGCAGAAATGCTGAAGACACTGGGGGCAGAGATGCTGGACACACTGGGGGCAGAATGCTGGACACACTGGGGGCAGAAATGCTGGACACACTGGGGCAGAGATGCTGGACAAGCTGGGGGCAGAAATGCTGGGCACACTGGGGGCAGAGATGCTGGACACATTGGGGGCAGAATGCTGGACACACTGGGGGCAGAATGCTGGACACACTGGGGGCAGAAATGCTGGACACACTGGGGCAGAGATGCTGGACAAGCTGGGGGCAGAAATGCTGGGCACACTGGGGGCAGAGATGCTGGACACATTGGGGGCAGAATGCTGGACACACTGGGGGCAGAATGCTGGACACACAGGGGCAGAAATGCTGGACACACTGAGTGCAGAAATGCTGGACACACTGGGGCAGAGATGCTGGACACACTGGGGGCAGAAATGCTGGACACACTGGGGGCAGAAATGCTGGACATGCTGGGGGCAAAAATTCTGGACACACTGGGGGCAGGATGCTGAACACACTGGGGGCAGGATGCTGGACACACTGGGTGCAGAATGCTGGACACAGATGGGGCAGAGATGCTGGACACACTGGGGGCAGAAATGCTGGACACGCTGGGGGCAGAAATGCTGGACACGCTGGGGGCAGAGATGCTGGACACGCTGGGGCAGAGATGCTGGACACGCTGGGGGCAGAATTGTGGACACACTGGGGGCAGAATTGTGGACACACTGGGGGCAGGACATGGCGGCATGATTGGAGACACTGGGGGCAGGATTTGAGACAGATCATACAGGATCATGGGGCAGGATAGGGAGTGTTATGAACTGGTGGTTTAGGAGCAACATGGGACGTGCTCTGGAGGAGGTGGTACCTGTACTGACCGCAGTTCCTGAGCTTAACACAACACTAGAAGTAGCCGTGGGATGTTCCTGTCACTCCCTAGACACCTCGTCACAGCCGGAGGACTAACTACCCCTAGAGATAGAAACAGGAAAGCTATCTTGCCTCAGAGAAAATTCCCAAAGGATAGGCAGCCCCCCACAAATATTGACTGTGAGTGGAGAAGGAAATGACATACGCAGAATGAAACCAGGATGTAGCAAAGGAGGCCAGTCTAGCTAGATAGATAGAACAGGATGGAATACTGTGCGGTCAGTATTAAAAACTAGAAAAATCCACCACAGAATTTACAAAAATCTCCACACCTGACTAAAGGTGTGGAGTGTAAATCTGCTTCCCAGAGCTTCCAGCTTAACTGAATAAATCCATACTGACAAGCTGGACAAGAAAAAACATAGAAAGTGCAGAACGATTAAGTCCACAACAAGTGAACTGCAAAAGAACAAAGCAAGGACTTATCTTTGCTGAACAGGTCAGAATATCAGGGAAATCCAAGCAGAGATGTGAATCCAAGCAGGAACCATTGACAACTGGCACAGGCTGAAGGATAGATCCAGGTTAAATAGCCGAGCCAGAAAGACAATCAGTGGAAGCAGCTGCTGACTGCTAAATCCAAGGAGCAGCAGTACCACTTAAAACCACCGGAGGGAGCCCAAAAGCAGAATTCACAAAAGTGCCACTTACAACCACCGGAGGGAGCCCAAGAGCGGAATTCACAACAGGGGAGATCATATGGGGCAGAATGGATACTCATGAGGGCAGGATGGGAGAACATATGGCTGGAGCCAGGAATGAGATACACGGGGCCAGGATGGGGGATATTATTATTACCATAGGGGCTAATTAAGGGATATTATTACTGCAGTGATGTATTTATTTTATTTTTTGAGTATACTGTTTTAAATGGGGGGGGGCGGTCCTGTTACTGTGAAGAGTGATACTGTCACCTTTTTTTTCTTCATGTGGTGTAATGTAGAAGTTGGGAAAAATTAAGTAATGTGTTCTGCAAGCGGAGCTCGAGATAACTGTGTTATTTCCTGCAGAGACGAGTCCTGGCTGGACGAAGTGACGGCGGTCTGTGCTGGATGAAAGTTGAAAGATGAAGGACTTCACCTAGAGACATTACTGGTGAGTCAGTGTGTTACCTATACATTGACACTGTATACTATATACATAGATCCTGTGTATAATGTCACCAGTGATCACTGTGTTACCTATACATTATATACAGAGCTCCTGTGTATAATATCACCAGTGACCACTGTGTTACCTGTACACAAACGCTGCATACTAAGTACAGATCTCCTCTGTATAATGTATATAAAGATCACTGCACACGTACAGGAAAAAATGCTTGCAAGTGAAAGTTTATTTATAGTGGTAGTGAGATCAAGCGACTGATAAATTAACGTTTCGGCCAATACATTGCCTTGGTCACAACGTCGCTGCAAAAAACATAAAGATACAGCTATTTACAATATAATATTTACAATCACAAATAAAATCATATACTGTACATTGTATACATTGTTCATAGGTGATAATCATGTACAGAGATGTGACTCTGTAGGACTGTGTTACGAAGTATACTAGAATGGAAGTTATTCATAACCAAGGGTTATCTCTAAAACAAGGGAGTCAAAGAAGGAATACCATAGTGGGACCAGTGGTTTAACATCGAATAGTGTATTCAACTCAAGACCTCAACGTATAATACAATTCATGGGGGGTAATAGATGCTGGGAATGCATGCAAGGAGGAAAAGAGGAGAGGGGGAGGCCCACCTAGTCTGCAGAATAAAGTTTCCATTCGGGGTTGAACAAATGTTGATAACAGGTTATGTCCTGGTGGAATGAAGAGTAAAGGCATAGGGATGAGTGTGACTGCTAATGTTGGGATATACCGACTTGTGAAGTAAAATATTACCATGCAGTCTCCATGGAACCCAAGTGTTAGGGGCTGAAGGATTGCTCCTTAGAATATTGCAGTGGATGGCTGTCACGGTCACGTGCCAAGAGCCTGTGGGGATTAATAATAATGAGGATGTGTCCTGACAATGACGTGCTACAGTAAGACACGGAAATTATCTAACCTGTAGAATTGTTTGATACAGGGGATGTAGTATGAAATCCAAAACAGTACTCCTAAGGTTGTGACGCCACTGCATATAAAACTATCAAGAAGTGAGGCAATATACAATATGCGTTATTAAATAGCCAATATGAGGTAAGTAGAATGTGGGAATACTTATCTGGTACAGCAGACATACATCCACGGTATGGCCTGTCAGTGTGTTGCTGACCTAGTGGTGGAGCCCTCTGGGATGTGCCCAACGTCTCGTGGCAGAGTGTGGAGGTCCTGACACAGCCGTGTCTAGGTATGCGCTAGCGCTGGAATCCCCAGTGAGTCCGGTGCTGACACGTTTGTGTCCTGCGGTATGGACGGTGTGGTGCTGCCTTCATGGTCGGCGCTGAATTATAGAGCGCCAGAGGGGCATGAAACCGGAAGTGTTTGTAGGACGCCGGCGCAGGCGCCCTGGGATGGATAAACGTCCATTCTTAGAGCAAGGTGCTGGTGGCATCTGCGCGTGCGCACGTCCGGTTTGCAGAGCCGGAGTCTAAGAGAAGCGCTGGGAAACACAGCGCAGGCGTGTATGTGGGTAAAAGGCTGAATGGGGCCATGTAATATAGTATGTATGAAGGGGTGCCACTAATATATGTTGCGCAGGATGTAACAATGAGGCACATTGCAATGAGCAATGTAGCAATGAGGCACATCCTGGAGTCCGTATGGTACTTAGATATATTGTCTTATATGCGGAGAATGATGAAAGAATAAATCTGTGTATAAGCACATAGATGTGCTGGTCGGATGGAACCAAATAACAGCTAAAATTGTCATTAAATGGACTACTGTAGTTTATCACATACGGCTGACGGAATCATCATCATCATAATCTAAATCCATAAAACATAAGAATCGTTCGTGTATAAATTTCTGGGGAGGCAGGCTAGTAACATACAATAATCATAAACGTAGTGCAAATAAACTAAGTAGGAGTCCAAACCATAGGAGCAAAAGGAAACTTAGAAGGCAATAAATCAGAAGGAAACTTAGACAAAATTCTGCACTAAGGTGGGGAATCTTACCAACTCCACAAAGAGGATTGCTGAGTGGTTGCGTGCAACTATTCAGTGGGTCTATGGAAGAAAAAGGTATCATGTTAGCCAGTCAATTTCACGATTGAGTCCGTTAGGGCTGAGTGTGTCCAACGTATAGATCCAGTATGTTTCACGTTGTGTCAACAGCTGGATGTGGTTACCACCCCGTCTTGGTCTGTGCACTTTTTCTAACACCTGAAAACGGAGTTGTGATATGTTATGTCTGGCCTCTTTGAAATGTGCTGGTAGTGGTAACCAGGTTTTTCCGCATCTAATTGTAGACTTGTGGCTTGTGATTCTATCTCTGATGGCCTGAATTGTTTCGCCCACATACAATAGGCCACATGGGCATTTAATGATGTATACCACATAGTTCGATTCGCACGTATAGTAATCTCTGATGGGATACGATTTCCCTGTGCGGGGATGAACCACCTCACTCCCTTTAATGATGTTAGAACAGCATGTGCAACTCAGGCATGGGAATGTACCCCTCCTGGTTTGTCCACTGAGTGTGCGGGTCATAGTTTGTTTTGGGGAGCCAACGTCGGCCCTGACCAGTTTGTCCTTTATATTGGGTGGTCTACGTAAGCACATCAGGGGGGGATTTCTGAAAATCGCTATTCTGGGGTATGCCCTTGTAAGAAGCGGCCACTGTTTGTGGATCAAATTGTGGACTCTCTGCATGGATGGGTGGTGCCCATGGACGAAGGGTAGCCTAGATGGTTTGGGAATAGGGGACCTAGGGGAGTTTGTTGCGGATAAGACGTTGGTCATCTCTGTAGTGAGAAGTGTGCCTGGATAATTCCTGTCCTCAAATTTTTTGGACATCTCATGTAGTCTGGATTGTCTAATGGTGGGGTTAGACACTATTCTGGACACTCTTTTGAATTGAGATCGAGGAAGACTGTTTCTGGTGGACTTTGGGTGGCAGCTGTTATATAATAAAAGGTTATTACGATCGGTGGGTTTGGTGTAGATATCAGTGGTGAGAGAACCAAGGGCATCTTTACAGACTTTGGTGTCTAGAAACGTGATTGCCTCCGTATCGTGTGAGATAGAGAATTTGAGTTCCGGTCGGATTTCATTAATAGTGTTGTGGAATGCTGTTAGGGAGCTGTGGTCTCCCAGCCATATGCAAAAAATATCGTCAATGTAACGATACCACTGGCGGGCATACTGTTGAAACAGTGTATTCGAATAAACGAAATCCCTTTCGAAACGATCCATATATAGATTAGCGTAAGCGGGCGCCATGTTGGAACCCATGGCGGTGCCGCATGTTTGAACATAGAAGTCGTCCCCAAAGAGAAAGTAGTTTTCCCTGAGTACTAAATTGAGTAATTCGAGACACAGCTCTTGTGAGCGTGTGTCCATTCCTGCTTCGGATAAAGTTAGGGAAACTGCCTCTATACCTGTGTTGTGTGTGATAGAGGTATATAAACTGTTGACGTCAAAAGTGCATAAAATGCTGTCAGTCGGAACAGTGTTGATGTCCTGAATCTTTTTAAGAAAGTCACTTGTGTCAAGGATGAAGGATTTAGTTTTGTGGGTATACGGCGTAAGTATTTTCTCCAGGTAAATGGATATGGGATTAAGAATCGAGTCAGTGGATGCCACGATAGGGCGTCCAGGGGGATTTTGTAAATTTTTATGAATTTTAGGGAGAATGTAAATCACTGGCGTTACCGGATGGTTATTAATCAGGAATGTTTTAGTTTTGGCATCAATTGTTTGTAGCTGTGAGTGTTTTGTTAGGATGATGTCAATCTTTCTCCGAATGTTGTAAACTGGGTCCGATTGGATTTTCTTGTATGTGGTGGTATCTGATAATTGTTTCTCGATCTCAGCTGTATAGTGGCTTTTGTTCATCACTACAGTCGCCCCACCCTTGTCTGCCGGTTTGATAACAATATGTTTGTTGTCCCTGAGTGCAGTTAGTGCTTGTTTTTCAAGGGCTGTCAGGTTATGTCGAATTGGAAGAAAACCTAGGCGTTGGTCACGGATAGTTTCTTTAATGTCTCTGTCTAAGAGAGTAATGAAGGTCTCAACAGCGTGGTTGGTTTTGGGAGGCATGAACTTACTGGGGTTCCTTAGTCCCAATGAGTCCAATGTAATAGGTGGCCCTATGTCTCTGTCAGGTACTGTGCCTAATCTGTTCTCAGTGGTATGAGGATTATCCTCAAAGTGTACTTTGAGACGTATACTGCGGTAAAAACTTTGTAGGTCCTTTTCTAACTGAAAAGAATCCCATCTAGGAGTTGGGCAAAAGGACAGACCCTTGTTCAGCACCCTGAGCTCAAGAGGGGATGAAAGTTGAAAGATGAAGGACTTCACCTAGAGACATTACTGGTGAGTCAGTGTGTTACCTATACATTGACACTGTATACTATATACATAGATCCTGTGTATAATGTCACCAGTGATCACTGTGTTACCTATACATTATATACAGAGCTCCTGTGTATAATATCACCAGTGACCACTGTGTTACCTGTACACAAACGCTGCATACTAAGTACAGATCTCCTCTGTATAATGGCACTTATGGTGATAGTATTGTGGTTTTTTTTTATTACTGATCAGTATTGTAGTATTCAGTCACTATGTGGTGGTAATATGTGGTCTGGACATGGTGTTGTGGTATTTGTCCCTTGTATGTGCTATTTGGTCACTTTGTGGTAGTAATATGAGGTCTGGTCATGGTGTTGCGGTATTTGTTCCTTGTATGTGATATTATTCGGTCACTGGTGGTAATATGTGGTCTGGTCATGGATGGTGCGGTGGTATTTGTCCCTTGTATGTGCTATTTGGTCACTATGTGGTAGTAATATGGTGTCTGGTCATGGTGTTGTGGTATTTGTTCCTTGTATGTGATATTATTCAATCAATGTGGTGGTAATATGTGGTCTTGACATGGTGTAGTGGTATTTGTTCCTTGTATGTGATATTATTGGTCATTTTAAAAATTGAAAAATAAATAAAAATATACCTAAATTGCATTGCATATTTTAACCAATATTTAATAAGTTACAGTAGAGTAGGGCCCGGCCAAAAGTGTCTACCGTGTTATGGTGGCGGCTTAAATTTTTTTTGGGCCAAAACAAAAGCTGCTGGCTATATGTGTGATCTGGTGATGGGAACTGTTAATGTGTGATAGGTGAGAAGTGGAGTTTTTGCAAGAGAGAGCATTGGGACTGTGGACAGTTCGAGGGGTGGAGTGTGGAGGCGGGGCTAAGGTGGAGCCTGGGCAGAGTCTCAAGGGGGCCCTGAAAAATGTGCCAGTATGGGGCCCTGAAATTTCTAGTGGCAGCCCTGTGCTCGGGTGACCTCCGAGTATTTTTTAGTGCTCGGAGATTTGGTTTTCATCGCCTCAGCTGAATGATTTACATCTGTTAGCCAGCATAAGTACATGTGGGGGTTGCCTGGTTGCTAGGGAATCCCCACATGTAATCAAGCAGGCTAGTAGCTGTAAATCATTCAGCTGCAGCGAAGAAAACTAAATCTCCGACCACTAAAAAATACTCGGAGGACACCTGAGCGTGCTCGGTAAATCTTGAGTAACGAGTATATTCGCTCATCACTATGGCAGAGCCAGCTCAATCCGCGTGCTAACATCCCTGTGACATTAACAGGGTATAGCACTTAGCATTCTTAGTGTAGGACCTCTCGGTGAAGTAACTGAGCTTGGTACTCAGTGTTCCGTTCATACTGTGTGGCGTTAACACAGTGTGTTTAAGGAAACGCTCGCTGTTTTGTTCCGCCATTGTTCACACTAGCAGCAGGTTCATTTCTGCGCCTTGGACCCCGGGTTGCGATTGCACTTTATTTTACATTTTATTTAGTGCAATCCGCCAACCCTAACAGGGAGTTCAAGCGTTTGAGACTAATCTGTTCTAACGACACTTATTTTCTCCAAGAAGGTAACATCATTAGTGACTGCCTCAAAGCTAGGGGTTATCGTAAGTCAAACATTAATAAAGTTAAAGACAGATCTAGAAATAGCCTATGATACACTGCTGGAAAGGACGAATCTAATCCCTCATTTGCACTACTTTTTCTACACCATACAGTGCACAATTTAATAACATTAAAAAAAAATCAAATACCAGGACAAGAATCTTCGTAAAGTGGTTCAAGAGGTCTCTCTTTGGGGACTATCCTCTCACCCGTATGCTACATTTTCCTCAGCCCTCTCCCTCATTGTTATCCTGTAAAGATTTTTCTAGGTGTAACGTTTGTGTAACGTCCTGCCAGGGCCGTGGGGTACTCGGTACCGGGTCCGGTACTTAACCCCTTTCTGACCTCGGATGGTATAGTACGTCCGAGATCGGATCCCCTGCTTTGATGTAGGCTTCGGCGGTTAGCCCACATCAAAGCCGGGACCTGTCAGCTGTTTTGTACAGCTGACATGTGCCCACAATAGCGGCGGGTGGAATCGCAATCAACCAGCGGCTATTAATTACCTAAATGCCGCTGTCAAAAGCTGACAGCGGCATTTAATTACCGCTTCCGTCCATCGGGCCGGAAATGAGCGCATCGCTGACCCCTTCACGTGATCGGGGGTCAGCGATGCGTCGGCATGACAAACAGAGGTCTATTGAAGACCCTTATGGTTGTTGACGCCGGATTACTGTGAGCGCCACCCTGTGGTCAGCACTTATAGCAATGCAGTAATTCAGCCACATAGGAGCGATCTATGCATCGCTCCTATGTAGCAGAGCCGATCCAGTTGTGCCAGCATCTAGCCTCCCATGGAGACTATTGAGGCATGGCAAAATTTTTAAAAAATGTTTTAAAAAATATGAAAAAAAATTAAAAAATATAAAAGTTTAAATCACCCCCCCCCTTTCGCCCCATTCATAATAAAACAGTAAAAAAAAATCAAACCTACACATATTTGGTATCGCCGCGTTCAGAATCGCCCTATCTATCAATAAACAAATGGATCAACCTGATCACTAAACGGCATAGCGAGAAAAAAATTCGAAATGACAGAATTAAGTTTTTTTTGTCGCCGCAACATTGCATTAAAATGCAATAATGTGCGATCAAAAGAACGTTTCTGCCCCAAGATGGTATCATTAGCCCCTTTAACCCCAAGGGTGGTTTGCACGTTAATGACCGGGCCAATTTTTACAATTCTGACCACTGTCCCTTTATGAGGTTATAACTCTGGAACGCTTCAACGGATCTTGGCGATTCTGACACTGTTTTCTCGAGACATATTGTACTTCATGATCGTGGTAAAATTTCTTCGATAAAACTTGCGTTTACTTGTGAAAAAAACGGAAATTTGGCGAAAATTTTGAAAATTTCGCAATTTTTCAACTTTGAATTTTTATGCACTTAAATCCCAGAGATATGTCACACAAAATACTTAATAGGTAACATTTCCCACATGTCTACTTTACATCAGCACAATTTAGGAACCAAAATTTTTTTTTGTTAGGGAGTTATAAGGGTTAAAAGTTGACCAGCAATTTCTCATTTTTGCAACACCATTTTTTTTTAGGGACCACATCTCATTTGAAGTCATTTTGAGGGGTCTATATGATAGAAAATACCCAAGTGTGACACCATTCTAAAAACTGAACCCCTCAAGGTGCTCAAAACCACATTCAAGAAATTTATTAACCCTTCAGGTGTTTCACAGGAATTTTTGGAATGTTTAAATAAAAATTAGCATTTACATTTTTATTACACAAAATTTATTTCAGCTCCAATTTGTTTTATTTTACCAAAGGTAACAGGAGAAAATAGCCTCCAAAAGTTGTTGTACAATTTGTGCTGAGTACACTGATACCCCATATGTGGGGGTAACCCACTGTTTGGGCGCACCGCAGAGCTCGGAAGGGAAGGAGCACCATTTGACTTTTCAATGCAAAATTGACTGGAATTGAGATGGAACGCCATGTTGCGTTTGGAGAGCCCCTGATGTGCCTAAACATTGAAACCCCCCACAAGTAACACCATTTTGGAAAGTAGACCCCCTAAGGAACTTATCTAGATGTGTGGTGAGCACTTTGACCCACCAAGTGCTTCACAGAAGTTTATAATGCAGAGCCGTAAAAATAAAAAATCATATTTTTTCACAAAAATTATCTTTTTGCCCCCAATTTTTTATTTTCCCAAGGGTAAGAGAAGAAATTGGACTCTAAAAGTTGTTGTGCAATTTGTCCTGAGTACGCCGATACCCCATATGTGGGGGTAAACCACTGTTTGGGCGCATAGCAGAGCTCGGAAGGGAAGGAGCGCCATTTGACTTTTCAATGCAAAATTGACTGGAATTAAGATGGGACGACATGTTGCGTTTGGAGGGCCCCTGATGTGCCTAAACATTGAAACCCCCCACAAGTGACACCATTTTGGAAAGTAGACCCCCTAAGGAACTTATCTAGATGTGTTGTGAGAACTTTGATCCCCCAAGTGTTTCACTACAGTGTATAACGCAGAGCCGTGAAAATAAAAAATATTTTTTTTTCCACAAAAATTATTTTTTAGCCCCCAGTTTTGTATTTTCCCAAGGGTAACAGGAGAAATTGGACCCCAAAAGTTGTTGTCCAATTTGTCCTGAGTATGCTGATACCCCATATGTTGGAAGGAACCACTGTTTGGGCGCATGGCAGAGCTCGGAAGGGAAGGAGCGCCATTTGGAATGCAGACTTAGATGGATTGGTCTGCAGGCATCACGTTGCCTTTGCAGAGCCCCTGATGTACACAAACAGTAGAAACCCCCTACAAGACCCCATATTGGAAGCTAGACCTCCCAAGGAACTTATCTAGATGTGTTGTGAGAACTTTGATCCCCCAAGTGTTTCACTACAGTTTACAACGCAGAGCCGTGAAAATAAAAAATCTTTATTTTTCCCACAAAAATGATTTTTAGCCCCCCAAATTTATATTTTCCCAAGGGTAGCAAGAGAACTTGGATGCCAAAAGTTGTTGTCCAATTTGTCCCGAGTACGCTGATGCCCCATATGTTGGGGTAAACCCCTGTTTGGGCGCACGGGAAAGCTCGGAAGGGAAGGAGCACTGTTTTACTTTTTCAATGCAGAATTGGCTGGAATTGAGTTCGGACGCCATGTCGCGTTTGGAGAGCCCCTGATGTGCCTAAACAGTGGAAACTCCCCAATTCTAACTGAAACCCTAATCCAAACACACCCCTAACCCTAATCCCAATGGTAACCCTAACCACACCCCTAACCCTGACACACCCCTAACTCTAATCCCAACCCTAATCCCAACCGTAAATGTAATCCAAACCCTAACCCTAACTTTAGCCCCAACACTAACCCTAACTTTAGCTCCAACCCTAGCCCCAACCATAACCCTAGCCCTAACCCTAGCCCTAACCCTAGCCCTAACCCAGCCCTAACCCTAGCCCTAACCCTAGCCCTAATCCTAGCCTTAACCCTAACCATAATGGGAAAATGGAAATAAATACATTTTTTTAATTTTATTATTATTCCCTAACTAAGGGGGTGATGAAGGGGGGTTTGAGTTACTTTTATAGCATTTTTTATAGCGGATTTTTTTGATTGGCAGTCGTCACACACTAAAAGACGCTTTTTATAGCAAAAACGTTTTTGCGTCTCCACATTTTGAGACCTATCATTTTTCCACATTTTGGTCCACAGAGTAATGTGAGGTCTTGTTTTTTGCAGAACGAGTTGACGTTTTTATTAGTAACATTTTTGGACACGTGACAGTTTTTGATCGCTTTTTATTCCGATTTTTGTGAGGCAGAATGACCAAAAACCAGCTATTCATGAATTTCTTTTGGGGGAGGCGTTTATACCGTTCCACGTTTGGTAAAATGGATAAAGCAGTTTTATTCGTCGGGTCAGTACAATTACAGGGATACCTCATTTATATCATTTTTTTATTCTTTGGCGCTTTTATACGATAAAAACTATTTTATAGAATAAATAATTATTTTGGCATCGCTTTATTCTGAGGACTATAACTTTTTTATTTTTTCTTTGATGATGCTGTATTGTGGCTCGTTTTTTGCGGGACAAGATGACGTTTTCAGCGGTACCATGGTTATTTATATCCGTCTTTTTGATCGCGTGTTATTCCACTTTTTGTTCGGCGGTATGATAATAAAGCGTTGTTTTTTGCCTCGTTTTTTTTTTTCCTACGGTGTTCACTGAAGGGGTTAACTAGTGATATAGTTTTATAGGTGGGGTCGTTACGGACGCGGTGATACTAAATATGTGTACTTTTATTGTTTTGTTTTTTTTATTTAGATAAAGAAATATATTTATGGGAATAATATTTTTTTTTCTTTATTTAGGAATTTATTTATTTTTTTATTTATTTTTTTTACACATGTGGAAATTTTTTTTTTTACTTTTTTTACTTTGTCCCGGGGGGGACATCACAGATCGCTGATCTGACAGTTTGCACAGCACTCTGTCAGATCACCGATCTGCCTCACAGCACTGCAGGCTTACCACAGCCTGCTCTGAGCAGACACTCGGTAAGCCACCTCCCTCCTTGCAGGACCCAGATGCCGCGGCCATCTTGGATATGGGCACCTGCAGCGAGGAGGAGGTAAGAGACCCTCGCAGCAACGCGATCACATCGCGTTGCTCCGGGGGTCTCAGGGAAGCCCGCAGGGAGCCCCCTCCCTGCGCGATGCTTCCCTGTACCGCCAGCACACCACGATCATGTTTGATCGCGGTGTGCCGGGGGTTAATGTGCCGGGGGCGGTCCGTGACCGCTCCTGGCACATAGTGCCGGATGTCAGCTGCGATGGTCAGCTGGCACCCGGCCGCGATCAGCCGCGCTCCCCCCATGAGCGCCGCCGTTCGCGCTGGACGTACTATCCCGTCGGTGGTCATACGGGCCCACCCCACCTCGACGGGATAGTACGTCCAATGTCAGAAAGGGGTTAAAAAGGTTAGCTCAGCATACAAAAAATAAGCCCTCACTTGACAACAGATCATGAAAAATGGAGACGCTATGGGTATCGGAAAATTGCGCAATTTTTTTTTAGCAAAGTTTGGAATTTTTTTTCACCACTTAGATAAAAAAGAACCTAGACATGTTTGGTGTCTATGAACTCATAATAACCTGGAGAATTATAATGTCAGGTCAGTTTTAGCATTTAGTGAACCTAGCAAAAAAGCCAAACAAAAAACAAGTGTGGGATTGCACTTTTTTGCAACTTCACCGCACTTGGAATTTTTTTCCCGTTTTCTAGTACACAATGCTAAAACCAATGATGTCGTTCAAAAGTACAACTTGTCCTTCAAAAAATAATAATAAGTTATGGCTCTGGGAAGGAGGGGAGCGAAAAACAAAAACACACAACCAAAAAAAGCTAGGGTCATGAAGGGGTTAAAGGGATGTGTCACGGCAGCTGCAACCCGATCCATGGCCCTGGGCACTCCAGTTAAAGGGAAAGGTCTTTAAAGGGGTTTTGTGAATAAAGTTTGTGTTCGTCACGCCACCTGTGGTTTTCGGTCAGGGTGACTGACACTGCCTAAAGGGGTCCTCTGGGGTGATGTTATGACAGCAGTGATGGTATGGCTTCCCACAGGTGAAGCTGGGTCCCCAGGGCTCCCGATGTATAGCTGAGGATGGTGAGTGGTGTAGTAAGAAACGGAGGACACAGGTTTGCAGACTCTTTACCTGGTTTACTGAAGACTTCAGATAGCCGCAGTCCAGGGCACCAGATCACGGGTACAGGCAGGGTCCGGCCAGCTTGGAAGCAAGCTCAGAGTTCCCTCTACCAGGTGGAGTTAGAAGCCTTCCTACCAGCACTGTGGTGTAGTCCCTTGCTGCCTGTGGCTTCTGTCAAGGTCCTCACTGTTCTCTCTGTCCTCCTTAAAGGGCAGGACACTAAACTGTATGACAGGTGGCTCGAGCCTTTTTACAGGGTCTCTATCATGACCCGGGCTCTATGCGCCACTGTGTCTCCAGGTGTTAGGGTGGGCAGGTGACGTGTAGTCCAGCTGTCCTACCGGTTTCTGCTGTGCCTCGTGGAATCCGACACAACCTCGGTCTTCTAACTACTGGTGTCTGCGCTCTGCAGGGAGGTAGCTCAAACGCAGCTATTCTCCCCAGTTATCAGTCTCCTGTGCTTCTCTCTCCTCCACGATCACTACAATCTGTTCTTCCTTCAATGTTGTCTCTGTCCAGAAGCTGCAGCACCCTCTTAGCTGCATGGCCCCTTCAGTCCTTCTGGCTCTCTCTACTCTCTGTCTCTCTGACAGGAACTAACTGACTTTCCCTCCAGACCAGAATATATATATAGTATATGTATATATATAGGGCAGCCACCCATAAGCTGGATCAGAGCTCCCCCTTCTGGCCTGGAGTGTGAACATGTTGTATGCTTGTGTTTACCTGATGAAAGAGATCTTCCCTTGCTTCCAAGCGTGACAACACTCTCCCCCTGAGGAAAGCAATGCCACTGTAACAACCAGGACCCTGGGGTGTTACAATTGCATCATTCATATGATCACATGGTGTGAATATCATTATCAAGACCTTCATCAACTGCGATTCACACCATGCAGTCTACCGTAACGAGTGCCGCTCATGCAACGTATGATACGTCGGATGCACGATACGTAAATTAAAAAGATGCTTTGCAGATCACATACCCAACATTGGAAACAAAAACAGTGCATACTCCGGGGTGGTCAAACATTTCATAACCACACACAAAGTGACATGTCAAATTTTTCTTTTTTTGTCATTCAAAGAGCTGTATGCCCAAGAGAGGTGGTAATTGGCAAAGACAGGTTGCCTTACGTGAAGCATTTTGGATTTTGAAACTGGACACCAAGTTTCCGAACGGGATGAATTACAGAAATGATCTGTTTTATGTATCTAAAATGTAAAATGCTGCGGAATATGTTGGCATTATAGAAATAAAATTATTATTATGTATATTCATTTTTATTTTTCCTGTATTCAGGTTCAAATTCATTTAACAATTATGTATTTATATAAATTGTTTGATCAATTTCATATTTTCTTCTCTTGAATATATATATATTTTTTGGTCCTAGGTCTGCCTATTTATTTTCTGTTTTCATTCCTTAGATGGATCTGTATTTCACTGAATGTTCCTCCATGTCCGCACGATTATTGAACACATACAATCCCGTTCAGCTGCAACCGCAGGTTTTTGGTGAACGTGCAAGGCACCTTAGGCATGAATTTATCTTCTGATCTTATGATTTCATTATCAAGAAGTACAGTGGGGAAAAAAAGTATTTAGCCAGCCACCAATTGTGCAAGTTTTCCCTCTTAAAAAGATGAGAGAGGCCTGTAATTGACATCATAGGTAGACCACAACTATGAGAGTCAAAATGAGAAAACAAATCCAGAAAATCTCCTTGTCTGATTTTACAAGATTTATTTTGCAAATTATGGTGGAAAATAAGCATTTGGTCATTAACAAAAGTTCATCTCAATATTTTGTTATATATCCTTTGTTGGCAATGACAGAGGTCAAACATTTTCTGTAAGTCTTCACAAGGTTGGCACACACTGTTGTTGGTATGTTGACCCATTCCTCCATGCAGATCTCCTCTAGAGCAGTGATGTTTTGGGCCTGTCACTGGGCAAAACGGACTTTCAACTCCCTCCAAAGGTTTTCTATGGGGTTGAGCTCTGGAGACTGGCTAGGCCACTCATATGCTTCTTATGAAGCCACTCCTTCATTACCCTGGCGGTGTGCTTGGGATCATTATCATGCTGAAAGACCCATCTACGTTTCATCTTCAATGTCCTTGCTGATGGAAGGAGGTTTGCACTCAAAATCTCACAATACATGGCCCCATTCATTCTTTCATGTATACAGATCAGTAATCCTGGTCCCTTTGTAGAGAAATAGCCCCAAAGCATGATGTTGCCACCCCCATGCTTCACAGTAGGTATGGTGTTCTTTGGATGCAACTCAGCATTCTGTCTCCTCCAAACACGATGAGTTTTGTTTCTACCAAACAGGTCTACTTTGGTTTCATCAGACCATATGACATTCTCCCAATACTCTTCTGGATAATCCAAATGCTCTCTAGCAAACTTCAGACGGGCCCGCCGGACATGTACTGGCTTAAGCAGGGGGACACGTCTGGCACTACAGGATCTGAGTCCCTGGCGGCATAGTGTGTTACTGATGGTAGCATTTGTTATGGTGGTCCCAGCTCTATGCAGGTCATTCACTAGACCCCCATGTGGTGAGATTTTGCATGGAGCCCCAGATCAAGGGAGATTATCATTGCTCTTGTATGTCTTCCATTTTCTTATTATTGCTCCCACAGTTGATTTCATCACACCGAGCTGCTCGCCCATTGTAGATTTAGTCTTCCCAGCCTGGTTCAGGGCTAAAATTTTGTTTCTGGTGGCCTCCGACAGCTCTTTGGTCTTCACCATAGTGGAGTTTGGAGTGTGACTGTTTGAGGTTGTGGACAGGTGTCTTTTATACTGATCACAAGGTCAAACAGGTGCCATTACTACAGGTAATGAGTGGAGGACAGAGGAGCCTCTTAAAGAAGAAGTTACAGGACTGTGAGAGCCAGAAATCTTGCATGTTTTTAGGTGACCAAATACTTATTTTCCATCATAATTTGAAAAATAAATCTTGCCAAATCAGACAAGGTGATTAGACCAGGTGACCAGAATGATGGAAAGAGAAAAGTATGGCGAAGGCGAGGTACAGCTCATGATCCAAAGCATACCACATCATCTGTAAAGCACGGCGGAGGCAGTGTGATGGCTTGGGCATGTGTCATGATTCCCCAATGGCATGGGAACATCAGAAACACAAAATAACAGACTAGCCCTCGGGTGATGGAAACTCAAGCTGACCGTGACCTAAATCTACCACACAACTAACAGTAGCCAGGAAGCATTCCTACGGCTGCCTAGATGCCATGCGCCAGCCGGAGAACTAACTACGCCTGGAAGAGGAAGGAACAGACCTGGCTTACCTCTAGTGAAATTCCCCAAAGATGATAGTAGCCCCCACATATATTAACGGTGAGTTCAGAGGAAAAGACATACACAGTATGAAGGTAGATTTAGCAAAGCGAGGTCCACTTACTAGATAGAGGAAGGATACAAAAGAGGACTTCACGGTCAGCTGAAAAACCCTTTCAAAAACCCATCCTGAAATTACTTTAAGACTCCTGTGTCAACTCATGACACAGGAGTGGCAATTTCAGTCCACAAGAGCTTCCAGTAACAGGAAATGACAAACTGTAAACTGGACAAAAAATACAAAACAAAAAGGACAAGAGTCCACTTAGCTGATCAGCAGACTGGTAGCAGGAACATGCAACTGAAAGACTCAGGTTACAATGATGACCGGCAAGGAAGTGACTGGAGAGCAAGGCTAAATAGGGAACTCCCAAAACTGATAGAAGCAGGTGAGCTGAGGCAGAAAAGAACACACAAGTCTCCAGTACCACCAGCCACCACTAGGGGAGCCCAAAAAGCGGATCACAACAGTACCCCCCCCCCTTAAGGAGGGGGCACCGAACCCTCACAAGAACCGCCAGGGCGACCTGGATGAGCCCTATGAAAGGCACAAACCAAATCCGAGGCATGAACATCAGAGGCAGTTACCCAAGAATTATCTTCCTGACCATAGCCCTTCCATTTAACCAGATACTGGAGTCTCCGCCTGGAAATACGGGAGTCCAAGATCTTCTCTATAACATACTCCAATTCACCCTCAACCAGCACAGGAGCAGGAGGCTCAGCAGAAGGAACCACCGGCACCTCGTATCTCCGCAACAACGACCGATGGAACACATTATGGATAGCGAAAGATGCCGGGAGGTCCAAACGAAAGGAAACAGGGTTAATAATCTCCAAAATCCTATAGGGGCCGATGAACCGAGGCTTAAATTTAGGAGAAGAAACCCTCATTGGGACAAAACGGGAAGACAACCACACCAAGTCCCCAACACGAAGGCGAGGACCAACCCGACGCTGGCGGTTAGCAAACCGCTGAGTCCTCTCCTGGGACAAATTCAAATTGTCCACCACTAGTTCCCAAATCCGATACAACCGATCCACCACAGCATCTACTCCAGGACAATCCGAAGACTCCGCCTGACCAGAAGAAAAACGGGGATGAAACCCCGAATTGCAAAAGAAAGGGGAAACCAAAGTGGCCGAACTAGCCCGATTATTAAGAGCAAACTCCGCCAACGGCAAAAAGGCAACCCAATCATCCTGATCCGCAGACACAAAACACCTCAAATACGTCTCCAAAGTCTGATTAGCTCGCTCCGTCTGGCCATTAGTCTGAGGATGGAAGGCAGACGAAAAAGACAAATCAATGCCCAACCTGGCACAGAATGCCCGCCAAAATCTAGAAACGAACTGGGTACCCCTATCAGAAACGATATTTTCAGGAATACCATGCAAGCGAACCACATTTTGAAAAAACAAAGGAACCAACTCAGACGAGGAAGGCAACTTCGGCAATGGCACCAAATGAACCATCTTAGAAAAACGGTCACACACCACCCAGATAACAGACATCCTCTGAGAGACAGGAAGATCAGAAATAAAGTCCATCGAGATGTGCGTCCAAGGCCTCTTCGGAATAGGCAAGGGCAACAACAACCCGCTAGCCCTAGAACAACAAGGCTTGGCCCGAGCACACACATCACAAGACTGCACAAAAACACGCACATCTCGAGACAGAGATGGCCACCAGAAGGATCTAGCCACCAAATCCCTGGTACCAAAAATTCCAGGATGACCCGCCAGCGTAGAAGAATGAACCTCCGAGATGACTCTACTGGTCCAATCATCAGGAACAAACAGTCTACCAGGTGGACAGCGATCAGGTCTATCCGCCTGAAACTCTTGCAAAGCACGTCGCAGATCTGGGGAAATAGCGGATAATATCACCCCATCCTTAAGGATACCTGTAGGTTCCGAATCACCAGGGGAATCAGGCTCAAAACTCCTAGAAAGGGCATCTGCCTTCACATTCTTAGAACCTGGTAGATATGAGACCACAAAATTAAACCGAGAGAAAAACAACGACCAGCACGCCTGTCTAGGATTCAGGCGCCTGGCAGACTCAAGATAAATCAGATTCTTGTGATCAGTCAAAACCACCACCTGATGTCTAGCACCCTCAAGCCAATGACGCCACTTCTCAAATGCCCACTTCATGGCCAAAAGCTCCCGATTACCGACATCATAATTTCTTTCGGCGGCAGAAAATTTTCGAGAAAAGAACGCACAAGGTCTCATCACTGAGCAATCGGAACTTTTCTGCGACAAAACCACCCCCGCTCCGATCTCGGAAGCATCGACCTCAACCTGACAGGGGAGAGAGACATCAGGCTGGCGCAACACAGGGGCAGACGAAAAGCGGCGCTTAAGTTCCCGAAAGGCCTCCACAGCGGCAGAGGACCAATTGGCAACATCAGCACCCTTCTTAGTCAAATCCGTAAGGGGCTTAGCAACACCAGAAAAACCAGTTATAAATCGACGATAAAAATTAGCAAAGCCCAAGAACTTCTGAAGACCCTTTAGAGAAGTAGGCTGCGTCCAGTCACAAATAGCCCGAACCTTGACAGGGTCCATCTGAACAGAAGAAGGGGAAAAAATGTACCCCAAAAAGGAAATCTTTTGAAGCCCAAAAACACACTTAGAACCCTTTACACACAGAGAATTCTCCCGCAAGACCTGAAAAACCCTCCTGACCTGCTGAACATGAGACTCCCAGTCCTCAGAAAAAATCAAAATATCGTCCAAATACACAATCATAAATTTATCCAGATATTCACGGAAAATATCATGCATAAAGGACTGAAAAACTGAAGGTGCATTAGAAAGGCCGAAAGGCATTACTAAATACTCAAAGTGGCCCTCAGGCGTATTAAATGCGGTTTTCCACTCATCCCCTTGCTTAATTCGCACCAAATTATACGCCCCACGGAGATCAATCTTGGAGAACCACTTAGCCCCCCTTATGCGAGCAAACAAATCAGTAAGCAGCGGCAACGGATACTGATATTTGACAGTAATTTTATTCAGGAGTCGATAATCAATACAAGGCCTCAGCGAGCCATCCTTTTTAGAGACAAAGAAAAACCCAGCTCCTAAAGGTGATGAAGAAGGACGAATATGTCCCTTTTCCAGGGACTCCTTAACATACTCTCGCATGGCAGCATGCTCAGGTACAGATAGGTTAAACAAACGACCCTTTGGAAATTTACTGCCTGGAATCAGATCTATGGCGCAATCATACTCTCTGTGGGGAGGGAGAGAACCAATTTTAGGCTCTTCAAAAATATCCCCAAAATCCGACAAAAATGCCGGAACCTCAGAGGGAATAGATGACGAGATAGAAACCAAAGGTATGTCCCCATGAGCCCCCCGGCATCCCCAGCTTAACACAGACATAGTTTTCCAGTCCAGTACTGGGTTATGAGATTGCAACCATGGTAATCCAAGCACTAACACATCATGTAAATTATGCAACACGAGGAAGCGAATCATCTCCTGATGGTCTGGAGTCATACGCATAGTCACTTGCGTCCAGAACTGTGGTCTATTACAAGCCAGAGGTGTAGAATCAATACCCTTCAGAGGTATAGGAACTTCCAGAGGCTCCAAATCAAACCCACAGCGCCTGGCGAAGGACCAATCCATGAGACTCAGAGCGGCGCCAGAGTCCACATAGGCATCCACGGTAATAACTGATAATGAACAAATCAGAGTTACAGACAGAAGAAATTTAGACTGTAAAGTGCCAATAGAAACAGACTTGTCAACCTTCCTAGTACGTTTAGAGCATGCTGATATAACATGCGCGGAATCACCACAGTAGAAGCACAAGCCATTTTTGCGCCTATAATTCTGCCGCTCGCTTCTGGACAGAATTCTGTCACATTGCATTTTCTCTGGCGTCCCTTCAGAAGATACCGCCAAATGGTGCACGGGTTTGCGCTCCCGCAAACGCCGATCAATCTGAATCGCCATTGTGATGGACTCATTCAGACCTGTGGGCGTAGGAAACTGTTATGACCCCAATGGCGAGGGTCTCAGAGGAACGTGGAAGTCTGCAGAATACAAAAATCCAGCTCATAGGGCAGTGGTAACTGGGTTGACCATATATCTAATCCTAACGCCAACACTAGAAGTAGCCGGGGATCATTCCTACGTTGATTCTAGATGACACGCGCCAGCCGGAGAATCTAGCTACCCCTAGTAGAGGAAAACAAAGACCTTTCTTGCCTCCAGAGAAGGGAACCCCAAAGCTGGATAGAAGCCCCCCACAAATAATAACGGTGAGGTAAGAGGAAATGACAAACACAGAAATGAACCAGGTTTAGCACAGAGAGGCCCGCTTACTGATAGCAGAATAAAGAAAGGTAACTTATATGGTCAACAAAAACCCTATCAAAATCCACACTGGAAATTCAAGAACCCCCGAACCGTCTAACGGTCCGGGGGGAGAACACCAGCCCCCTAGAGCTTCCAGCAAAGGTCAGGATACAGATATGGAACAAGCTGGACAAAAATACAAAACCAAAACAAATAACAAAAAGCAAAAGGCAGACTTAGCTGATATAACTGGAACCAGGATCAGTAGACAAGAGCACAGCAGACTAGCTCTGATAACTACGTTGCCAGGCATAGAACTGAAGGTCCAGGGAGCTTATATAGCATCACCCCTAACTAACGACCCAGGTGCGGATAAAAGGAATGACAGAAAAACCAGAGTCAAAAAACTAGTAACCACTAGAGGGAGCAAAAAGCAAATTCACAACAGTACCCCCCCCTTAGTGAGGGGTCACCGAACCCTCACCACGACCACCAGGGCGATCAGGATGAGCGGCATGAAAGGCACGAACTAAATCGGCCGCATGAACATCAGAGGCGACCACCCAGGAATTATCCTCCTGACCATAGCCCTTCCACTTGACCAGGTACTGAAGCCTCCGCCTGGAGAGGCGAGAATCCAGGATCTTCTCCACCACGTACTCCAACTCGCCCTCAACCAACACCGGAGCAGGAGGCTCAGCAGAAGGAACTACAGGCACAATGTACCGCCGCAACAAGGACCTATGAAATACATTGTGAATAGCAAACGACACAGGAAGATCCAGACGAAAAGATACAGGATTAAGGATTTCCAATATCTTGTAAGGCCCAATAAAACGAGGTTTAAATTTGGGAGAGGAGACCTTCATAGGAACAAAGCGGGAAGAAAGCCATACCAAATCCCCAACGCGTAGTCGGGGACCCACACCGCGGCGGCGGTTGGCAAAGCGCTGAGCCCTCTCCTGTGACAACTTCAAGTTGTCCACCACATGATTCCAGATCCGCTGCAACCTATCCACCACAGAATCCACCCCAGGACAGTCAGAAGGCTCCACATGACCCGAAGAAAAGCGAGGATGGAAACCAGAGTTGCAGAAAAAAGGCGAAACCAAGGTGGCGGAACTAGCCCGATTGTTAAGGGCAAACTCAGCCAACGGCAAGAATGTCACCCAATCGTCCTGATCAGCAGAGACAAAACACCTCAAATAAGCCTCCAAAGTCTGATTGGTTCGCTCCGTCTGTCCATTAGTCTGAGGATGGAAAGCAGACGAAAACGACAAATCAATGCCCATCCTACTACAAAAGGATCGCCAGAACCTGGAAACGAACTGGGATCCTCTGTCTGACACAATATTCTCAGGGATGCCGTGCAAACGAACCACCTTCTGGAAAAACACAGGAACCAGATCGGAAGAGGAAGGCAGCTTAGGCAAAGGAACCAAATGGACCATCTTGGAGAAGCGATCACATATCACCCAGATAACGGACATGCCCTGAGATAGCGGAAGATCAGAAATGAAATCCATGAAGATATGTGTCCAAGGTCTCTTCGGGACAGGCAAGGGCAAGAGCAAACCGCTGGCACGAGAACAGCAAGGCTTAGCTCGAGCACAAGTCCCACAGGACTGCACAAATGACCGCACATCCCTTGACAAGGAAGGCCACCAAAAGGACCTGGCCACCAGATCTCTGGTGCCAAAAATTCCCGGGTGACCTGCCAACACCGAGGAATGAACCTCGGAAATGACTCTGCTGGTCCACTTATCCGGGACAAACAGTCTGTCAGGTGGACAAGACTCAGGCCTATCAGCCTGAAATCTCTGCAACACACGTCGCAGATCCGGAGAAATAGCTGACAAGATAACTCCATCTTTAAGAATACCAACAGGATCAGCGACTTCAGGAGCATCAGGCACAAAGCTCCTAGAAAGAGCATCGGCCTTCACATTCTTTGAACCTGGTAAATACGAGACAACAAAATCAAAGCGGGAGAAAAACAATGACCAGCGGGCCTGTCTCGGATTAAGGCGTTTAGCAGACTCGAGATACATCAGATTTTTGTGATCAGTCAAGACCACCACACGATGCTTAGCACCCTCGAGCCAATGACGCCACTCCTCAAATGCCCATTTCATGGCCAACAACTCCCGATTGCCCACATCATAATTTCGCTCGGCAGGCGAAAACTTCCTAGAGAAAAAGGCACAAGGTTTCATAACAGAGCAACCAGGGCCTCTCTGCGACAAAACGGCCCCTGCTCCAATCTCTGAAGCATCCACCTCAACCTGAAAGGGAAGTGAGACATCAGGCTGGCACAAAACAGGCGCCGAAGTAAACCGGCGTTTCAACTCCTGGAAAGCCTCCACGGCAGCAGGAGCCCAGTTAGCTACATCGGAGCCCTTCTTGGTCATATCCGTCAAAGGTTTCACAATGCTAGAAAAATTAGCGATAAAGCGACGGTAGAAGTTAGCGAAACCCAAGAACTTCTGAAGACTCTTAACTGACGAGGGCTGAGTCCAATCAAGAATAGCTCGGACCTTGACTGGGTCCATCTCCACAGCAGAAGGGGAAAAAATGAACCCCAAAAAGGGAACCTTCTGTACACCAAAGAGACACTTTGAGCCCTTGACAAACAAAGAATTTTCACGCAAAATTTTAAAGACCAACCTGACCTGCTCCACATGCGAATCCCAATTATCAGAAAAAACCAAAATATCATCCAGATAAACAATCAAAAATTTATCCAGATACTTCCGGAAAATGTCATGCATAAAGGACTGAAAAACTGAAGGCGCATTGGAGAGCCCAAAAGGCATCACCAAGTACTCAAAATGACCTTCGGGCGTATTGAATGCGGTTTTCCATTCATCACCTTGCTTAATGCGCACAAGGTTGTACGCACCACGAAGGTCTATCTTGGTGAACCACTTGGCACCTTTAATCCGGGCAAACAAGTCAGACAACAGCGGTAAAGGATACTGAAATTTGACAGTGATCTTATTTAAAAGCCGATAATCAATACAAGGTCTCAAAGATCCGTCCTTTTTTGCCACAAAAAAGAATCCCGCACCAAGAGGGGAAGAAGACGGACGAATATGTCCTTTCTCCAGAGACTCCTTGATATATGAACGCATAGCGGTATGTTCAGGTACCGACAGATTAAACAGTCTTCCCTTAGGAAATTTAGTGCCTGGGATCAAATCTATAGCACAGTCACAGTCCCTATGAGGAGGCAGTGCACTGGACTCAGACTCACTGAAGACATCCTGATAATCAGACAAATACTCAGGAACTTCCGAAGGCGTAGAAGAAGCAATAGACACAGGCAGGGAATCCCCATGAATACCACGACAGCCCCAACTAGAGATAGACATAGCCTTCCAGTCCAGGACTGGATTATGGGTCTGTAACCATGGCAGCCCTAAAACAACCAAATCATGCATTTTATGTAAAACCAGGAAACGTATCACCTCGCGGTGTTCAGGAGTCATGCACATGGTAACCTGTGTCCAATACTGTGGTTTATTTGCTGCCAATGGCGTAGCATCAATACCCCTAAGAGGAATAGGATTTTCTAATGGTTCAAGAGCAAAACCACAGCGCTTAGCAAATGACAGATCCATAAGACTCAGGGCAGCACCTGAATCAACAAACGCCATGACAGGATAAGACGACAGTGAGCAAATCAAAGTTACAGACAGAATAAATTTAGGTTGCAAATTACCAACGGTGACAGGACTAACAACCTTAGCTATACGTTTAGAGCATGCTGAGATAACATGTGTAGAATCACCACAGTAGTAGCACAAGCCATTCCGGCGTCTATGAATTTTCCGCTCATTTCTAGTCAGGATTCTATCACATTGCATTAAATCAGGTGTCTGTTCAGACAACACCATGAGGGAATTTGCGGTTTTTCTATCACATTGCACCGAATTAGGTGTCTGTTCAGACAACACCATGAGGGAATTTGCGGTTTTGCGCTCCCGCAACCGCCGGTCAATTTGAATAGCCAGTGCCATAGTATCATTCAGACCTGTGGGAATGGGAAAACCCACCATAACATTTTTAATGGCTTCAGAAAGGCCATTTCTAAAATTAGCGGCCAGTGCACACTCGTTCCAATGTGTCAGCACGGACCATTTCCGAAATTTTTGGCAATACACTTCAGCCTCGTCCTGCCCCTGAGACATAGCCAGCAAGGCCTTTTCTGCCTGAATCTCAAGATTGGGTTCCTCATAAAGTAAACCGAGCGCCAGAAAAAACGCATCAATATCAGCCAATGCCGGATCTCCTGGCGCCAGCGAAAAAGCCCAATCCTGAGGGTCGCCCCGTAAGAACGAAATAATAATTTTTACTTGCTGAGCAGAGTCTCCAGATGAACAGGGTCTCAGGGACAAAAACAATTTACAATTATTCCTGAAATTCCTAAACTTAAACCTGTCTCCGGAAAACAGTTCAGGAATCGGTATTTTAGGTTCTGACCTAGGATTTCTGATAACATAGTCTTGTATGCCCTGCACACGAGTAGCCAGCTGGTCCACACTTGTAATCAAGGTCTGGACATTCATGTCTGCAGCAAGCATAGCCACTCTGAGGTAAAGGGGAAGAAGAAAAAAAAAAAAAAAAACTCAGAATCTTCTTTCTTATAATCCCTCTTCTGCAATGCATTAAACATTTAATACTGGCCTGGCAAACTGTTATGACCCCAATGGCGAGGGTCTCAGAGGAACGTGGAAGTCTGCAGAATACAAAAATCCAGCTCATAGGGCAGTGGTAACTGGGTTGACCATATATCTAATCCTAACGCCAACACTAGAAGTAGCCGGGGATCATTCCTACGTTGATTCTAGATGACACGCGCCAGCCGGAGAATCTAGCTACCCCTAGTAGAGGAAAACAAAGACCTTTCTTGCCTCCAGAGAAGGGAACCCCAAAGCTGGATAGAAGCCCCCCACAAATAATAACGGTGAGGTAAGAGGAAATGACAAACACAGAAATGAACCAGGTTTAGCACAGAGAGGCCCGCTTACTGATAGCAGAATAAAGAAAGGTAACTTATATGGTCAACAAAAACCCTATCAAAATCCACACTGGAAATTCAAGAACCCCCGAACCGTCTAACGGTCCGGGGGGAGAACACCAGCCCCCTAGAGCTTCCAGCAAAGGTCAGGATACAGATATGGAACAAGCTGGACAAAAATACAAAACCAAAACAAATAACAAAAAGCAAAAGGCAGACTTAGCTGATATAACTGGAACCAGGATCAGTAGACAAGAGCACAGCAGACTAGCTCTGATAACTACGTTGCCAGGCATAGAACTGAAGGTCCAGGGAGCTTATATAGCAACACCCCTAACTAACGACCCAGGTGCGGATAAAAGGAATGACAGAAAAACCAGAGTCAAAAAACTAGTAACCACTAGAGGGAGCAAAAAGCAAATTCACAACAGGAAACCCCACCATGACATCCTTAACGGCATCAGAAAGGCCTTCTCTGAAAATTGCCGCTAGGGCACACTCATTCCACTGAGTAAGCACAGACCATTTACGAAATTTTTGGCAGTATATCTCAGCTTCATCTTGCCCTTGAGACAGGGCTATTAAAGCTTTTTCAGCTTGAATCTCCAAATTAGGTTCCTCATACAGCAACCCTAAAGCCAGAAAAAACGCATCCACATTGAGCAACGCAGGATCCCCTGGTGTCAATGAAAATGCCCAATTTTGAGGGTCACCTCGCAGCAAAGAAATCACAATCTTAACCTGCTGAACAGGATCTCCAGAGGAGTGAGGTCTGAGAGAAAGGAATAATTTACAATTACATTTGAAATTCAGAAACCGAGATCTATCTCCGGAAAATACCTCTGGTGTAGGAATCTTAGGTTCAGAAATAGGAGTACGTATAACATAATCTTGTAAATTCTGAACCTTCGTAGCAAGATTATTTAAACCTGCAGCCAAACTCTGAGAGTCCATCCTTAAACCGGAGAGATCAGAGCCATTCAAGGATTAGAAGGAGAGAAAGGCAAGGCTGTAAATAGAGCAGAAATACAACTGAGCCAACTAAGTAGCAAACATGTGAGGGGAAAAAAAAAAAAAATCTACAGACTTCTTTTACTCTCCTTTCTTCTGCCAATTACTTTAACTTGGCCGGTCATACTGTCATGATTCCCCAATGGCATGGGAACATCAGAAACACAAAATAACAGACTAGCCCTCGGGTGATGGAAACTCAAGCTGACCGTGACCTAAATCTACCACACAACTAACAGTAGCCAGGAAGCATTCCTACGGCTGCCTAGATGCCATGCGCCAGCCGGAGAACTAACTACGCCTGGAAGAGGAAGGAACAGACCTGGCTTACCTCTAGTGAAATTCCCCAAAGATGATAGTAGCCCCCACATATATTAACGGTGAGTTCAGAGGAAAAGACATACACAGTATGAAGGTAGATTTAGCAAAGCGAGGTCCACTTACTAGATAGAGGAAGGATACAAAAGAGGACTTCACGGTCAGCTGAAAAACCCTTTCAAAAACCCATCCTGAAATTACTTTAAGACTCCTGTGTCAACTCATGACACAGGAGTGGCAATTTCAGTCCACAAGAGCTTCCAGTAACAGGAACTGACAAACTGTAAACTGGACAAAAAATACAAAACAAAAAGGACAAGAGTCCACTTAGCTGATCAGCAGACTGGTAGCAGGAACATGCAACTGAAAGACTCAGGTTACAATGATGACTGGCAAGGAAGTGACTGGAGAGCAAGGCTAAATAGGGAACTCCCAAAACTGATGGAAGCAGGTGAGCTGAGGCAGAAAAGAACACACAAGTCTCCAGTACCACCAGCCACCACTAGGGGAGCCCAAAAAGCGGATCACAACAGGCATGTATGGCTGCCAGTGGCACTGGGTCACTAGTATTTATTGATGATGTGACACAGGACAGAAGCGGCTGAATGAATTCTGAGGTCTTCAGAGCCGCCATACTGTGTGCTCAGATCCAGCCAAATGCAGCCAAACTGATTGGTCGTCGTTTCATACTAGAGATGGACAATGACCCAAAACATAAAGCGAAAGCAACTCAGGAGTTTATTAAAGCAAAGAAGTGGAATATTCTTGAATGGCCAAGTCAGTCACCTGATCTCAACCCAATTGAGCATGCATTTCACTTGTTATAGACTAAACTTCAGACAGAAAGGCCCACAAACAAACAGCAACTGAAAACCACCGCAGTGAAGGCCGAGCATCAAAAAGGAGGAAACACAGCGTCTGGTGATGTCCATGAGTTCAAGACTTCAGGCAGTCATTGCCAACAAAGGGTTTTCAACCCAGTATTAGAAATGGACAATTTATTTAAAATTATTTAATCTGTCCAATTACTTTTGGTCCCTTTAAAAACAGGGTGGCACATGTTAAGGAGCTGAAACTCCTAAACCCTTCATCCAATTTTAATGTGGATACCCTCAAATGAAAGCTGAAAGTCTGAACTTCAACTGCATCTGAATTGTTTTGTTTAAAATTCATTGTGGTAATGTCTATAACCAAAATTAGAAAAATGTTGTCTCTGTCCAAATATATATGGACTTAACTGTAATTGTGCATATTTTCCAATTTTTTTCATTGTATTATTCATTTTAATGATATTGGATATTATCCACATGTAAAATATGTCATTCAAGAATTTCTCTATACAACGTTTTTCAGCCTTTTGGGACTCAGATGTGGCTAATAACAAGCACCTGTGCTTCATTTGGAATAACGATTTGCCTCCATGTCACGTTTGGAGGGCTACTAATGTGCCAAAGCAGTGGAAACCCCCACAAGTGATTTTGGAAACTAGACCCCTCAAGGAACTTATCTAGATGTGTGATAAGCATCTTGAACCCCCAGGTGCTTCACAGAAGTTTATAACGAAGAGACGAGAAAATACAAAAATCACATTTTACCCACAAAAATGTACTTTTAGTCCTAATTTTTTAATTTTCACAAGGGTAACAGGAAAAATTGACCCAAAAATTTGTTGTGTAATTTCTCCTGAGTACGCCGATACCCCATATGTGGAGGAAAACTACTGTGTGGGTGCACGTCGGGGCTCGGAAAGGAAGAAGTGACGTTTTGGAATGCAGACTTTGATGGAATGGTCTTCGGGCGTCATGTCGAGTTTGTACCTAAACAGTGAAAAAAAACACAAGTTTCCCCATTTTAGAAACTACACCCCTCAAGGATTTTATACAGAGGTATAGTGACCATTTTGAACCCACAGGTACTACACAGAATTTGGTAACATTAGGTGGTCATATTGAAAATTTTCATTTTTTTCACGAAAATGTTGTTTTGGCCCCAAATTTGAAATTTTCACAATAGATAATAGGAGAAAATGGACCCCATAATTTGTTATGCAATTTGTCCCAAACCGACTACGGTATACCCCACATGTGGTCAAAGACTTCTGCTTGGGCACATGGCAGGGATAGGAAAGGAAAGAGTACTAGTTGCCTGGGATAGATTGTGAATGCTATGTCGCATTTGAAGAGCCCCTGACATGTGAAAACAGCAGAAGCCCCCCACCAGTGACCCCATTTTGAAAATTAGACCCTTCAAGAAATTAATCTAGGGGTGTAGTGTATTTTTGTATTTCCTGCAAATTTGTCAGGTACACAAGGGTTAATGTGTAAAACTAGACCGCACATTTTATTGTGCAATTTCTCCCGAATGCGATGTTGCCCCATATGTTGTCAGAAATTACTGTTAGGCCACACATCAGGGCTGAGAAGGAAGGAGCGCTGTTTGGCTTTTGGAGCACAGATTTTGGTAGATTAGTTTGCGGATGACATTTGCGGAGCCCTGAAGATGCCAGAACAGCAGAAAACCCCCAAAGTGACCCCATTGTAGAAACTGCACCTTTCAATGAATTTATCTACGGCTGCAGTGACTATTTTGTGACATTCATGCCAGGCTTTTTTTTCTGGAGAATTTCAAATCTGCCAGTGTATTGCCCATACATTGTGCCCCCATATATTGCATCACCCCCATACATTGTGTCCCCGTACATGGTGGCACCACATCATGCCCAGCTTGTGCTTCTGGCGATACGCACCAGTAAATTAAGAGCCTTTTTCTCCATTACAATAATGCCAAACATGTGGCTGCTTACTGTGGTTAGGCAGAGTGGGGCTCAGGAGGGACATGTGGATTTGGGAGCGCAGAATTCACTGGATTTTATTTGATGGGGCAGGAGCCATGTTGCTTTCACAGAGTCTTTGTTGTAGCAGTAACGTGGGAACCCCCTATAGTTCCCGTGACAGATGATGCACTTGGGTGGAAGTTTGTTTTGTGCGGGATAAATTTGGGTTTTTATTTTTAACATTTTGGGGTACATAATATTATTTGATAATATATTTCATAATATTTATTCCAGAATAAGGCTGGGATCACATTCTTGTGCTCTACAATGAGCACTTACCTCGGGGTTTCCATGTAAATCCCACAAAAATGCGTTTCAGATGAAACCCCCAACGGAATCACCAACCATGACGCAGATGGAGACACTTTGGACTCCTTTTGGCGCCTGCTCCGGCGGTCTCCATCTTTTAAGACATTCACAAGTCTTTGGTCACCTACACTTGTGCGCTAAAAAGATGCGTAAAAAGATGTGACACCACCGGAACACAGAACAGTCCAAAATAACTCCATCTGCCTTATAAGTGAGTGATTCCATCCTGGGTTTTATTTGAATTGCAGTTTTGGGGAACTTACATGGAAACCCTGACGTTTTTAGGTTTTGCTGTAATCACACAGTAAAAATTATTTTTTGTTTAAAAAAGTAGTTTTTTGTCGCCGTATTCTGAGAGCTTGTTAAATATGCTTATTTTGCACATTTATTTAAATCAGGACTTAACCAGGTGCGTTATTCTTAAAAGAAAAATGTCGTCATATTCTCATAAAAAGTATAGTGGTTTATTGATTGTCCACAGAAAAATCACTTTGCAGCAAAAACATAAAACAGATGAAAATAGTTACGAACAGAATGTCCATGTGTAGAGATCAGCATTTGTTACTCATCTTTTCCAAGTTCTGAATGGTAGAACCCGTCTGTCTGTGTGAAATTTGAAGATCATCATGGCTGCCTGCTAACAGCTGTTGCTTCTTCATCTCTCGTCCATGGTAAATGATGTGAAGGCAGGAGGTGACAGTCCCACGTGACAAAAAGGCCCCCCCACCCTCCTAAGAGCTGTGTTTATATATGTGTCCTCAGATCACGTGTTCCCTGTATATGGAGTCGACTTATACATCTGAGATACATACACAAAAATAGCTTTTGGTAAAGTCAGCAAGAAGCAATGCCAATGTGCTCTGTACTGAATTGAGATTAAGAATAATTCAATAAATTAATATTTAACAGAGCTGTAACGTTTTTATTTTTTGCCGAATAGAGTTGTACGATGGCTTATTTTTTGAAGGACGAGTTGCAGATTTTTTGGTACTATTTTGGGGTACATTGTATTTTTTGATCGCTTTTTATTCAGATTTTTAAGACACAGAATGAACAAAAACCAGCAATTCAGTAATTGTTTTTATGGGGGGGAGTTGCGCCGTTCACCAAGCGGTAAAACGATAAGACCGATTTGTTCGTCTGGTCGATACGATTACAGTGATACCAGATTTATATAATTTTTTATGCTTTGATCTTTTTACACACTAAAAACAATATTTTACAAAAATGAATTTGTTTTTACATCGTCCTATTCTGAGAGCTGTAACTTTTTTATTTTTTTGCTGAATGAGCCATATTATGGCTTGTTTTTTGCAGGACAGTATTGCGTTTTCATTTATATCATCTCTTTTTGATATATGAATTTTTGATTGCTTTGTATTCACTGTTTTTGTGAGTCAGTATGATGAATAAACAACATTTTTGTCTTTTCGTTTATTAATTTTTTTTTACGACATTCGGCAAAGGGAATAAATAATGTGCCAGTTTTATAGAATGGGTCGTTCCGGACACGGCGATACCAATTATGTGCACTTTTTTTGTTTATTTTTGTTTTATCACATTTTATCACAAGCGCTGCGTTTTTAGTGGCAAAACTGTTTTTAGTGATTTGTGTGTGCTTTTTTTTTTTGTTTTACTTTTTTGCATATTTTATTTTACTTTTTTTACACATTTTCACTGTACGGCAGTGTATGAGACAGTCAGTGTCTCACTGACACAGACTGTGAGACTTAACGTATTGCTGGATCTCATAGGCCACCATACCCTGGGGACATCACATGACTTTATGCAGTTAATAGCCTCTGTGTCTGTACTGTTACATACTTAGGCAGTTAACTGGTTCATGCAGCTTTACATGAACACCCGAGCCTTACACTATGGCTGGTCCAAACAACTAAAGCAATTGTTACCATCCACCTCTCGTGTCTCCCCTTTTCCTCATAGATTGTAAGCTTGTGAGCAGGGCCCTCATTCCTACTGGTATCTGTTTTGAACTGTGATTTCTGTTATGCTGTAATGTCTATTGTCTGTATAAGTCCCCTCTATAAGTTGTAAAGCGCTGCGGAATATGTTGGCGCTATATAAATAAAATTATTATTATTATTACCATGGTAACCATCGGGACCCGCGATTCTCATTGTGGGGTTACGATCGTTACTTAGGGCGGGGTGCTTTAAAATGGAGAGTGTTTCTGTTTAAATAATGTAAATTGTGGGGGTTAAGAGACTATATATATTTTGAGACAGGTACAGAGTCAAACTATACACTATATATCACTAGTCCTTAATTGATAGCATCCTTTTCCCTCAGGAACTCTCTTGCACATAGTTGCCAAAATTCCAGTTAAGTTTGGGAGGCTTCAAGAAAAACATGAGTCCTCCTTGATTTCTAAAAGAGGAGGTAATAGTCTTAGCAACCTCAGAAACCTCCTAGAACCTCCAGGAAAGTGAGGATGCTTCCTGACATGGTGTAGTGGTCAGACCGACTTCCATCAACAACTTGAACTTCAGGTTCAGAGAAAGGGGCAAGGTCTGTACAATAAAGGTTTGCTACAAAACCACAATTTCCCCGGCAAAACCGAGTAGACAAGGATACACATCAGGGTTGCGATGTTCCTGAAAAAAAAAATTGGGACAACTGGACTCGAATTCATGGAAGGCCTCACATTTTTATGGACATTTGCCCTCTAATGCCGTCTGTATCCTAAAGCGTTCCAGATACATTTACGGAGAACTTCATCTCTAAGTCCATAAATTACAGGACTGATAAATCTAGGAAGGCAGGTAAGAGCAAAGAAATGCGTAAACTGCATTAAATGAGCATCGTGTTTTATCTCCGCGAAAGGCAGAGACAAAGAAGCAAAACATAGAAGGAGCTGAAACGCGTGGAGGACGACAGTTCGAGCTGCCTTGAAAGCAGAAGACTTCTCTGAGCTGATCTTTAAGGCCACCACCATGATGTTGACATAAGTATAAAGAATTATTAACACTCCCAAAGCTAGGCTAAGGATGAGCGTGATGGACTGAAGAGACTTTTGCATTTCGGTAATTTCAAATAAATCCACGTTACATTTGATATAAGAGGCAAAAAAATCCATGCGCACTGATGTCACGAGTGAAATGAAATCCGCAGCGCTGGGGACCAGTCCTACCACCCAGATCACAATGGCAGTGGTTTTACACCGTGGTCCCGTACACAGTTCAACATGTCGTAATTGGAAGCAAACAGATATGTAACGTTCCAGGGCCATGGCCATCAAGATGTACAGGGTCGATCTAAATGTAGACGATCCGAGGGTGATCAAGATGTAACAGACGGGAACTAGGAAAGTTATAGCAAACACGGTGGAAAAAAATAAGAGGAAGCCCACCAGGAGATACAAAGTGTCATTGATAAGCATGTGGGCAAAGAGGATGTAACGAGCGTTGTCCCGAATGTTGGGTGTGGTAAAATAGATCTTCAACATGACAGCCATAAGGTAGAGGAAGACACCAAAGCAGAACACAGCTGGTGGTATCACGGACATCCTCACAAAGGTCCAATAACTAACGGAATACGAAGAGTTTCCCAACCAAACATGTTCCTTGAAGAAGTCCTCCTGGAATAGAGTCATTCAGGCAGTTTGGTTGAATAGTTTATTAGTTGGTCAATCAAACATTCGTCATATTGTTAGAAGATGGGCCGGGACAATGAATTATGGTGTCCGACTCCTAGTTAACAGAATATTTACCTTATATCTGAACTTGTTCTTAGATTATGCCCCTAAACACACCTAACCTACTGGATTTATATCAAACTTCTTGCAAAAAAATCCATGCGCACTGATGTCACGAGTGAAATGAAATCCTCATCTTCTTCTTGCATCAAGCCCCAAAAATGTAAAAGCTCCAGCCTTGTATTTAAAATAAATAATTAGCATTTTTTTTTAAATATTATTGTGCCCCATTATTAGTTGAGGGGAAGGTGGCACCATAGGTTCTTGTCTACCCCACCAAAACCATTGGTGCTTGTCGAGGCAATCGTTAAAGAAACAGGTCTTATTAATAGAAAAAAACTTCTCTCATAAAACAGTTTTATGTGAGGCTAAAGGTTTTAAAAAGAAATGAAAAAAAATTGTAACATTTTGGAGTTTTTTACCCTTCCCTAAAAATAGAAAGCAAGTTGATGAATAAACAATGTGTGTCCAAAATGGAGTCAATGAAAAATACAATTCGTCAAGCAAAAAACAAGCTATTAAAAAAAAAAAAATGCTGAACTCACCACTGTATAGTGATTCTTAGTTTCATGTCACAAGTGTGGACCGCTAATAAAACAATATCCTTTATTTCAAATTAGTTAAACCATTCTGCCGGCTCATGAAGACGTCTCTGTTGCGTTTCCGGTATGTTCCCTTCTAAGGGTAATTCTTTGGGAGATATATTATCTCCTAGCTTGTTCTACAAAAGCGAGAAACGCACATGGAAATCGCAAAAGGTTTTTTCATTTGAGCCAAAAAATGCAGTGTTTGTCCTTTCATTAAAAAAAAAAAGAAATCTACCACCATGCCGGATGGTAAGGAATATGATATAAGGACATCCATCACTTGTGATATTACCGTATCATTTATTGCCTGGAATGTACGATGTGTCATTTATTCTACATCAGATGCACAACTAGGAAATTACAGAAAAGAATATGGGAACATATATATAATATTACTAGATATAATAGTACATACTCAGGGGTGACAGAGCATTTCACAAATATACAGAGAGGGAATGTGCAGAGTCTAACTTGTTATGAGATTGAGAAGGTTTCTTGTCCGGAGACGGCGGAGATCGGCAGAAGGAGTTTATAGGGGAAATGGACTGGAGCATTAGAATGAATAGAAAACAACCAACTGAACGGTATGAATTTCTAGATGTTACGATGTTCTTGTATTAATGGTATATATATGTATATGATGATTTGTTTTATTTAATGCATCACTTAAATAGTTTCTGACATAGCACATACAACATCTCTATGACTAATGGCGGTATAATAAGCCGGAAGCGCAACAGAGACGTCTTATTGAGCCGGCAGAATGGTTTTTAAATCATTTGAAATAAAGAATATTGTTTTATAAGCAGAAGTTCCTGCTTTTTTTGACAAAAATGTTCCCAAACAGCTATAGTCAAGTGACTTCATGCAGCCATACATCTCCAAGCACAAGGCCGAGCGTCGGATGGAGTGGTGTAAAGCCACCACCACTGGACTCTGGAGGAGACATGCTCTGTGCAGTGACGGATCGCACTTCTCTATCTACGTCTGATGGAGGACTCTGGGTTTGGTGACTTCAGGAGGACGTTACCCCCTGACTGCATTGGGCAAGGGGTACAGATGCTGGGGGAGACTAAGGCTATGTGCTGTTATCAGGGGGCGGCCTCTGACCCTTAATTCCAGTGAAGGGAAATCTTAATCTTCATCACAAGACATTGAGGACAATTGTAGCTTCAGCTTTGTGGGAACAGTTTGGGGAAGACCCTTTTGTGTTCCCCATGATTGCGCCCAGTGTACAGCCACTATATAAACATGGTTGGGAGGGTTTGATGGAAGAATCTGACCGGCCGCCCAGAGCACGACCTCAAACTAACTGTGTCCAAGACCACGATTCACCAAGGAAAGTGTTGGTTAGAGCTATAAACTAGAGCCAACAACTCCTACAATAGATGAGATGTTACAATCACTGACTTACCATAGAAGAACTAGTCTTCCTCTTGTATCAGCAAGTATTTAAAAAAAAATACAAAAAAAAATTGGGTCTTGAAACCAATGGCAAAAATGTATAATTCAAGAGTCGCTAATTTTGAGATGTCTTCAGTATTTTTGGATTTTCTTTACAAAGTAAGAAATTATCCAGAAGAAACCATTCCCAATTGTAATATCTCCATCCGGTTCGGGTTGTGTCCCATCCTCATAAATGATTCCATGCAGGAAGATACTGAGATTTATAGATCTGACATCTTCTCCCTTAAGAAATTGAAACTAGTAGTGTTTACTTGGAAATATTTCTTCAGGTGAGAAACATCTCCCACATGGTGAGCATCGGCGCCAACATCTGTGTCCTCGTGGAGAGCTGAATGCCAGGAGGCTTCTCTCTTGTTTTGCCCATTTTACGCTTGACCAAGAAAATGATTCCCTAATCCTCTGTGTAAAGATGAGCAAAACTTTGCTTTTTGTTTTACTCGTAATTTTCTAAGAAGTAAATGTTTAGTTAGGATATTACGGAGGCTGAAAGACTGTAATACTCAATAACTGCACAGAAAACACTGCCATTAATGAGAGAAGACAGTGACAGACCCCGCACTATACATGGAGGACAGGAAAGAATGACAGAGTTGCCGATGAGACACAGTTGCCGATAAGTCAGGTTGCTGATAAGTCAACAAGTGAGGACTCTGGACCAGAGTTCGGCTGTTGAAGACAAGGTGGTGAATGACGACCCAACCTTGGAAGCAGAGGTGCAGAGAAAAGCCAGCACCGCAAAGGGGAAGGGATCGGAAGCACCAAAAAAAGCATGAAGAGGAAGTCGGGTAGCCAGAGGGAGAAGGCGGACAACTGTTCCCCAGAGTACAGACACTCGTGAATTTCTCTGTCGAAGACTTAAGTGTTCCCCGGTGTGGGACTTTTTTTAAAAAAGAGTCCTGGGACAAAAAAAAGATCATATGCAACCTGTGCCATGCCAACATCAGCAGGGGCCTGACCATTAGCCTAGCCACCACCAGCATGATCAGGTACATGTCATCTAAGCACCTGACTCGGTGGACGGAATGCCTGGGTCCACAATTGTTGCCAGTGGGTGACACCACTGTCTCTACCCCATGTACTAGCTTCTCCACAATCCCTTGTCCATGACACTGTCGCAGATTCCTCCTGCCCTGCACTTGTCCTTGCACATTCTGAGGCACCATCATGGGGCATCATCACCAGGCACTTCCAAAAACTTTTCCCAGCACAGCACAGCATTCATCTGTCCCTACCTCAGGCCTTGGAATGAAAATGAAAGTTACCAGACACCCTCCCACAGGCACAAATGCTCAACGGGCACATTTCCAGGCTGTTTTCCATGGAAATGTTGTCGTTTAGGCTTGTAGACATGGAGGATTTTCGATGACTCATGTCGGCAGCTGTCCCTCGATATTCGGACCCCAGCTGCCATTATTTCTCCTAGTGTGGCAGCTCCACCTTGTATCAGCACGTGCCCTGTTATGATCTGGTGGCCTAAGAGCAGCATGAGACGTACTCTGGAGAATGTGGTACCTGTACTGACCGCAGACCCTGAACTTAACACCGCAACTAGAAGTAGCCGTGGAATGTACCTAGCGCTCCCTAGACATCTTGACACAGCCGGAGGACTAATTACCCCTAGAGATAGAAAAGGGAAAACTATCTTGCCTCAGAGAAAATCCCCAAAGGATAGGCAGCCCCCCACAAATATTGACTGTGAGAGGAGAGGGAAAAAACATACACAGACTGAAATGAGAATTTAGCAAAGGAGGCCACTTCTAGCTAAATAGAAAGGATAGGACAGAGTACTATGCGGTCAGTATTAAAACACCAGAAAATATCCACCACAGAAAATACAAAATCTCTACAGCTAACTAAAGATATGGAGGGTATATCTGCATCTCCAGAGATACCAGCTTGGCTAAACAAATCCTTATACAGACCAAGCTGGACAAGACAAAAACATGGCAAAGGAACTGAACAATAAGGCCACAGCATGTGGACAGCAAAAATCAAGGCCAGAACTTATCTTTGTTGAAATGAACTGCAAAGCAGAAGAGACCAGGCAGGGATGTGAATCATCCAGGAAACAATGGACAACTGGCACTGACTAAAGGGTGAAGCAAGACTAAATAGCCCAGTCAAAATTGCAAAAAGTGAACACACCTGATAAATGCTGCGACTCAGAGACAGCAGCGCTACCACTTACAACCACCGGAGGGAGCCCAAGAGCAGAATTCACAACAGTACCCCCCCCTTGAGGAGGGGTCACCGAACCCTCACCAGAGCCCCCAGGCCGATCCGGACGAGCCAAATGAAAGGCATGAACCAAATCATCAGCATGAACATCGGAGGCAACAACCCAAGAATTATCCTCCTGGCCATAACCCTTCCATTTGACAAGATACTGAAGCTTCCGCCTCGAAAAACGAGAATCCAAAATCTTCTCAACCACATACTCCAACTCCCCATCAATCAACACCGGGGCAGGAGGATCAACAGAGGGAACAACGGGCACCACATATTTCCGCAACAAAGATCTATGAAAAACATTATGGATGGAAAAAGAGGCTGGAAGGGCCAAACGAAAAGACACTGGATTGATAATCTCAGAAATCCTATAAGGGCCAATAAACCGAGGCTTAAAGTTTGTGGAAGAAACCTTCATAGGGACATGACGGGAAGACAACCAGACCAAATCCCCAACCCGAAGCCGGGAACCAACACACCGACGATGGTTAGCAAAACGCTGAGCCCCCTCCTGAGACAACACCAAATTGTCAATAACATGAGCCCAAATTTGCTGCAACCTGTCAACCACAGAGTCCACCCCAGGACAATCAGAAGGCTCAACCTGCCCCGAAGAAGGGTGAAACCAAGGTAGCAGAACTAGCCCGATTATTAAGGGCAAACTCGGCCAATAGCAAGAAAGCCACCCAATCATCCTGATCAGCAGACACAAAGCATCTCAAATAAGTTTCCAAAGTCTGATTAGTTCGCTCGGTTTGGCCATTAGTCTGAGGATGAAATGCGGAAGAAAAAGACAAATCAATGCCCAGCCTAGCACAAAAGGCCCGCCAAAACGTAGAAACAAACTGGGAACCTCTATCGGACACAATATTCTCCGGAATGCCATGCAAACGAACCACATGCTGAAAAAACAACGGAACCAAATTAGAAGAGGAAGGCAACTTAGGCAAAGGTACCAAATGAACCATCTTAGAAAACTGGTCACAAACCACCCAGATAACTGACATCCTCCGGGAAACCGGAAGATCCGAAATAAAATCCATAGAAATATGCGTCCAAGGCCTCTTAAGGACCGGCAAAGGCAAAAGCAACCTACTAGCGCGGGAACAGCAAGGCTTGGCCCGCGCACAAGTCCCACAGGACTGCACAAAAGAACGCACATCCCGTGACAAAGAAGGCCACCAAAAGGACCTACCAACCAAATCTCTGGTACCAAAAATCCCAGGATGACCAGCTAACACAGAACAATGAACCTCCGAAATCACTTTACTAGTTCATCTGTCAGGAACAAACAATTTCCCCACTGGACAGCGGTCAGGTTTATCAGCCTGAAATTCCTGAAGAACCCGTCGTAAATCAGGGGAGATGGCAGAAAGAATCACCCCTTCCTTCAGAATACCGACCGGCTCAAGGACCCCAGGAGAATCAGGCAAAAAGCTCCTAGAGAGGGCATCAGCCTTAACATTCTTAGAACCCAGAAGATACGAGACCACAAAATCAAAACGGGAGAAAAACAGGGACCATCAGGCCTGTCTAGGATTCAGCCGTTTGGCAGACTCGAGATAAATCAGATTCTTATGATCGGTCAAGACCACAATACGGTGCTTGGCCCCCTCAAGCCAATGTTGCCACTCCTCAAATGCCCACTTCATAGCCAACAACTCACGATTGCCGACATCATAATTGCGTTCCGCAGGCGAAAACTTTCGAGAAAAGAAGGCACACGGTTTCATCAAGGAACCATCAGAATTCCTCTGAGACAAAACGGCCCCTGCCCCAATCTCAGAAGCGTCAACCTCAACCTGAAAAGGAAGAGAAACATCCGGCTGACGCAACACAGGGGCAGAAGTAAATCGGCGTTTAAGCTCCTGAAAGGCAGAAACAGCCGCAGAGGACCAATTCGTCACATCAGCGCCTTTCTTCGTCAAATCGGTCAGGGGTTTAACCACACTGGAGAAGTTAGCAATGAAACGGCGATAAAAATTAGCAAAGCCCAAAAATTTCTGAAGGCTCTTCGCGGATGTGGGCTGGATCCAATCATGAATGACCTGAACCTTAACCGGATCCATTTCTATAGATGAGGGAGAAAAAATGAAGCCCAAAAAAGTAATCTTCTGTACTCCAAAGAGGCACTTAGACCCCTTCACAAACAAGGCATTATCACGAAGGATCTGAAATACCATCCTGACTTGTTTCACATGAGACTCCCAATCATCTGAAAAAATCAAAATATCATCCAAATATACAATCATGGATTTATCAAGATAATTCCGAAATATATCATGCATGAAGGACTGAAACACAGATGGAGCATTAGAGAGTCCGAATGGCATCACAAGGTATTCAAAATGGCCTTCGGGCGTATTAAACGCAGTTTTCCATTCGTCACCCTGCTTAATACGAACAAGATTATATGCCCCTCGAAGGTCAATCTTAGTAAACCAACTAGCCCCCTTAATCCTAGCAAACAGATCAGAAAGAAAAGGCAAAGGGTATTGGAATTTGACCGTGATCTTATTCAAGAGGCGATAACACAGGTCAACAAAAAAAAATTTTTTTTCTGGTGTCCAAAATATTTTAATGAATTTGGGGTATTTTTGGGGTGCTGATTCTGAATATGCTATCAGTTTTGCCAGATTGGCTCAAGTTTTTGACATTTTTGGTATCTTATTTATAGCTATCGCCCTATATCACTTCTCCCCTATGCCTCCAAACTACTGGAACAACACGTCTACCTTGAACTGTCCTCCCATCTCTCTTCTTGCTCCCTCTTTGACCGCTTACAATCTGGCTTCCGGTCACACCATTCCACTGAAACTGCGCTAACTAAGGTCACCAATGACCTCTTAACCGCCAAGAGCAAGCGACACTACTCTGTTCTCCTCCTCCTCGACCTGTCGGCTGCCTTTGACACAGTGGACCATTCCCTATTATTACAGACCCTCTCATCCCTTGGCATCACAGACTTGGCCCTATCCTGGATCTCATCATACCTAACAGACCGGACATTCAGCGTCTCCCACTCACACACCACCTCCTCACCTCGCCCCCTCTCTGTCGGAGTCCCACAAGGTTCAGTCCTTGGGCCCCTGCTCTTCTCCATTTACACCTTTGGCCTGGGACAGCTCATAGAATCTCATGGCTTTCAGTATCATCTCTATGCTGATGACACACAGATCTACATCTCTGGACCAGATATCACCTCCCTACTAACCAGAATCCCTCAATGTCTGTCCACTATTTCATCCTTCTTCTCCGCTAGATTTCTGAAACTTAACATGGACAAAACAGAATTCATCATCTTTCCCCCATCTCACGTGACCCCCCCAACGAACCTATCCATTACAGTAAATGGCTGCCCACTCTCCCCAGTCCCACAAGCTCGCTGCCTCGGAGTTATCCTTGACGCTGATCTCTCCTTCAAACCACACATCCAAGCCCTTTCCACTTCCTGCCGACTTCAACTCAAAAATATTGCACGAATCCGTTCATTCCTCAACCAAGAATCTGCAAAAACCCTAGTCCATGCCCTCATCATCTCTCGCCTTGACTACTGCAACCTCCTGCTCTGTGGCCTCCCCTCAAACACTCTCGCACCCCTCCAATCTATTCTAAACTCTGCTGCCCGACTAATCCACCTGTCCCCCCGCTATTCTCCGGCCTCTCCCCTCTGTCAATCCCTTCACTGGCTCCCCATTGCCCAGAGACTCCAGTACAAAACCCTAACCATGACGTACAAAGCCATCCACAACCTGTCTCCTCCTTACATCTGTGACCTCATCTCCCGGTACTTTCCTACACGCAACCTCCGATCCTCACAAGATCTCCTTCTCTACTCCCCTCTTATCTCCTCTTCCCACAATCGTATACAAGATTTCTCTCGCGTATCACCCCTACTCTTGAACCCTCTACCACAACACATCAGACTCTCGCCCACCATCGAAACCTTCAAAAAGAATCTGAAGACCCACCTCTTCCGACAAGCCTACAACCTGCAGTAACCACCGATCGACCAAACCGCTGCATGACCAGCTCTACCCTCACCTACTGTATCCTCACCCATCCCTTGTAGATTGTGAGCCTTCACGGGCAGGGTCCTCACTCCTCCTGTACCAGTTATGACTTGTATTGTTCAAGATTATTGTACTTGTTTTTATTATGTATACCCCTCCTCACTTGTAAAGCGCCATGGAATAAATGGCGCTATAACAATAAATAATAATAATAATAATAATAATAGCACTTGTTGGTAAATGCGACGCATCATCTCATTAATTTCTTTGGATTAGTACTTGAACTGAGCAGTTCTCAATATAGTTTTGTGTTAATTAGTGTTCTAAAAGTTTGTTCATAGCTTGATTTTTGCACTAACTTTATGTTGTTGTCTGTTTTCCAGTGAAAAGCATGAACTCATCAAGAAGAAGTTGTCTTAACGATCCAGACTCATTCTGTTACATTTGTGGTGAATACACACTGCCAAAACATAGAAGAAACATAACAGACTTCGTAAAAAAAGTGTATTTTGCCTATTTTGGGGTTATGCTTGGGGACCAAGACAAGTTTTGGGCACCACACATAGTGTGCAAAGCATGTATCGAATTATTACGAAAATGGAGCAAAGGACAAAGAAAAAGCTTCAAATTTGGTGTTCCAATGGTGTGGAGAGAGCCAAAAAATCATCATGATGACTGTTATTTCTGTGCAGTGCAAGTGCAAGGATTCAATAAGCATAAGAAACGAAAATGGGAGTAACATGGAATCTGCAAGAAGGCCTGTCCCTCATTGTGAAGATGTGCCTGTACCTGTGTTTACCATAAATAACAGTCATCATGATGATTTTTTGGCTCTCTCCACACCATTGGAACACCAAATTTGAAGCTTTTTCTTTGTCCTTTGCTCCATTTTCGTAATAATTCGATACATGCTTTGCACACTATGTGTGGTGCCCAAAACTTGTCTTGGTCCCCAAGCATAACCCCAAAATAGGCAAAATACACTTTTTTTACGAAGTCTGTTATGTTTCTTCTATGTTTTGGCAGTGTGTATTCACCACAAATGTAACAGAATGAGTCTGGATCGTTAAGACAACTTCTTCTTGATGAGTTCATGCTTTTCACTGGAAAACAGACAACAACATAAAGTTAGTGCAAAAATCAAGCTATGAACAAACTTTTAGAACACTAATTAACACAAAACTATATTGAGAACTGCTCAGTTCAAGTACTAATCCAAAGAAATTAATGAGATGATGCGTCGCATTTACCAACAAGTGCTATAAATAAGATACCAAAAATCTCAAAAACTTGAGCCAATCTGGCAAAACTGATGACATATTCAGAATCAGCACCCCAAAAATACCCTAAATTCGATGAAATATCTTTGGCACCAAAAATGCTGTTGACCAGTGTAATCAATACAGGGTCTCAAGGAGCCATCTTTTTTGGCAACAAAAAAAAAACCTGCTCCCAATGGTGAAGAAGATGGACGAATATGCCCCTTCTCCAAGGACTCCTTAACATAGCTCCGCATGGCGGTATGTTCTGGCACAGACAGGTTGAAAAGTCGGCCCTTAGGGAACTTACAGCCTGGAATCAAGTCAATAGCACAATCACAGTCCCTATGCGGTGGAAGGGAACTGGACTTGGGCTCATTGAATACATCCTGGAAATCTGACAAAAACTCAGGAATTTCAGAAGAGGGGGAGGAGGCAATTGACGTCAAAGGAACGTCACCATGAACCCCCTGACAACCCCAACTAGTCACAGACATAGATTTCCAATCTAATATCGGATTATGCACCTGTAACCATGGGAAACCCAGCACAATAGCATCATGCAAATTATGCAACACCAGAAAACGACAATCTTCCTGATGGGTTGGCGCCATGCACATGGTCAGCTGTGTCCAAAACTGAGGTTTATTTTTAGCCAACGGTGTAGCATCAATGCCCCTCAAAGGAATAGGACTCTGCAAAGGCTGCAAGGGGAAACCACAACGTCTGGCAAATTCTAAGTCCATTAAGTTTAGAGCGGCGCCTGAATCCACAAATGCCATGACAGAAAATGACGATAATGAGCAGATCAGGGTCACAGATAACAGAAATTTAGGTTGTACAGTACTGATGGTAACAGAACTAGTGATTCTCTTGGTACGCTTAGGGCAATCAGAAATAACATGAGCAGAATCGCAGCAGTAAAAACACAACCTATTCTGACGTCTGAATCCTTGTCGTTCAGCTCTAGACACAATCCTATCACACTGCATAGGCTCAGGACTCCGCTCGGAAGACAATGCCATAGTGTGCACAACTCTGCGCTCGCGCAAGCGCCGATCAATCTGAATGGCCAGACACATAGAATCACTCAGACCAGCAGGTGTGGGGAACCCCACCATAACATCTCTAACGGATTCAGAAAGACCCTTTCTGAAGATTGCCGCCAAGGCATCCTCATTCCATTTAGTCAGTACAGACCATTTTCTAAACTTCTGGCAATATGATTCTGCCGCTTCTTGACCCTGAGACAGGGCCAACAAGGTCTTCTCAGCATGATCCACTGAATTAGGTTCATCATACAATAACCCAAGCGCCTGAACAAAGGTGTCTACATTAAGCAACGCCGGATTCCCAGGTTCCAGGGCAAATGCCCAATCCTGGGGGTCACCACGCAGCAGAGATATAACAATTTCAACCTGCTGGATGGGATCACCAGAGGAACGGGGTTTCAGAGCAAAAAACAATTTACAGTTATTTTTAAAGCTCAGAAATTTGGACCTATCCCCAAAAAACAAATCAGGAGTTGGAATTCTAGGCTCTAAAACCGGAGTCTGAACGATATAATCGGAAATACCCTGTACTCTAGCAGCAAGTTGATCCACATGAGAAGCCAATTCCTGAACATCCATACCAGCGCCGAACTCCTGAGCCACCCAGAGGTAAAGAGGGAAGAAAAAAAACAAAACACAACAGACTACAGAAAAAAAATGGCTCAGCACTTTCCTTCCCTTCTTCTGAGATGTGGTTAACTCACTGTTGGCCAGTTGTACTGTTAGGATCTGGTGGCCTAAGAGCAGCATGAAACGTACTCTGGAGAAGGTGGTACCTGTACTGACCGCAGACCCTGAACTTAACACCGCAACCAGAAGTAGCCGTGGAATGTACCTAGCGCTCCCTAGACATCTCGACACAGCTGGAGGACTAATTACCCCTAGAGATAGAAAAGGGAAAACTATCTTGCCTCAGAGAAAATCCCCAAAGGATAGGCAGCCCCCCACAAATATTGACTGTGAGAGGAGAGGGAAAAAACATACACAGACTGAAATGAGAATTTAGCAAAGGAGGCCACTTCTAGCTAAATAGAAAGGATAGGACAGAGTACTATGCGGTCAGTATTAAAACACTAGAAAATATCCACCACAGAAAATACAAAATCTCCACAGCTAACTAAAGATATGGAGGGTATATCTGCATCTCCAGAGATACCAGCTTGGCTGTTGTGAATTCGGTTTGTGGGCTCCCCCGGTGGTCTGTTATGGTAGTGTCTCTTATGTGCCTTCCTCCATCTCTGATTACCTGTCGCCACCCTCTTGGGGAGTTTCCTATTTAAGGCTGCTTGGCTGTTAGTCACATGCCGGCCAACAATGTGCTAGTAGCATTCTGTTGCATTCACCTGCCTCAAGTTCCAGTTCAGCTAAGTTGAATTTTGTTTCTTGTTTTGCTATTTTTGTCCAGCTATCTGCAATGTGACTCTTCAGTGCTGGAAGCTCTTGTGGACAGAAAATTACTACTCCAGTGGCATGAGTTGTCACTGGAGTTTAAAGTAATTTCTGGATGGTGTTTTTGAATAGTGATTTTTAGGTCGACCGTGAAGTAACTCTTTCCTGTCCTTCTGCTATCTAGTAAGCGGACCTCACTGTGCTAAATCTGCTGTTCATCCTACGTATGTCATTTCCTCTGAACTCACCGTCAATATCTGTGGGGGCCTACTATCATCTTTTGGGGTTCCTCACTGGAGGTAAGGCAGGCCTGTATATTCCTCTTATAGGGGTAGTTAGATCTCCGGCTGGCGCGTGGTGTCTAGGGCATCGTAGGTACATCCCCCGGCTACTGTAAGTGTTGGGTCAGGTTCAGGTCACGGTCGACCTTAGTTTCCATCACCCGAGAGCTAGTCCGTTTTGTATTTTTTTCCCATGGTCATTGGGGTAACCATAACAGTTTGGCCGGCCAGTAAAAAATCTATGTGTTAAAATATGCACTAAAGTAGGAAGGAGAAGAAAAGGTTTTTTTTTTTTTCTGTGTTTGAAAGTGCACCTTAGTTTGATCATTTGTATTCCTTGCTTAAACTGCAGTCTTCAGCCTTTTTTTTTCTCCTCTCCTCTTAACCTCTGAATGCTTGGGTTACACCCATTTGAAACATGGATCCACAGAGTTTAGTTGCGGGTTTGAATAACCTTGCGACAAAAGTACAGAACCTACAAGATTTTGTTATACGTGCTCCAATGTCTGAACCTAAGATTCCTCTGCCTGAATACTTTACCGGAGACAGATCCCGGTTTTTGAGTTTCAGAGAAAATTGCAAATTGTTTTTGTCTCTGAGATCTCACTCTGCTGGTGATCAGACTCAACAAGTTAAAATTGTTATCTCTCTACTGCGCGGCGACCCACAAAGTTGGGCATTTGCATTATCGCCAGGGGATCCTGCGTTGTTAAATGTAGATGCGTTTTTTCAGGCTTTGGGGTTGCTTTATGAAGAACCTAATTTGGAGATTTTGGCTGAGAAAGCCTTGATAGCTCTTTCCCAAGGGCAAGATGAAGCTGAGATATACTGCCAGAAATTCCGTAAATGGTCGGTGCTTACTAAATGGAATGAGTGCGCTTTAGCAGCTAATTTCAGAGAAGGTCTCTCTGATGCCGTGAAGGATGTCATGGTGGGGTTCCCTGTGCCTACAGGTCTGAATGATGCCATGAAATTGGCTATCCAGATTGATCGGCGTTTGCGGGAGCGCAAATCTGTGCACCATATGGCGGGGTCTTCTGAGGAAGAATCTGTGCACCATATGGCGGTATCTTCTGAGCAAAAACCTGTGCACCATATGGCGGTGTCTTCTGAGCAAAGACCTGTGCACCATTTGGCGGTGACCTCTGAAAAGGCATTAGAGCATATGCAATGCGATCGTGTTTTGTCTAGAGGCGAACGTCAAAATTACAGGCGCAAAAATGGATTGTGCTTCTACTGTGGAGATCCAGCTCATGTTATATCAGCATGCTCTAAACGTATAAATAAGGTTGATAAAAAGGTTGATAAATCTTTTTCTACAGGTACCTTGCAGTCAAAATTTCTTTTGTCCGTGACATTGAATTGTACCTTATCATCTGTGACTGTGAATGCTTATGTGGATTCTGGCGCCGCTCTGAGTCTCATGGATTGGTCCTTTGCCAAGCGTTGTGGGTTTGATTTGGAGCCGTTGGAAGTTTCTATTCCCCTGAAGGGTATTGATTCTACACCTTTGGCTAGCAATAAACCACAATATTGGACACAAGTGACTATGCGTCTTACCCCAGACCATCAGGAGATTATTCGTTTCCTTGTATTATATAACCTACATGATGTCTTAGTGCTTGGATTACCATGGTTACAGATTCATAATCCCGTCTTGGACTGGAAATCTATGTCTGTGTTGAGCTGGGGATGTCGGGGTATTCATGGGGATGCACCTTTGGTTCCTATTTCTTCATCTACTCCCTCTGAGATCCCAGCATTTCTGTCAGATTTTTATGATGTCTTTCAAGAGCCTAAAGTTGATTCTCTCCCTCCCCACAGAGAGTGTGACTGCGCTATTGAATTGATCCCCGGTAGTAAGTTTCCTAAGGGTCGCTTGTTTAATTTGTCTGTACCTGAACATACTGCTATGCGGGAGTATATCAGAGAATCCTTGGAAAAGGGTCATATTCGCCCCTCGTTGTCTCCACTAGGGGCAGGATTTTTCTTTGTAGGTAAAAAGGATGGTTCATTGAGACCTTGTATCGACTATCGACTTTTGAATAAGATTACAGTTAAATACCAGTACCCGTTACCTTTACTGACTGATCTGTTTGCTCGTATAAAGGGGGCTAAGTGGTTCACTAAGATCGATCTACGTGGTGCGTATAATTTGGTGCGGATTAAGCAGGGGGATGAGTGGAAGACCGCATTTAATACGCCTGAAGGCCATTTTGAGTATTTGGTAATACCTTTCGGTCTCGCAAATGCCCCTTCCGTTTTTCAGTCCTTTATGCACGATATTTTCCGTGAATATCTGGATAAGTTTATGATTGTGTATTTGGATGATATTCTTGTTTTTTCGGAGGACTGGGAATCTCACGTTCAACAGGTCAGGAGAGTTTTTCAGGTTTTGCGAGCTAATTCTCTTTTTGTAAAGGGCTCAAAGTGTAGTTTTGGAGTTCAGAGAATTTCCTTTTTGGGATATATTTTTTCCCCTTCATCTATGGAGATGGACCCTGTCAAGGTCCAGGCTATTTGTGATTGGATGCAACCTACTTCTTTGAAGAGTCTGCAAAAGTTCTTGGGTTTTGCTAATTTCTATCGCCGATTTATAGCGGGTTTTTCTGCCATTGCTAAACCTTTGACTGATTTGACCAAAAAGGGTGCTGATGTTGCTAATTGGTCCTCTGCGGCTGTGGAGGCCTTTCAAGAGCTTAAGCGCCGCTTTTCTTCCGCTCCTGTGTTGCGCCAACCTGATGTGTTACTTCCGTTCCAGGTTGAGGTGGATGCTTCGGAGATCGGAGCAGGTGCAGTTTTGTCGCAGAAAGATCCTGACTGCTCAGTAATGAGACCATGTGCGTTTTTCTCCCGAAAATTTTCGCCCGCTGAGCGAAATTATGATGTGGGAAATCGGGAACTTCTGGCCATGAAGTGGGCGTTTGAGGAGTGGCGTCATTGGCTTGAGGGTGCTAGACACCAGGTGGTGGTCCTCACTGACCACAAGAATCTAATTTATCTTGAGTCGGCCAGGCGTCTGAATCCTAGACAGGCGCGCTGGTCGTTGTTTTTCTCCCGATTTAACTTTGTGGTGTCATATCTGCCTGGGTCCAAGAATGTGAAGGCGGATGCCCTCTCTAGGAGTTTTGAGCCTGACTCGCCTGGTGATTCCGAACCTACCGGCATCCTGAAGGATGGGGTGATATTGTCAGCTGTCTCCCCAGACCTGCGGCGTTCTTTGCAGGAGTTTCAGGTGGATAGGCCTGATCGCTGTCCGCCTGGTAGACTGTTTGTCCCTGATGATTGGACCAGTAGAGTTATCTCGGAGGTTCATTCTTCCGCGTTGACAGGTCATCCTGGAATTTTTGGCACCAGGGATTTGGTGTCTAGGTCCTTCTGGTGGCCTTCTTTGTCTCGAGATGTGCGCATGTTTGTGCAGTCTTGTGATGTTTGTGCTCGGGCCAAGCCCTGCTGTTCTAGGGCCAGTGGGTTGTTGTTGCCCTTGCCTATTCCTAAGAGGCCTTGGACGCACATCTCTATGGACTTTATTTCTGACCTTCCGGTTTCTCGTAGGATGTCTGTCATCTGGGTGATTTGTGACCGTTTTTCCAAGATGGTTCATTTGGTACCTTTACCCAAATTGCCCTCCTCCTCTGAGTTGGTTCCTCTATTTTTTCAGAATGTGGTGCGTTTGCATGGTATTCCTGAGAATATAGTGTCTGACAGGGGTACTCAGTTTGTGTCTAGATTTTGGCGGACGTTCTGTGCCAGGATGGGTATCGATTTGTCTTTTTCGTCTGCATTCCATCCTCAGACTAATGGCCAGACTGAGTGTACTAATCAGACCTTGGAGACTTACTTGAGGTGTTTTGTGTCCGCTGATCAGGATGATTGGCTTGACTTTTTGCCATTGGCAGAGTTTGCCCTTAACAATCGGGCTAGTTCTGCCACTTTGGTTTCTCCATTTTTTTGTAATTCAGGGTTTCACCCTCGGTTTTCGTCCGGTCAATTGGAGTCTTCGGATTGTCCTGGAGTGGATGCTGTGGTTGATAGGATGCATCAGATTTGGGGACAGGTTGTGGACAATCTGAAGTTGTCCCAGGAGAAGACTCAACAGTTCACTAATCGTCATCGGCGTATTGGTCCTCGTCTTTGTGTTGGGGACCTGGTGTGGCTGTCTTCTCGATTTGTTCCTATGAAGGTCTCGTCTCCTAAGTTTAAGCCTCGGTTTATCGGCCCTTATAGGATTCTGGAGGTTCTTAATCCTGTGTCCTTTCGTTTGGACCTCCCAGCATCTTTTAATATCCATAATGTTTTCCATCGGTCATTATTGCGGAGGTATGAGGTACCGGTTGTTCCTTCTGCTGATCCACCTGCTCCTGTGTTGGTTGAGGGTGAATTGGAGTATGTGGTGGAAAAGATCTTGGACTCCCGTGTTTCCAGACGGAAACTTCAGTATCTGGTTAAGTGGAAAGGTTATGGCCAGGAGGATAATTCTTGGGTGACAGCATCCGATGTTCATGCTCCCGATTTGGTTCGTGCATTTCATAGTGCTCATCCAGGTCGCCCTGGTGGTTCTGGTGAGGGTTCGGTGCCCCCTCCTTAAGGGGGGGGTACTGTTGTGAATTCGGTTTGTGGGCTCCCCCGGTGGTCTGTTATGGTAGTGTCTCTTATGTGCCTTCCTCCATCTCTGATTACCTGTCGCCACCCTCTTGGGGAGTTTCCTATTTAAGGCTGCTTGGCTGTTAGTCACATGCCGGCCAACAATGTGCTAGTAGCATTCTGTTGCATTCACCTGCCTCAAGTTCCAGTTCAGCTAAGTTGAATTTTGTTTCTTGTTTTGCTATTTTTGTCCAGCTATCTGCAATGTGACTCTTCAGTGCTGGAAGCTCTTGTGGACAGAAAATTACTACTCCAGTGGCATGAGTTGTCACTGGAGTTTAAAGTAATTTCTGGATGGTGTTTTTGAATAGTGATTTTTAGGTCGACCGTGAAGTAACTCTTTCCTGTCCTTCTGCTATCTAGTAAGCGGACCTCACTGTGCTAAATCTGCTGTTCATCCTACGTATGTCATTTCCTCTGAACTCACCGTCAATATCTGTGGGGGCCTACTATCATCTTTTGGGGTTCCTCACTGGAGGTAAGGCAGGCCTGTATGTTCCTCTTATAGGGGTAGTTAGATCTCCGGCTGGCGCGTGGTGTCTAGGGCATCGTAGGTACATCCCCCGGCTACTGTAAGTGTTGGGTCAGGTTCAGGTCACGGTCGACCTTAGTTTCCATCACCCGAGAGCTAGTCCGTTTTGTATTTTTTTCCCATGGTCATTGGGGTAACCATAACACTTGGCTAAACAAATCCTTATACAGACCAAGCTGGACAAGACAAAAACATGGAAAAGGAACTGAACAATAAGGCCACAGCATGTGGACAGCAAAAATCAAGGCCAGAACTTATCTTTGTTGAAATTAACTGCAAAGCAGAAGAGACCAGGCAGGGATGTGAATCATCCAGGAAACAATGGACAACTGGCACTGACTAAAGGGTGAAGCAAGACTAAATAGCCCAGTCAAAATTGCAAAAAGTGAACACACCTGATAAATGCTGCGATTCAGAGACAGCAGCGCTACCACTTACAACCACCAGAGGGAGCCTGTTGTGAATTCCATTCTCGGGCTCCCTCCTGTGGTCGTGAATGGTACTTTGGTGAGTTCTGTCCTTGGACACCCTCTGGTGGCTTTAAGTGGAACTGCTGATCTTTGAGATTGGCTTTCTCAGCTGCCCTCGTTTATTGCTGCTGGTGGCTTCCCTATTTAACTCTGCCCAGGTCGTTAATTCATGCCAGCTGTCAATGTCTCAGTACTGGTTCAGATCTCTCTTGGATTTCTCAGATGACCTGTCTACTCCAGCAGAAGCTAAGTCCTCGCTAGTCTATTTGCTGTTTATTGGTTTTTGAATATATTTCTCAGTACATGCTATGTTTCTAGTCCAGCTTGCTATTATGATATTTCCTTGCTAGCTGGAAGCTCTGGGGGTGCAGAGCTGCACCTCCACACCGTGAGTCGGTGTGGAGGTCTTTTTGCACACTCTGCGTGGTTTTTGTAGTTTTTAATACTGACCGCATAGTTCCCTTTCCTATCCTCTGTCTGTCTAGAGAAGATTCGGCCTCCTTTGCTAAAATCTGTTTCATTCCTGTGTTTGTTACTTCCTCTTAACTCACAGTCAATATTTGTGGGGGGCTACCTTTACTTTGGGGAATTTTTCTGAGGCAAGGTAGGCTACTATTTCTATCTTTAGGGGTAGTTAGCTCTTAGGCTGTGAAGAGGCATCTAGGGAGAGTTAGGTACGCTCCACGGCTATTTCTAGTGTGTGTGATAGGATTAGGGATTGCGGTCAGTAGAGTTACCACTTCCTCAGAGCTTGTCCCAGGTTTTTCCATTTTAACCATCAGGTCATTTTGGGTGCTCCTAACCACCAGGTCCATAACAGGAGCCCAAGAGCAGAATTCACAACAGTGTCCAAGAACATCATCGGTGCCCTAAGCAATGCAACTACTGAAATTGTGCACTTAACGATCGACATGTGGACAAGCACTTGTGGCTAGGGATGATGCATTTCCCTGATGACACACTAGGTTAACACTGTGGAGGCCACCCTGGCATGATACATGTGCTACCGACAACACAGATTGCTGGCCCTACTTCTATCATGGTTTCCTCCACCTCCTGAAGCAGTTCCTGCACCCCCTCCTGCTCTTCCTCATCCTCCATCTTTGCTTTAGTATCTCAGAGCATGTTGTTCACATCAGTCAGAAGCTGGAAGCTCTGATGCACTGCCTCAGGGAAGGAGACAAGTTCTGCTGAAGCTTTGTCGACAAACTGCACACAACGGCAGAGTTATTGAAAGGAATAAAAGACCAGACAGATCTGTGGCTCTTGCCTCTGAACCTACAACCATGCATGGTCCTGTGTAGTGTTGAGCGATACCGTCCGATACTTGAAAGTATCGGTATCGGTAAGTATCGGCCGATACCGGCAAAGTATCAGATCTGATCCAATACCGATACCCGATACCAATACATGTCAATGGGACTCAAGTATCGGAAGGTATCCCTGATGGTTCCCAGGGTCTGAAGGAGAGGAAACTCTCCTTCAGGCCCTGGGATCCATATTAATGTGTAAAATAAAGAATTAAAATAAAAAATATTGATATACTCACCTCTCCGACGCAGCCTGGACCTTACCACTGGTAACCGGCAGCCTTCTTTGCTTAAAATGAGCGCGTTCAGGGCCTTCCATGACGTCACGGCTTCTGTTTGGTCGCGGCCGCCCATGTGACCGCCCCGCGACCAATCACAAGCCGTGACGTAATTCTCAGGTCCTAAATTCCTAATTCTAGGAATTTAGGACCTGAGAATTACGTCACGGCTTGTGATTGGTCGCGTGGCGGTCACACGGGCGGCCGCGACCAATCACAAGCCGTGACGTCATCTAAGGCCCTGAACGCGCTCATTCTTAGGAAGGAAGGATGCCGGAAAGAAGCTGAGGGTGAGTATATTCCTATTAGGTATATACTCACCCTCGGATGAGCCCTGCTTCTTTCCGGCAGCCTTCCTTCTTAAGAATGAGCGCGTTCAGGGCCTTAGATGACGTCACGGCTTGTGATTGGTCGCGGCCGCCCATGTGACCGCTTACGCGACCAATCACAAGCCGTGACGTCATCCCTCAGGTCCTAAATTCCTAGAAGGGAATTTAGGACCTGAGGGATGACGTCGCTGCTTGTGATTGGTCGCGTGGCGGTCACATGAGCGGCACGCGACCAATCAGAAGCCGTGACGTCATGGAAGGTGCTGAACACGCTCATTTTAAACAAAGAAGGCTGCCGGTTACCAGCGGTGATGTCCAGGGGCCTCCGGACAAGTGAGTATATCAATATTTTTTATTTTAATTCTTTATTTTACACACTCATATGGATCCCAGGGCCTGAAGGAGAGTCTCCTCTCCTTCAGACCCTGGGAACCATACACTGGAAACTTCCGATTCCCGATACCACAAAAGTATCGGATCTCGGTATCGGAATTCCGATACCGCAAGTATCGGCCGATACCCGATACTTGCGGTATCGGAATGCTCAACACTAGTCCTGTGTGATAATGGTCATAACCTGGTGGCAGCTGCGAAGCTTGGCAATCTCACACATGTACCATGCTTGGCCCACGTGTTAAACTTGGTGGTTCAGCTGTTTACCAAAACCTACCAAGATTTATCAGAGCTTCTGGTCAAGGTATGCTGCATCAGCACCCATTTCCACAAGTCAGCTACAGCTGCAGCCGCTCGGGCAGTGGCGCATGCAAGTGCCAGCTCACCGACTGGTATGTGACGTAACCACATGCTAGAGCTCTGCTCTGTGAGCAACAGAGGACAGTTGTCGAATACCAGCTCCAACACGCCCATGTACAAAACAACTGAAGAGTGGGCATGGATGTTAGACATTTGTGTGGTTTTCCAAGACTGAGGACTCCACTAGATGCTGAGCGGATATAATGTTGTGATCAGCGCAATGATCCAATTTCTGTGCCCACTTAAACAGTCACTGCTCACAATTAAAGCTGAAGTTTGCATGCGAACCAGGTGGAGATGGAGGAAGTAATGAGACATGGAAAAAACTACCAAGCCCAGCCTTATCTCATCTGCTCAGTGCAGAATGGGTAACAATGAAGAGGTGGAGGCTGAGGAGGAGAAACAGGAGTTGGTGGCTAGTGCAACACAGGCTAATACCCACACAAGCTTTGTTCCATGTCTCCTATATTGATGGGCTGAAGAGAGGAATGAGGAGGAAGAGATGGAGGAGGAGATGGAGAGTCATCATCATGGTAAATAATGAAGTGTTGGTGTGACGGATCATACAGGGGAAGGGGTGTGTCTACTTCACTCACCTCTGGGGAGGGGAGGGAATGATCCAGCAGGGATTGGCTCTCTGGTGCCACCACTTATCCCAGGTCAGTCAAGGAACTTCACCAAGGGCAAATAGTGGCTGGAGAGGCTTCCCTTATAGGTACAATTTATTGAGGAGTTCCCAGTGAGGGGAGATATATATCACCAATCCAGACTGGGGATATATATGTAAACCTCCCGGCTGTCACTGTCAGAGTTCCTCACTAACACAGTACGGTATGCTGCCACCAGTTACTCATTAGAAATAAGTCCCATCCGTCACCAGGCTTATATCGGGTCAGAAATCAATCCCCGGTAGCGAATAATAACCAACCAAGCGTGCAGACGTGGGGATTCATGAATCGAGATAAAAGAGCAGCCCAGCCCAAGATTTATTTTGTACTTAGTCACCAAAAGGCACACTAGAAAGATACAAGTGTATATATATATACACAAGAGCAATATACAAGTACACAGTCAGGAGTGTAGTACAAGGGTAGGGTACAGATAGATTACAATTACCGTGTTATGTAGCATATGACCACAGGGAGGCGATGATGGATCACAGGTCCAAATCTTTGATACGTGATTCTCTGGCCACGTCAGCTAATGGGGCTTCTGCCAGAAGAAAAACTGAGTCCAAAATGAGAAGCTGCCTATTATCCCCTAGGCTTCTCCCTCTCACATGCTGTGCCAACCCCTGGGCTGTGCTGCCTCTCTCTTCCCATATCTGAGAGCATGGTTTTCCAGCCAGAACTGTGGATGCCCATAACTTTCTGCCAGAAGCTCTAAATGGGACGGTGGCGGTGCCACTGGGTTCTGCTGGATTTTATCTGTGCAGGAGTACCAAATTCGGCTACTATATTTAATTTCTGGTAGCTATGCTTTATAACTCAACAACGCAGAGTTCTAGAGGTGGGTGCATGGTATGGGCTTGTGGGGAAAGAAATGCAGGTTCCGATTATGCATCCGGCTAGGTTCAGACATATTGCATTCTTTTATTATAGGTAGCTTTTTATATTCAATATCTCATAGCCTTGTGCTGTTGAAACTGGGATCTGTGGTGCCACTATGTCTGCATGTCAGCCTGAGTCCAACAAAGGAAGCCAGTTGGCTGGTGACTGCATAAGTTCACACCCCTGTGATAATTGCTGGGCTTGGTGCTGGGGGACCCAGGGTCTATGCCTTTAAGCCCCCTGGGGAGAGCTTCAAATGCCTTTTGAGTTGAGTATGGGGGCAAGTATTTTGGGCCAAACTGTACCTGATAGAGAATTCCATCAGATATCAAAATTATATCAATTAGATATCATTGTCCCATCTCTCACAGTTGGCTGTAGGGAGCTTGGCACATCTGGCCAACTTTATGTATCGCTGCCTTTCCTGTGACCCTCACATTGCATTCACCTTCTCCAAAAAAGAGTACTGGTTGTTCTTCCTGCTAGACCCACGCTGCAAGGAGAACTTTGCATCTCTCCTTCCTTTGGTGGATAGGTCTACTAACATGGTCCTATACCAGAAAGCCATTGTGGAAAATGTTGAAAAAAATACTATCAGACAATCCTATGGTATTTTTGACAAGGAGGGAACAGTTTTTAAAGCTGGTAAAGAAATACCTGGCAACAAAACCAGCGTACTCCCTAATTCCTCTGCCACCTTCAATTATTGGGTCTCAAAGATGGACACCTGGCATGAGCTGTTCCTCAATGCTTTGGAGATATTGTGCTGCCTTGCCGCTAGCATCTTGCCTGAGAGGGTAATACAGACAGGCGCTTTCGGCTGTCAAGTAGAAAATGCAGACTGGCTCACTCTGATAAAAATTAGCAAGGCCTGGATTAGCCCCGACTTTTCCACACCACCAGATGACAGCAGAACATAAAGTGTTTTTAATGTTCAATATATTAATGAGGCCCTCCAGTTGATGCCGTCAAGGGCCTATAGATCACTGGATAAACCTCATTAAAAATATGGTATTGCTTTGCACTGTGCATAGCCTTTATGAGTGTTGAAATGTCACAAATGCACTTTCTTACTTTTTTATGAGAACCTTCAGTTGGTGCCTTTTATGGGTATATCGATATTTTTTTTCTGGCTTTGCACTGTGTGCAGAGCCCTTAAGTGTGTAGGAGTACCATAAGTACACTTAAGCGGATAAGTGTGGAAGAGAGAAGGAGGACCGGAGATTATGTGAGGGAAGATATCAGGAGATTAGTTCAGAGATATATGGAGGAGACAGGTTATGAATGGCTTTGTAGGTCAGTATTAGTCATTTGAACTGGATACGCTGAGGGAATGGGAACAGGTCTAGAAGGAGGAGTACAGAGTATTTTCAGTTAGCTTTCGCTGTAAGTAGGTCATTAGTGATTTTGGTCAGGGCTGTCTCAGTTGAGTGATGGGGGCGGAAACCAGATTGTAGATTGTCAAAGAGCAAGTTAGATGAGAGGTGGGAGGAAAGTTCAGCGTGGACGTGCTGCTCCAGGAGTTTGGAAGCGAAAAATGCTTGAATTTCACATTGACTCCCATTATACTCCTTACACGAAATGAGTATCCGAGGATTAGGAATTGCTTGGTTTGCATAACGGGCACCCAAGCATTTTAGTGCCTATTGCTAAATCCAAGGTAAGCAGGAGGGACAGAGGATGTTTGTCATAGTTGTCTCCTCTGTAAAATTTCTTTATCTATAAGTGAAATTGATGGAGCTGCCATTAAAATCAAAACTGTAATTATACCCAATCAGCCTCCCCCATGGAGTAAGGCCAGTAGATGCTGAAAGGACAGAAGAAGAGATTAGCAAACCTTTCAACATGTTCACTGAACAGTTCGTCAAACATACACGAACCACATTGAATTTATTGGGAGGCAAAAGTAAACACACAGACAACAACTTCAGGGGGGCCAAAAAGCTGCCAAAACAACTCAAATCAGGATCAGACACCAGAAAAAGTGACATGAATTGACCGTGAGACCCGGTGGTTGAAAGATTGCCTGAGTTCAAGTCACTGACTCACTGGGTCTCACGGTAGCTCCAGTGCTAGACAGTTGAATGTCAGAGTCCTGAGTGCCGGACTCGCAGGCGTTCATCAGTCCGGCACTGGCACTTGCGAGGCAAGAGAACCATCTGCCATGAACTCAGGTGACCTTACTGTTCCTTTTGACAATTAAAAAAGTAATTGAAAAAATGCATGGGGTTCCCCCATAATTTGCTTAAGCAGCAGAGGGAAAGCTGACGGCTGGGGGCTGATGTTAATATTCTGGGAATGAGACAATATGCATAAAAGTTCCTAGGCTCACAGCTGTATACTTAGCCTTAAAATGGGTTATTAAAATGGGGGACCACCCAAAAAATGACTTTTTAACCCCCCAACATTTAATAACCAACAAAGGCTAGGCAGACACCTGTGGGCTGATACTAATAGCTTAGGAAGGGGCCATGGATGCTGGCCCTTACCCAGACTAAAACATCAGGTCTCAGCCACCCCAGAAGTGACACATACTTAACATGTTTCAAATCTGGCACTTAGCCTCGCTCTTCCCACTTGCCCTGTAGCAGTGGCAAGTGGGGTGATAGTTAGGGGGTTGATGTCACCTTTGTATTGTCAGATGACATCAAACCCAGAGGTTAGTAATGGAGAGGCATCTATAAGACATAGTTACATAGTTACATAGTTACATAGTTATTAAGGTTGAAGGAAGACTGTAATTCCATCTAGTTCAACCCATAGGCTAACCTAACATGCCCTAACATGTTGATCCAGGGGAAGGCAAAAAAACCCCATGTGGCAAAGAGTAACTCCACCATGGGGAAAAAAATTCCTTCCCGACTCCACATACGGCAATCAGACTAGTTCCCTGGATCAACGCCTTATCAAGGAATCTAGTGTATATACCCTGTAACATTATACTTTTCCAGAAAGGTATCCAGTCCCCTCTTAAATTTAATTAATGAATCACTCATTACAACATCATACGGCAGAGAGTTCCATAGTCTCACTGCTCTTACAGTAAAGAATCCGCGTCTGTTATTATGCTTAAACCTTCTTTCCTCCAGACGTAGAGGATGCCCCCTTGTCCCTGTCTCAGGTCTATGATTAAAAAGATCATCAGAAAGGTCTTTGTACTGTCCCCTCATATATTTATACATTAAAATAAGATCACCCCTTAGTCTTCGTTTTTCCAAACTAAATAGCCCCAAGTGTAATAACCTATCTTGGTATTGCAGACCCCCCAGTCCTCTAATAACCTTGGTCGCTCTTCTCTGCACCCGCTCCAGTTCAGCTATGTCTTTCTTATACACCGGAGACCAGAACTGTGCACAGTATTCTAAGTGTGGTCGAACTAGTGACTTGTATAGAGGTAAAATTATGTTCTCCTCATGAGCATCTATGCCTCTTTTAATACATCCCATTATTTTATTTGCCTTTGTAGCAGCTGCCTGACACTGGCCACTGAATATGAGTTTGTCATCCACCCATACACCCAGGTCTTTTTCATTGACGGTTTTGCCCAGAGTTTTAGAATTAAGCACATAGTTATACATCTTATTACTTCTACCCAAGTGCATGACCTTACATTTATCCCCATTAAAGCTCATTTGCCATTTATCAGCCCAAGCTTCTAGTTTACATAAATCATCCTGTAATATAAAATTGTCCTCCCCTGTATTGATTACCCTGCAGAGTTTAGTGTCATCTGCAAATATTGAAATTCTACTCTGAATGCCCCCTACAAGGTCATTAATAAATATGTTAAAAAGAAGAGGGCCCAATACTGACCCCTGTGGTACCCCACTGCTAACCGTGACCCAGTCCGAGTGTGCTCCATTAATAACCACCCTTTGTTTCCTATCCCTGAGCCAGCTCTCAACCCACTTACACATATTTTCCCCTATCCCCATTACTCTCATTTTATGTAACAACCTTTTGTGTGGCACCGTATCAAAAGCTTTGGAAAAGTCCATATATACTACGTCCACTGGGTTCCCTTGGTCCAGTCCGGAACTTACCTCTTTGTTGTAGTTTGGTTTCTGGGCTCCCCCGGTGGTTTCTGGTGGTACTGCACTTGTGTGCTTCATCTCCTCTGTTCACCTGTTTCCATCAGGATGTGGGAGTTTTCTATTTAACCTTGCTCCTCAGTCATTTCTATGCCGGCCAACAATGTTACCAGAAGTCTTTCTGTTGCATGTTCCTGCTCCTAGACTACTATCAGCTAAGTTGGACTTGTAGTCCTAAGTTTGTTTTGCATTTTTGTTCCAGTTCTCTGTGATTGATTATTTCTGAGGCTGGAAGCTCTTGTGAGCTGAAATTGCCACTCTGGTGTCATGAGTTGATATTAGAGTCTTAAAGTAATTTCAGGATGGTGTTTTGAAAGGGTTTTCAGCTGACTGTGAAGTTCCCTTTTCTGTCTTCCTACTATCTAGTAAGCGGACCTCAATTTGCTAAACCTATCTTCATACTTCGTATGTCAATTTCCTCTGAAATCACCGACAATATATGTGGGGGCTACTGTCTGCCTTTTGGGGAAAATTTCTCTAGAGGTAAGCCAGGTCTGTATTTTCCTCTGCTAGGGTCAGTCAGTTCTCCGGCTGGCGCTGGGCGTCTAGGGATAAAACGTAGGCACGCTACCCGGCCACTGTTAGTTGTGCGGTAGGTTTAGCTCACAGTCAGCTCGAGTTCCCATCTTCCAAGAGCTAGTCCTTTTTGTATGCTTTACTATGTTCTCTTGCCATTGAGAACCATGACAGTTTGGCCGGCCAAGGGTTAAAATAATTGGCAGAAGAAAGGAGAGAAAAGAACTCTGCAGAGAATTTTTTATTTATTTTTTTTTCCCCTGAGTTTGCTCATTAGTTGATTCACTTGCATCTCTGCTTACTGCAGACTTCGTCTCTCTCTCCTTCTAATCCTTGAATGGTTCTGATTTTTCCTGATTAATATGGATCCTCAGAGTTTAGCTACAGATTTGGATAATCTCGCTGTGAAGGTTCAAAGTTTACAGGATTTTGTTATTCATGCTCCTATATCTGAACCTATAATTCCTTTACCTGAATTTTTCTCCGGGGATAGATCTCGCTTCCAGAATTTCAAACATAATTGTAAATTATTTTTGTCTCTGAGATCTCGCTCCGCTGGAGATCCTGCACAGCAGGTCAGGATTGTAATTTCCTTGCTCCGGGGCGACCCTCAGGACTGGGCATTTGCTTTGGCACCAGGGGATCCTGCGTTGCTCAATGTGGATGCGTTTTTCCTGGCTTTGGGGTTGCTTTATGAGGAACCTCATTTAGAGATTCAGGCTGAAAAAGCCTTAATGGCCCTGTCTCAAGGGCAAGATGAGGCTGAAATATACTGCCAAAAATTTCGTAAGTGGTCTGTGCTTACTCAGTGGAATGAGTGCGCCCTGGCGGCGAATTTCAGAGAGGGTCTCTCTGATGCCATTAAGGATGTTATGGTGGGGTTCCCTGTGCCTACAGGTCTGAATGAGTCCATGACAATGGCTATTCAGATTGATCGGCGTTTGCGGGAGCGCAAACCTGTGCACCATTTGGCGGTGTCTACTGAGAAGGCGCCAGAGATTATGCAATGTGATAGAATTCTGTCCAGAAGCGAACTACAGAATTTTAGGCGAAAAAATGGGTTATGCTTCTATTGTGGTGATTCAACTCATGTTATATCAGCATGCTCTAAACGTACTAAGAAGGTTGATAAGTCTGTTTCAATTGGCACTTTACAGTCTAAGTTTATTCTATCTGTGACCCTGATTTGCTCTTTATCGTCTATTACCGCGGACGCCTATGTCGACTCTGGCGCCGCTTTGAGTCTTATGGATTGGTCCTTTGCCAAACGCTGTGGGTTTGATTTAGAGCCTCTGGAAGTTCCGATACCTCTGAAGGGTATTGACTCCACGCCATTGGCTAGTAATAAACCACAATACTGGACACAAGTAAATATGCGTATTAATCCGGATCACCAGGAGATTATTCGCTTCCTTGTGTTGTATAATCTACATGATGTGTTGGTGCTTGGATTGCCATGGCTGCAATCTCATAACCCAGTCCTCGACTGGAAAGCAATGTCTGTGTTAAGCTGGGGATGTCAGGGGACTCATGGGGACGTACCTTTGGTTTCCATTTCGTCATCTATTCCCTCTGAGATTCCGGAATTTTTATCTGATTATCGTGACGTTTTTGAGGAGCCTAAAATTGGTTCACTACCTCCGCACAGAGAGTGCGATTGTACTATAGATCTGATTCCGGGCAGTAAGTTTCCAAAGGGTCGTTTATTTAATCTATCTGTGCCTGAACATGCTGCTATGCGGGAATATATTAAGGAGTCCTTGGAAAAGGGACATATTCGTCCTTCGTCATCTCCCTTAGGAGCCGATTTTTTCTTTGTATCTAAAAAAGATGGTCCATTTGGTTCCCTTGCCTAAATTGCCTTCCTCATCCGAGCTGGTTCCTCTGTTTTTTCAAAATGTGGTGCGCTTGCATGGTATTCCGGAGAATATCGTTTCTGACAGGGGAACCCAATTCGTGTCTAGATTTTGGCGAGCGTTCTGTGCTAGGATGGGCATTGATTTGTCTTTTTCGTCTGCTTTCCACCCTCAGACTAATGGCCAGACCGAGCGAACTAATCAGACCTTGGAGACTTATTTGAGGTGTTTTGTGTCTGCGGATCAGGATGATTGGGTTGCCTTTTTGCCCTTGGCGGAGTTTGCCCTCAATAATCGGGCTAGTTCTGCCACCTTGGTTTCTCCTTTCTTCTGTAATTCGGGGTTTCATCCTCGTTTCTCTTCCGGTCAGGTGGAGTCTTCGGATTGTCCTGGAGTGGATGCTGTGGTGGAGAGGTTGCATCAGATTTGGGGGCATGTGGTGGACAATTTGAAGTTGTCCCAGGAGAAGACTCAGCATTTTGCCAACCGCCGTCGTCGTGTTGGTCCTCGTCTTTGTGTTGGGGACTTGGTGTGGTTATCTTCTCGTTTTGTCCCTATGAAGGTTTCTTCTCCTAAGTTTAAGCCTCGGTTCATCGGCCCGTACAAGATATTGGAGATTCTTAACCCTGTGTCCTTTCGTTTGGACCTCCCTGCATCTTTTTCTATTCATAATGTCTTCCATCGGTCATTGTTGCGCAGGTATGAGGTACCGGTTGTGCCTTCCGTTGAGCCTCCTGCTCCGGTGTTGGTTGAGGGTGAGTTGGAGTACGTTGTCGAGAAGATCTTGGACTCCCGTGTTTCCAGACGGAGACTTCAGTATCTGGTCAAGTGGAAGGGCTACGGTCAGGAGGATAACTCTTGGGTGACAGCCTCTGATGTTCATGCCTCCGATTTGGTCCGTGCCTTTCATAGGGCTCATCCTGATCGCCCTGGTGGTTCTGGTGAGGGTTCGGTGCCCCCTCCTTGAGGGGGGGGGTACTGTTGTGAATTTGGTTTCTGGGCTCCCCCGGTGGTTACTGGTGGTACTGAACTTGTGTGCTTCATCTCCTCTGTTCACCTGTTTCCATCAGGATGTGGGAGTTTTCTATTTAACCTTGCTCCTCAGTCATTTCTATGCCGGCCAACAATGTTACCAGAAGCCTTTCTGTTGCATGTTCCTGCTCCTAGACTACTATCAGCTAAGTTGGACTTGTAGTCCTAAGTTTGTTTTGCATTTTTGTTCCAGTTCTCTGTGATTGATTATTTCTGAGGCTGGAAGCTCTTGTGAGCTGAAATTGCCACTCTGGTGTCATGAGTTGATATTAGAGTCTTAAAGTAATTTCAGGATGGTGTTTTGAAAGGGTTTTCAGCTGACTGTGAAGTTCCCTTTTCTGTCTTCCTACTATCTAGTAAGCGGACCTCAATTTGCTAAACCTATCTTCATACTTCGTATGTCAATTTCCTCTGAAATCACCGACAATATATGTGGGGGCTACTGTCTGCCTTTTGGGGAAAATTTCTCTAGAGGTAAGCCAGGTCTGTATTTTCCTCTGCTAGGGTCAGTCAGTTCTCCGGCTGGCGCTGGGCGTCTAGGGATAAAACGTAGGCACGCTACCCGGCCACTGTTAGTTGTGCGGTAGGTTTAGCTCACAGTCAGCTCGAGTTCCCATCTTCCAAGAGCTAGTCCTTTTTGTATGCTTTACTATGTTCTCTTGCCATTGAGAACCATGACACCTCTTCATAGAAGCTGATCAAATTAGTCTGACATGATCGGTCCCTAGTAAACCCGTGCTGATACTGGGTCATGAGGTTATTCCTCTTCAGATACTCCAGCATAGCATCCCTTAGAATGCCCTCCAGGATTTTACCCACAGTAGAGGTTAAGCTTACTGGCCTATAATTACCGAGTTCAGTTTTTGCCCCTTTTTTGAATATTGGCACCACATTTGCTATACGCCAGTCCTGTGGTACAGACCCTGTTATTATGGAGTCTTTAAAGATTAAAAATAATGGTCTATCAATGACTGTACTTAATTCCTGCAGTACTCGGGGGTGTATCCCATCCGGGCCCGGAGATTTGTCAATTTTAGTTATTTTTAGACGCCGCTGTACTTCCTGCTGGGTTAAGCAGGTAACATTTAATTGGGAATTTTTGTTATCACTGATCATATTGTCGCCATGGGATTTTCTTTTGTAAATACTGATGAAAAAACGTCATTTAGCATATTGGCTTTTTCCTCATCCTCATCCACCATTTCACCCAGACTATTTTTAAGGGGGCCAACACTGTCATTTTTTAGTTTCTTACTATTTATATAGTTAAAGAATATTTTGGGATTATTTTTACTCTCTCTGGCAATGAGTCTCTCTGTCTCAATCTTTGCTGCCTTGATTTGCTTTTTACAGAATTTATTTAATTTTCTGTATTTATTTAATGCCTCCTCACTACCTACTTCCTTTAATTCTCTAAATGCTTTCTTTTTGTCCCTTATTGCGCCCCTTACAGCTCTATTTAGCCATATTGGTTTCCTCCTATTTCTAGTATGTTTATTCCCATACGGTATATACTGTGCACAGGTCCTATCCAGGATGCTAATAAATGTCTCCCATTTTCTTTGTGTATTTTTGTGTCTCAGGATATCGTCCCAGTTAATTGCACCAAGATCCTCTCTCATCCGTTGGAAATTTGCCCTCCTGAAGTTTAGTGTCCTTGTCACCCCCCTACTACCCATCTTATTAAAGGTTACATGAAAACTTATTATTTTGTGATCACTATTCCCCAAGTGACCCCCAACCCTTATATTTGATATGCGGTCTGGCCTGTTGGTTAATATTAGGTCTAGCAGTGCCCCCCTCCTTGTTGGGTCCTGAACCAGTTGTGAAAGGTAATTGTCTCTCGTAGTTCTCAAAAACCGATTACCTTTGCTGGAACTGCAGGTTTCTGTTCCCCAATCTATTTCAGGGTAGTTGAAGTCCCCCATAATAATGACTTCTCCTTGAGTCGCAGCTTCATCTATTTGCTTTACGAGGATATTCTCCATTGCTTCCATTAGTTTTGGAGATTTATAACAAACCCCTATCAGACGCCCCATTACTAACCCCATAGTCATATTGTATAAAAACACACACTCAGAATAAAGTCCTTTATGTGAAAGAATGACACAGAGTCCTTTATTGAATCTAAATTAAACCATACTCATGTCATCGCCCAGTCCACAGAAACCAATGTCTCCTGTAACAGAATTAAAATAATAAACAACAATATTCATCACCTGTCTGCAGAGAAAATAATAATACATAATATTATTCGATCGCTTCCAGAATTAGGCTGGCTCACATTCTTGTGTTCTACACTGAGCACTAACTTCGGGGTTTCCATGTAAATCCCACAGAAATGCGATTCAGACAAAACTCCCAATAGAACCACTTTCCATGAGGCAGATGGAGACATTTTGGACTCCGTTTGGAGTCTTTTCTGGTGATCTCTATCTTTTTAAGCATGAACAGATCTGTGGTCGTCCACACTTGTGCACTAAAAGGACGCCTAAAATGATAGGGACGCTGCTGGAACACAGACCTGTCATGATCCAGGCCGGGGTTTGCTTTCTGCTTCCCGACCTGGTCAGGCGAGGATTAACCTTCTCTGCTTGATTTCTGACCTGCCCATCCCTCTTACATTCCTGTTTTGGATTGTTCTGTCTGGCTCTGATCTTTGGCGTGTTTCTGACTGTGCTTTCATCTCATCCACTTGTTACCATGCTCCTGACCAGCTTTTTAACCTCTGGCTTACTTCAGACCTTGCTCTTGCCTTCTGACACTGCGTACCTGGCTGTTGCTGACTTGGCTTGTATGACCTCTCTACTGCCCCCTAGCGGAGTTTGCTCAGCTTTACAGGTCTTTGCTTGAGGTGAGCTCCTGTTACCTCCCTTCCTCGCCCTCTGGTGGTTGTCCCTGTATTGCACGACAGACCTGTCCAAAGTGGCTCCATCTGCCTCATAAGTGTCTGAATTGCAGTTTTAGTGAATTTACATGGAAAGATTTAGCAAGAGTGGGGATAAAACTTAACTTTTAATCAACCATTAAAAGGTACCAAGACACAACAAACCCTAAGAGGGCCTGTAAACCAGATTATTAGGATATAATAAGGCACCAATTGTCTGCAGTTGACTACTAAATGTCAGTACAATTGGCATATAGTGGAGGGATCTGGCAGGGTGCTAAATATCAATAATAGATTGGAACAATCTCACCCAATTCTGATCCACACTTAGGATCTTTGGCAGGGGTCTTCAGACACTCATGTGGATCTGTAGGCATCTAGCCATTGTGCAGGTACCATCTCATGGGTCGAAGTTACAGGTGCCAGTTATAGAAGAATAACCATCTCCCAGTGCCAATTATAAAGGATTAACCATCTCCCGATGTGTCTCATCCCATCCAAGGACTCATCAGGGGATAAGGCATCCTGAGTGGAGGACTTAGCTGTGTTAGGAAATATACAGCCTCCTGAGGGGAGGCTGCATATTACCCCCCATAGAAGTTCTGTATATTGCCTAACACGGCTAAGATGCCAAAATTCCAGTTAAGTTTGGTATGCTTAAAAAAAAAAAAGGTGAGTCCTCCTTGATCTCTAAAAGAGGAGGCAATAGTCCCAGGTACCTCAGAAACCTCCTATAACCTCCAGGAAGGTGAAAATGCTTCCTTACATGGTGTAGGGGTCAGACTGAGTCCCATCAACAACTTGCTCTTCATGTTAAGATAAAGGGGCAGTTTGCTCTAAAACCACAATTTCCCCTGCAAAACCGAATTAGCCAAGATACACATCAGGGTTGCGATCCTCCCCAAAAAATTTTTGGACAACTGGACACAAATTAACGAACGGCCTAAAATTTTTACGGACCTTTGATATGTCCCCTAAAGACTACCCCTAAATATCACACCCCTAAAGACCACCCACTAAATATAACACCCCCTAAAGACCACCCCAAAAGACCACCCCCTACATACCACATGCCCCTAAAGGCCACCCCCTAAATACCACACCCCCTAAAAACCACCCTCCAAAATGGCCAGAATAAGAGCTAGAAGAGATCAATAGAATTGCATTACAGAACAGGAGAAGTGGTACTGTGCAGTGATACATATAGAGAGATATCTGTGCCCCATTACACAGTCAGAGCCCACTGTGCACCCCTTTATTGCACAGTCTGTGCCCCCCTATGAACCCCTTTATTACACAGTCTTTGCCTCCCATGCACCCGTCTTTCACACCAGCTCACTCATCTCTGTAGCCGCTCATTACTGACCACCAGTGCAGCGCTCTTCGTCTTCTCCTGCTCCTTCACTGATATGTTGGTGCCTTCTTCTCCCAGGGAAACCACCAAAGCTTCCTGCACCCTCTAACTCCTCCTGCCCGCCGTCATGTCAGGTCCTTCAGCTCCACTAGCGCTCAGCATTTCCAGGCTTCCTCTCTAGGGCAGAGCCGCACTCTCCGCTCTTGCTGCCAGCCAAGGACACTGAGCGTTGACTGCGGAGGACGGGTTATGTCCTGTTTGTACTACGCATGGCAACCTTTTTAGTGCAAGCACGGCACAAACTTCAGGAGTGGGGGAAAATTCACAAACGGTACTTTTTTCTACTGGACAATATGTACGGCAAAGAAAACCACCAGGTTTTCATGAACTGTCCGCAAATGTAAGGACAGTTGGCAACCATTATATACATACACCACTCATATTCTATAGTTTAATAACATAAACAGCAGTCACATTTACACTCAATGACGTCTGTATCCTAAAGCTTTCCAGATACATTTACGGAGAACTTCATCTCTAAGTCCATAAATTACAGGACTGATAAATCTGGGAAGGCAGGTAAGAGCAAAGAAATGAATAAACCGCATGTAATGCGCATCATGTTTCATCTCTGTGTAAGGTGGAGACCAAGAAGCAAAATATAGAAGGAGCTGAAACGCGTGAAGGGCAACAGTTCGAGATGCCTTGTAGGCAGAAGACGTCTCTGAGCTGATCTTTAAGGCCACCACCATGATGTTGACATAAGTATAAAGAATTATCAACACTCCCAAAGCCAGGCTAAGGATGAGTGTGATGGACCAAAGAGACTTTTGCATTTCAGTAATTTCCAATAAATTCACGTTACATTTAATATAAGAGGCAAAAAAATCCATGCGCACTGATGTCATGAGTGAAATGAAATCCGCAGCGCAGGGGACCAGTCCTACCACCCAGATCACAATGGCGGTGGTTTTACACCGTGGTCCCGTACACAGTTCAATATGTCGTAGTGGGAAGCAAACAGATATGTAACGCTCCAGGGCCATGGCCATCAAGATGTACAGGGTCGTTCTGAATGTAGACGATCCGAGTGTGATCAAGACGTAGCAGACGGGAACTAAGAAAGTTATAGCAAACACAGTGGCCAAAAGTAAGAGGAAGCCCACCAGGAGATACAAAGTGTCATTGATAAGCATGTGGGCAAACAAGATGTAACGAGCGCTGTCCCGAATGTTGGGTGTGGTAACGTAGATCTTCAACATGACAGCCATAAGGTAGAGGAAGACACCAAAGCAGAACACAGCTGGTGGAATCACGGACATCCTCACAAAGGTCCAACTACTATTGGAATAAGAAGAGTTTCCAGACCTAATATGTTCCTTGAAGAAGTCCTCCTGGAATAGAGTCATTCGGGCAGTTTGGTTTAATAGATTATTAGTTGGTCAATCAAACATTCGTCATATTGTTAGAAGATGGGCCGGGACAATGAATTATGGTGTCCGACTCCTAGTTACCAGAATTTTTACCTTATATCTACACTTGTTCTTAGATTATGCCCCTAAACACACCTAACCATCAAAGGTCTTGCAAATGACTCCACCATCAAGCCCCAAAAATGTAAAAGCTCCAGCCTTGAATTTAAAATAAATAATTTGCAATTTTTTAAATAATATTACGCGCCATTATTAGTTGATGGGGAGGTGGCACCATAGGTTATTGCCTACTCCACCAAAACCATTGTACCAACCCAAATTATAGCTTGTAAAGGCAATTGTTAATGAATTTTCCGACACAACATGTTATAGGGTATATATTGTCCTCTCAAGAAATTAACAGAAAAAAAACTTTTCTCATGAAACAGATTTTTGTGGGGCTAAAAGTTTTAAAAACAAATGAAAAAAAAATAGACAAATCTTGAGGGGTTTTTTTACCGTCTCCTAAAAATAAAAAGCTAGTTTATGAATAAACAAAGTGTGCCCAAAATGGAGTCATGAAAAAATACAATGCGTTAAGCAAAAATAAGCTATAAAAATCAAAAAAATAAAAAATGCCGAACTCACCACTGTATAATGATTCTTAGTTTTGGATGTCCTTATCTCATATTTCTTACCAACCAACAAGGCGATAAATTTATTTTTTTTAATGAAAGGACAAATACTGCATCTTTTGCCTTTTATTTGCCAGTTGCATTTCTCGGTTTCTTGTTTCTCGGTTATCTCCCAAATAATTACCTTTTCTTGCCATTATTCTGTCCCCGTTATTTAAGATTTAGTTTAATGAGGTGCCTTGATATAACATAGGGAGACATTCATGTAGGATTATTTTAGATCCATTTACTGACAACTGTATGGAGCACAGAAAGTAGGTATTTATTATTATTTGATTCAAATTTTTAAAGCCTTTGGGGTCTTTAAGTGAATGGTTTTGTTCTTTATCCAAATCTGTTTTTAAAGAGTTAATTATTAGTGATGAGCGAGCGTGCTGGGATAAGGTATTATCACGCTCGGGAGCTAACCGAGGGTCTTCATGTAGGGGTTGTCTGTTAGGAAATCCCCGCATGTGTTGCGGCTGTTGAACAGCCCTGAGACATGCAGCTGCGGGGACTCAGACATATTATTCGAGCACGCCGAAAACACTTAGTTAGCACCCGAGCATGATCACATCTTATCCCAGCATGTTCGCTCATAACTATTATTTATATCTTTGTTCTTAGAGTACTTATTATTTAACCTGTTTTTTATTTTAATACTCTAATTTAAAAAAAACAAACCATGTTATTCAGAGCAAATACGCTTAAGGTTAGGGTTAGGGTTAACCCTAACCCTGCTCTCCAGAATTCACCATATGGCATGGCTATAATTGTGTGGCTCTGGTTGTAGCTGTCTACGTGTAACACTGTATTTCCAAGAGACTGAATCACCTCCCAATTCAATCAATAAAAATTGAGCAACCGTTTTTGAATACACAGCTGCGAACTTTAGATTTATTCCACTACAGTTTCTGTATCTAATAGATTTTATTAAAGTGGCAAAAAAGGGTAATTCTTTGGGAGATACAGTATCTCCTAATTTGTTCTCCAAAATGCGAGAAACGCACCTGGAAATCGCAAAAAGGTTTTTTCAGTTGAGGTAAAAAATGCAGAATTTGTCCTCTCCATAAAAAAAAGAAATCTACCACCATGCCGGATGGTAGGGAATATGATATAAGAACAATCATCAGTTGTGATTCTGACCGTATCATTTATTGCCTGGAATGTACGATGTGTCATTTATTCTACATCAGACGCACAACTAGGAAATTACAGAAAAGAATATTGCAATGTACAGTGGGTACGGAAAGTATTCAGACCTCTTTAAATTTTTCACTCTTTGTTTCACTGAAGCCATTTGGTAAATTCAAAAAAAATTCATTTTGTTCTCATTTCTCATTAATGTACACTCTAAAACAGACCGAAGGACCTTTCTAAATGTTTAGGAAGCCATTGCAGGTGTTTTCTGTTAATTATTCTAATTTACTGAGATAATGACTGTTGGGTTTTCATTGGCTGTAAGCCATAATCATCAACATTAACCGAAATAAACACTTGAAATAGATCACTGTGTGAGTAATGACTCTATAGAATATATGAGATTCACTTTTTGTATTGAAGAACTGAAATAAATTAACTTTTTGATGATATTCTAATTTTGTGAGAAGCTCCTGCACATAGAGGGAATGTAAAGAGTCAACCAAGTTATGGGATTGAGAAGGCTTCCTGTCCAGAGACGGCGGAGATCAACAGAAGAAGGAGTTTATAGTGGAAATGGACTGGAGCATTAGAATGAATAGAAAACAACCGAATGGAATGAATTTGTAAATGCTACGATGCTCGATATTAATGGTATATATGTATATGATTTGTTATATTTTATGCATCACTGCTTTCTGATTGGTGGATCATTATTTTGAATAGTTTCTGACATATCACATACAATATCTCTATGACTAAGGGCAGTATAATATACCAGAAACCCATTAGAGACGTCTTCATGAGCCGGCAAAATGGTTTTTAACTAATTTGACATTATACAATATTGTTTTATAAGTGAAGTTCCTGCTTTTTTTGCCCAAAATTTTCCCATACAGCTATAGACAAGGCCGAGCATCGGATGGAATGGTGTGAAGCCGCTACCACTGGACTCTGGAGGAGACGTGATCTGTGCAGTGACGGATCGCACTTCTCTATCTGCGTCTGATGGAGGAGTCTGGGTTTGGTGACTCCAGGAGGACGTTACCCCCTGACTGCATTGGGCAAGGGGTACAGATGCTGGGGGAGACTAAGGCTATGTGCTGTTATCAGGGGGCAGCCTCTGACCCTTAATTCCAGTGAAGGGAAATCTTAATCTTCAGCACAAGACATTGAGGACAATTGTAGCTTCAGCTTTGTGGGAACAGTTTGGGGAAGACCCTTTTGTGTTCCCCATGATTGCGCCCAGTGTACAGCCACTATATAAACATGGTTGGGAGGGTTTGATGGAAGAATCTGACCGGCCGCCCAGAGCACGACCTCAAACTAACTGTGTCCAAGACTGCGATTCACCAAGGTAAGTGTTGGTTAGAGCTATAAACAAGAGCCAACAACTCCTACAATAGATGAGATGTTGTAATCACTGACTTACCATAGAAGAACTAGTCTTGCTCATGTGTCAGCATGAATTAAAAAAGAAAACAAAAAAAAAAAAAAAATTAGGTCTTGAAACCAATGGCAAAAATGTATAATTCAAGAGTCGCTAATTTTGGGATGTCTTCACTATTTGGGTATTTTCTTTACAAAGTAAGGAACTACCCAGAAGAAACCATTCCCAATTGTAAGATCTCCACCCGGTTCGGGTTGTGTCCCATCCTCATAAATGATTCCATGCAGGAAGATACTGAGATTTATACATCTGACATCTTCTCCCTTAAGAAATTGAAACTAGTAGTGTTTACTTGGAAATATTTCTTCAGGTGAGAAACCTCTCCCACATGGTGAGCACCGGCGCCAACATCTGTGTCCTCGTGGAGAGCTGAATGCCAGGAGGCTTCTCTCTTGTTTTGCCCATTTTACACTTGAGCAACAAAATGATTCCCTAATCCTCTGTGTAAAGATGAGCAAAACTTTGCTTTTTGTTTTACTGGTAATTTTCTAAGAAGTAAATGTTTAGTTATGATATTACGGAGGCTGAAAAACTGTAATACTCAATAACTGCACAGAAAACACTGCCATTAATGAGAGAAGACAGTGACAGACCCCGCACTATACATGGAGGACAGGAAAGAATGACAGACCCCGCACTATACATGGAGGACAGGTAGAGAGTGACAGACCCCGCACTATACATGGAGGACAGGAAAGAATGACAGACCCCGCACTATACATGGAGGACAGGTAGAGAATGACGGACCCTGCACTATACATGGAGGACAGGAAAGAAAGACAGACCCCGTACTATATATGGAGGACAGGTAGAGAGGGACAGACAGAGAGTGACAGACCCCACACTAGACATGGAGGACAGGAAAGAATAACAGACCCCAATATACATGGAGGACAGGTAGAGAGTCACAGACCCGGCACTACACATGGAGGACAGGTAGAGAGTGACAGACCCCACTATACATGGAGGACAGGTAGAGAGTGACAGATCCTGCACTATACATGGAGGACAGGAAAGAATGACAGACCCCACACTACACATGGAGGACAGGTAGAGACTGACAGACCCTGCACTATACGTGGAGGACAGGTAGAGAGTGACAGTCCCCGCACTATACATGGAGGACAGGTAGAGAGTGACAGACCCCGCACTATACATGGAGTACAGGAAAGAATGATAGACCCCACTATACATGGAGGACAGGTAGAGAGTGACAGACCCTGCACTATACATGGAGGACAGGAAAGAATGACAGACCCCACACTACACATGGTGGACAGGTAGAGACTGGCAGACCCTGCACTATATGTGGAGGACAGGTAGAGAGTGACAGTCCCCGCACTATACATGGAGGGCAGGTAGAGAGTGACAGACCCAGCACTATACATGGAGTACAGGAAAGAATGACAGACCCCACTATACATGGAGGACAGGTAGAGAGTGACAGACCCTGCACTATACATGGAGGACAGGAAAGAATGACAGACCCCACACTACACATGGTGGACAGGTAGAGACTGACAGACCCTGCACTATATGTGGAGGACAGGTAGAGAGTGACAGTCCCCGCACTATACATGGAGGGCAGGTAGAGAGTGACAGACCCTGCACTATACATGGAGTACAGGAAAGAATGACAGACCCCACTATACATGGAGGACAGGTAGAGAGTGACAGACCCCGCACTATAAATGGAGTACAGGAAAGAGTGACAGACCCCACTATACATGGAGGACAGATAGAGAGTGACAGACCCTGCACTATACACTATCTGACCCGATATGCTGATTGCTGATTGCTATACCATTATTTTTCTGCTATGGGTAAGCAGCTGTTTCTTCCTGGTGTCTTGTGTATTTGTTGTTTTTAGATATTTGTTGGGTGATTATGCTATCACCATTGCCTCATAGTTACATAGTTACATAGTTAGTAAGGCCGAAAAAAGACATTTGTCCATCCAGTTCAGCCTATATTCCATCATAATAAATCCCCAGATCTACGTCCTTCTACAGAACCTAATAATTGTATGATACAATATTGTTCTGCTCCAGGAAGACATCCAGGCCTCTCTTGAACCCTCCAACTGAGTTCGCCATCACCACCTCCTCAGGCAAGCAATTCCAGATTCTCATCTTGCACTTCAATAAAGCAATTTTACTAAAAGACATAAGGTTATCTTTTTGGATTCATTTCCTCCTTCCCCTCTCGCATGCTGTTCATGATAACTGTCTTAATCCAATAGTAGGGCAAAATTAATCCTTACTGGGAGCTATTGTTATTTGATATATATATAATTTAATCCTCCCAGATGATACACTATAGGTATTGTTTGCCGCTGGTTACCCCTTTCTTTTCACTATACATGGAGGACAGGAAAGAATGACAGACCCCGCACTACACATGGAGGACAGGTAGAGAATGACAGACCGGGCACTACACATGGAGGACAGGTAGAGAGTAATAGACTGGGCACTACACATGGAGGACAGGTAGAGAGTGACAGACCCCACACTACACATGGAGGACAGGTAGAGAGTGACAGACCCTGCACTATACATGGAGGACAGGTAGAGAGTGACAGACCCCGCACTATACATGGTGGACAGGTAGAGAGTGACAGACCCCACACTACACGTGGAGGACAGGTAGAGAGTGACAGACCCTGCACTATACATGGAGGACAGGTAGAGAGTGACAGACCCTGCACTATACATGGAGGACAGGTAGAGAGTGACAGATCCTGCACTATACATGGAGGACAGGAAAGAATGACAGACCCCGCACTATACATGGAAGACAGGTAGAGAGTGACAGACCCCACTATACATGGAGGACAGGTAGAGAGTGACAGATCCTGCACTATACATGGAGGACAGGAAAGAATGACAGACCCCACTATACATGGAGAACAGGTAGAGAGTGACAGACCCCACACTATACATGGAGGACAGGAAAGAATGACAGACCCCGCACTATACATGGAGGACAGGAAAGAATGACAGACCCCGCACTATACATGGAGGACAGGTAGAGAGTGACAGACCTCGCACTATACATGGAGGACAGGTAGAGAGTAACAGTCCCCGCACTATACATGGAGGACAGGTAGAGAGTGACAGACCCTGCACTATACATGGAGGACAGGTAGAGAGTGACAGACCCTGCACTATACATGGAGAACAGGTAGAGAGTGAACTACCCCAAACTACACATGGAGGACAGGTAGAGAATGACAGACCGGGCACTGCACATGGAGGACAGGTAGAGAGTGACAGACCCCACACTACACATGGAGGACAGGTAGAGAGTGACAGACCCCACACTATACATGGAGGACAGGTAGAGAGTGACAGACCCCACACTATACATGGAGGACAGGAAAGAATGACAGACCCCACTATACATGGAGGACAGGTAGAGAGTGACAGTCCCCGCACTATACATGGAGAACAGGTAGAGCGTGACCTACCCCAAACTACACATGGAGGACAGGTAGAGAATGACAGACCGGGAACTACACATGGAGGACAGGTAGAGAGTGACAGACCCCACAATACACATGGAGGACAGGTAGAGAGTGACAGACCCTGCACTATACATGGAGGACAGGTAGAGAGTGACAGTCCCCGCACTATACATGGAGAACAGGTAGAGAGTGACCTACCCCAAACTACACATGGAGGACAGGTAGAGAATGACAGACCAGGCACTACACATGCAGGACAGGTAGAGAGTGACAGACCCTGCACTATACATGGAGGACAGGTAAAACGACGAGCGGAGGACTCCGCGTCAGGACTTCAGCACAGTACATGTCAGCGTTCTAAGTCTACATAGTGTGCCTATATACTATCTGCGCAGCACCAGACGCAGATCAAGCTGTGCCCTGCATGACACCGTTGTCACGTTAATCAACCATTCTATTACTAGTACGTAACTAACGAAGGTCCGGATAAAGGACCGAAACGTTTTTTGGCTACTACGATTAAATATTCACGAGCATTAAGTTGAGTGCCAGGTTCTTTTCTTTGAGGAAAGAATGACAGACCCCACTATTCATGGAGGACAGGTAGAGAGTGACAGACCCTGCACTATACATGGAGGACAGGAAAGAATGACAGACCCCACACTATACATGGAGGACAGAAAAGAATGACAGACCCCACTATACATGGAGGACAGGAAAAAATGACAGACCCCTCTATACATGGAGGACAGGTAGAGAGTGACAGACCCTGCACTATACATGGAGGACAGGAAAGAATGACAGACCCCTCTATACATGGAGGACAGGTAGAGAGTGACAGACCCTGCACTATACATGGAGGACAGGTAGAGAGTGACAGTCCCCGCACTATACAAGGAGGACAGGTAGAGAGTGACAGACCCTGCACTATACATGGAGGACAGGTAGAGAGTGACAGACCCTGCACTATACATGGAGAACAGGTAGAGAGTGAACTACCCCAAACTACACATGGAGGACAGGTAGAGAATGACAGACCGGGCACTGCACATGGAGGACAGGTAGAGAGTGACAGACCCCACACTACGCATGGAGGACAGGTAGAGAGTGACAGACCCCACACTATACATGGAGGACAGGTAGAGAGTGACAGACCCCACACTATACATGGAGGACAGGAAAGAATGACAGACCCCACTATACATGGAGGACAGGTAGAGAGTGACAGTCCCCGCACTATACATGGAGAACAGGTAGAGCGTGACCTACCCCAAACTACACATGGAGGACAGGTAGAGAATGACAGACCGGGCACTACACATGGAGGACAGGTAGAGAGTGACAGACCCCACAATACACATGGAGGACAGGTAGAGAGTGACAGACCCTGCACTATACATGGAGGACAGGTAGAGAGTGACAGTCCCCACACTATACATGGAGAACAGGTAGAGAGTGACCTACCCCAAACTACACATGGAGGACAGGTAGAGAATGACAGACCGGGCACTACACATGCAGGACAGGTAGAGAGTGACAGACCCTGCACTATACATGGAGGACAGGTAAAACGACGAGCGGAGGACTCCGCGTCAGGACTTCAGCACAGTACATGTCAGCGTTCTAAGTCTACATAGTGTGCCTATATACTATCTGCGCAGCACCAGACGCAGATCAAGCTGTGCCCTGCATGACACCGTTGTCACGTTAATCAACCATTCTATTACTAGTACGTAACTGACGAAGGTCCGGATAAAGGACCGAAACGTTTTTTGGCTACTACGATTAAATATTCACGAGCATTAAGTTGAGTGCCAGGTTCTTTTCTTTGAGGAAAGAATGACAGACCCCACTATTCATGGAGGACAGGTAGAGAGTGACAGACCCTGCACTATACATGGAGGACAGGAAAGAATGACAGACCCCACACTATACATGGAGGACAGGAAAGAATGACAGACCCCACTATACATGGAGGACAGGAAAGAATGACAGACCCCTCTATACATGGAGGACAGGTAGAGAGTGACAGACCCTGCACTATACATGGAGGACAGGTAGAGAGTGACAGTCCCCGCACTATACATGGAGGACAGGTAGAGAGTGACAGACCTTGCACTATACATGGAGGACAGGTAGAGAGTGACAGTCCCCACACTATACATGGAGGACAGGTAGAGAGTGACAGACCCTGCACTATACATGGAGGACAGGTAGAGAGTGACAGACCCCGCACTACACATGAAGGACAGATCGGAAGGTTAATTGTTCCTCCTGCGCACCCGTCCTTTTCTTAGCCGGTGATGTCACCCCAAAACTCCGCCCCCTCTATTCCCGCCGCGGCCTCAGCGTGCTTCTGAGTGGTTCTGCCGGCTTCCAGTGTAGCGGTCACCGCACACAACCTAGCGGTTCTGCAGCCCAGCGGCCATCTCCCTGGACCTGTGGCACATCACACGCCTCTCTACACCAGCGGTTAAACCAGTGAGTACCACTAATCCTTAATCCCTAATTTTAGCCATATTCTTACTGTTAGCAGTCACTATTTTACCAACTCACTGCCAGAGTTAATGTTCAATACATCCATACCTACAAGAAAGGTACGGTTATACCAGTGAAAAAACTGATTACGGAGTTTATTCTGTTTTCTAATCAGACAGCTTAGGACGAACATCTATCCTGGTCAATTAAGGGCAAATCAATAGGAAACCATGTCTGTTCCAAAGTGCAGTCTATACAAGCACTATCCACGGATTACACCATCAACTATATATCAATACAGATCATCAACTAGTTATACCATCTTTTGTCACCCCAGTAAGTATAATTGTAGACTTATCATCATACCTTATTGCTCTGAATCAGTGCCATCATAAAAGTCTCACTAAAGTCCTGTCAGTGAAGTTCTTCTCTATATAGTGGAGAACATATTCCATTAAATCCTGGGACTATTACACCTTTGAACAAGCACCAATCATCAAATCCGGATTTTTGGCGTAACAACAGTAAATTTTCCTCCATATATATCCCATATATTCACGGAATCACTCTTCTATTCTATTATTCCATACATATAGAGTAGCGCGGTGATTATCTTTGATTTTTACTAGTTTGGGCTTTTAGCAGGTGCACACAGAACCTGTTCTAACCACCAGCAGCTCTCTATATAGATCTAACCTTTGAGTTTTTACTCACGCGTGGAGCGCCAGTGTTTATCCATACTATTCATTTCTCGCATATATAAACTACTTCTATGTACTGAATCCTCATGTACATTATCTGAAAAGGGAAATGTGAGCATTGTGCAAACATAAGGAGGTAGCGGATAGCTCTGCTACATCTTAAAGGCAAATACACAACAACTTTGGGGCATTACAGTAGGAATAACTAAGCACTCTTCGGAGTCCACTTCCTCCAGATCCACTTCCACCCCGTCACACCACCATTCTTCACCACAAGAAAGCACTGAACCCCTGGCCCTATTTAATAATGAAGCATCCCAGGGACAGCTGCAGGAAACCTTACAAAAGTCCTGTTTCCAAGAAGTTTAGGGGAAGCACAGAAAAAAATTTGGTAAGTGTCCTTTTTATGGTAGATTCCCAAAATAATATCAGAGAGTTAGCAAGTACTGGAATATGCCATTGAACAGACCATGGGTGGAGGTAGCAATGAGGAGTTTGCCAACAGACTTTAAATTGTGCGGCGTGTCAGCCTACTGTTGTGTAAGCCGTCTACCTCTTTTCAAGTCATTTTGTTCCCTCTTACTAGACTTCTGAAAATATCAACCTTTTTGCCTCCCTGTAAGTAAAGTTGTTAAACTCTCATTTGTGTCCATTCTTCAACTACCCCAAAGCGGAGAAATACTCTGTCACCAAGAGCCGCTACATCCTATATACAATTTAATGGAGACAAAGAAGAGTCAGAAGGTGCTGGGGCGAAACGGTAATGAGGTACTTTGGTTCCTTCGGCAGCTAAGGAATACAGTATAATCCAGTCCTAATAAACTATTCTTCTGATGCCCTGCATTAGAACAATGAGCAGCTACATAGCCGGACCTGAATGTTAGTTGTACAGGTTGCAAAAAAGGTTACATTTCCTTTGTTTACTAATTTTAATGGAACCTGACACTGTGGAAAACACTATTTACATAGAGATATAGGGTTAATCCGCTGGTAAAATGCATTACAATGCTGTCAGACCGCTTCCTTACGGGAGCCGCCGGCTTTCAGTCCATGGGGCGTGAACGTAGTGGCTACAGTCACTGCTCACAGCACCGCTCAGCATACTACACTGTGATTGACAGCCGACTCTGCGGAGCATCTGTGAACAGAGAGCTGGCATTTAAATTGCCAGGGCTTTCTTATAGCATAGTAAGGGGTGACTGTAGCCACTCCCTGCACCGTCCCCATGACTGAAAGCCGACGGCTCCCGGGAGAAAATAAGTACATTTTCTCCCTGTAGCGGCACTTTCAGTACAGTGGCAAGACAGCATCAGAGCGATAATAATCTGCTGATTGACCCTTGTATCTACAGGTAAATAGCATTTTCTAATGTGACACCAATGCGACAGGTTCCTTTTAAAAAGTTAATAAACTTAAAAAATGTTTAATAACCTTGTCAGGCATGGAATGAAACTTTACAAATCACTTTAGTTGGGGATTTGTCTTCATTCTTGTAAAAAAAAATCATGTTTGTGACCTCAAAACGTTGGCTTTTCCACAGTCTATTTTCCTTCTTCTATAGCATTGGTATCAGAACGTACTCATTTGGAGTACAGATGATGCCAGTGAAAGAGAGTGAAGGCAGGTCTGAAAGATTAAGGCAGCAAATAAACTGGGGAAAAGCAGAATTTGGGAGACACTTAATTGTATTTTTTTACAGAAATGAAGACAAATCCATATAAAGTGATTTACAAAGTTTCCTGACCTTTGATACTGGACAAAATTATTTAAAAAAGAAAAGAATGAAAATTTAGTTAATTTAGTCTTTTCATTTACTGTGTTCACCAATAACTCCGAGCCTCTTATTAGATAAGAATATAATGAAATAGTCTAGAAATGAAGATGAGCATTACCACAAGCGCCATCAGAGAAATCAAATACAAGAATAGTTTTCCATAAGAATCCATCCTGGAATTAGAAGCAAAGCAGAACACAAGGGGGATTTCTCGAGAACCCCCAGGATTTCTGTTCAGTTTCCAGTTCATTTCATAGTGTGACTATAAATCATCCAGGCAGAAGCCGAATAAAGTCACTGCAGGGACCATGAAGACATAAGACAGAGGCTGAGGCTCCTTCACTACCAAGAGCAGATTCACGTAAACTTTATTAATGTGAGTATTAAGCAACAGCACAAAGCCCAGAAAAGACGAACAATTCAAAAAATTAATACTGTTCAGATTTGGGCAAACGTACTTGAGTAGAGTTGAATTCTACTCAAATGTTATAAAAATTTGTTTTCTCCAGAATCTGGATTTTTTATAATTCGATACGCACGAATCCCAGCTGTGGCCGCCATTTTGTTGAATTGTAAAAGGTTAAAAAAAAAACATACCTTACTGCTCAGCAGTAGAGATGAGCGAATTTGTTCGTTTTTTTGTCCCCAAATCTGATTTTGACATATTCGTGCCATATTCGAACACTATTCATGCCGAATGTTTGTTTGATGACGGTTCTGAACATATTCAGAAATTTCTACTCCCATTGACTCTAATGACTTTCGGCTGTGTTCGATGAATATTGCAAAATCAATATTCACTGCCGATCGTATTCGGAACCAAATCCGAACAAATTCGCTCATCTCTACTCAGCAGTCCCGGCACCCCTGCAGCCTCCGGTGCCCACTGTTGACCGTCCGGTTCTCGTGGTCTCTTCTCTGCTGTTCCGTGCCGGTGTCTTCACTCTACAACTGGTCTTCCAACCTCAGAGGTCACTACTCATCGTAATGTCATGATGTTCCAATTTCAGACGGTGATCTGTGGGATGGCAGAACAGGTGAGCGGTCAGGTGAATATTATTTTTTTCCAAAACTGGTCGCCTGGCTCAATACGGTTCAGAAAAATTGCTGCTGCCACCTGCAGCCGTCATTTTGCTGAATTCTTGCAGAGTGAACTGCGAAAAATAAAAATTTGTAGAAGGGTTTCTAGTTTGGTAAAATTATTTTCTATTGTTGTGGACTATAAACCATCAACAACAAGACTTCAGTTGATATTAATGTTTGCAGCTAACTTGTTGTGTGTTTGTGTTCTCTCTTTTGCATTTCAGATCCCAAGATCCATTACTGAACTTCAGTCGAGGACAGGGAGAGTCATGTCCCACGACTCAGAATTAGATTCAATGTGCTACTGCCTTTATGTTCCTATGGAAGTATGATTACACAGGTAAGTTTCTCCTTTCTACATCCATGTAGTTTCAGTCTGCCAAAACCACCACAGTTGCTTATTTGAACCAACAAGCTGGGATCCACCACTTTGGCACAGTTGCCAGAGTCGGCAACACAGCCTCAAATTTCAGCATTTTACATTTTCTTCCAGCAACGCATGGTCTCTGGTCATGTGATTTTTTCCTTAAGTGATTGCCCACTTATCTCAATCATCCTCTTCTCTCGATGCCTTGGTCACTCTTTCAGGTCTTTCAGTCATTCAGTCACTATTTATGCCTCTGTGTGAGTTCTTTCTGCGACTTCTTGTTGGAAGGTGTCCTTGATGGTGGTAGCCTCTCCTATCTAATGGGTGTCTGGTGATCCTCCGTCTTATTCCCTCCTTAACATCCAAGGTAGTCTTTCCTATCTTAGAAAATATTTATAAAATTCTAGATATAGCTATAGCTAGACATGAGCAAATCTAACAAAATTTGAATTTGGCCAGGAAATTTCATCAGCAATCAAATGTACTTTATTATACTCTGAGGCCTCTCCAAACCCCAGATTACAGCAAACATGGGGCAAAAAAATGACGCACACCCCTCCCCTTACCTGTCGCTCCCTCCAGTCCATTCTTCTATTCAGGCCTCCTGGTGCTCCCTCCTGTCCATTCTTCTCTTCAGGTCTCCTGTTGCTGCCTCCAATCCGGACTTCTCTTCAGGCCTCCTGTTGCTCCCTCCTGTCCATTCTTCTCTTCAGGCCTCCCGTTGATGCCTTAAGTCCGTTCTTCTCTTCAGGCCTCCTGTTGCTCCCTCCTGTCCATTCTTCCCTTCAGGCCTCCCGTTGATGCCTTAAGTCCGTTCTTCTCTTCAGGCCTCCTGTTGCTGCCTCCTGTCCAGTCTTCTCTTCAGGCCTCCAGTCCGTTCTTCTCTTCAGGCCTCCTGCCACTTCCTCCAGTCCATTCTACTCCTCAGGCCTCCTGTTGCTCCCTCCAGTCCGTTCTTCTCTTCAGGCCTCCTGTTGCTGCCTCCTGTCCAGTCTTCTCTTCAGGCCTCCAGTCCGTTCTTCTCTTCAGGCTTCCTGCCACTTCCTCCAGTCCATTCTACTCCTCAGGCCTCTTGTCACTCCCTCCAGTCCATTCTTCTCTTAGGGCCCCCTGCCACTCCCTCCAGTTCGTTCTTCTCTTTAGGCCACCTGTCACTCCCTCCAGTCCATTCTTCTCTTCAGGCCTCCTGTTGCTCCCTCCAGTCCGTTCTTCTCTTCAAGCCTCCTGTTGCTGCCTCCAGTCCATTCTTCTCTTCAGGCCTCCTGTTACTGCCTCCTGTCCAGTCTTCTCTTCAGGCCTCCAGTCCGTTCTTCTCTTCAGGCCTCCTGCCACTTCCTCCAGTCCATTCTACTCCTCAGGCCTCCTGTTGCTCCCTCCAGTCCATTCTTCTCTTCAGGCCACTTGTTGCTCCCTCCAGTCCATTCTTCTCTTCAGGCCTCCTGTTGCTGCCTCCAGTCCGTTCTTTTCAGGTCTCCCATTGCTGCCTCCAGTCCATTCTTCTCTTCAGGTCTCCCATTGCTGCCTCCAGTCCATTGTTTTCTTCAGGTTTCCTGTTGCTGCCTACAGTCCATTCTTCTCTTCAGGTCTCCCGTTGCTGCCTCCAGTCCATCCTTCTCTTCAGGTCTCCTGTTGCTGCCTCCAGTCCATTCTTCTCTTCAGGTCTTCCATTGCTGCCTCCAGTCCGTTATTCTCTTCAGGCCTCCTGTCGCTCCCTCCAGTCCATTCTTCTCTTTAGGCCTCCTGTCACTCCCTCCAGTCCATTCTTCTCTTCAGGCCTTCCATTGCTGCCTCCAGTCCATTCTTCTCTTCAGGTCTCCCGTTGCTGCCTTCAGTCCATTCTTCTCTTCAGGTCTCCTGTTGCTGCCTCCAGTCTGTTCTTCTCTTCAGGTCTCCTGTTGCTGCCTCCAGTCTGTTCTTCTCTTCAGGTCTCCTGTTGCTGCCTCCAGTCCATTCTTCTTTTCAGGTCTCCCATTGCTGCCTCCAGTCCCTTCTTCTCTTTAGGTCATCTGCTGCTGCCTCCAGTCCGTTCTTCTCTTCAGGTCTCCCATTGCTGCCTCCAGTCCATTTTTCTCTTCAGGCCTCCTGTCGCTCCCTCCAGTCCATTCTTCTCTTTAGGCCTCCTGTCACTCCCTCCAGTCCATTCTTCTCTTCAGGCCTCCCATTGCTGCCTCCAGTCCGTTCTTCTCTTCAGGTCTCCCGTTGCTGCCTCCAGTCCATTCTTCTCTTCAGGCCTCCCATTGCTGCCTCCAGTCCGTTCTTCTCTTCAGGTCTTCTGTTGCTGCCTCCAGTCTGTTCTTCTCTTCAGGTCTTCTGTTGCTGCCTCCAGTCCGTTCTTCTCTTTAGGTCTCCCGTTGCTGTCTCCAGTCCGTTCTTCTCTTCAGGTCTCCCGTTGCTGCCTCCAGTCCATTCTTCTCTTCAGGTCTCCCGTTGCTGCCTCCAGTCCGTTCTTCTCTTCAGGTCTTCTGTTGCTGCCTCCAGTCTGTTCTTCTCTTCAGGTCTCCTGTTGCTGTCTCCGGTCCGGACTTCTCCTCCTAGTCTAGGAATTCCATGATTTCATGACATATCACCCCATGACATCATGATGTTAGTCAGCACCAGAGACACTTGAGATGCTGGAGGAGAAGACTGAACCGGAGAGAGTGACATGTGAGAGAGAGATCAATATTTATAATTTAGCAAAGTATTTTTAACTCCTTACTGACACTTTAGAATCCAGATAAATAGCTGCCATGATGCTGGATTAGCAGGTAATGAATCAAAAAAGTTGAATTATGGTAAATCCAAATATTTTGTGAAATTCAACACAAATTTGATTTGCCTCAAATTGATTAGCTCAGCTCTAGCTACCACTCTTCCATCTATTTGTCACAAACAGTCTCCTTCCAAAGGTCCAACTCTCTTTTCATAGTTATGGACAGCATTGTAGGTGGCGTACGCTTTATGGATCAGTGTGGCCATTGACTAGGAGCAAGATTCCTACTTTCCAACTCACAGGTCAACACAAGAGGTGCCATTGGGCCTCTTTTCCAGCGCACTGTTGTCAGGCAGTACCTTATAAACCTCTACATACTCCAAGCTTATTAGATCTACTATGCTCTTTGATTTACCCCCTACCAGGATGGCTTTTGGATCTCCAATGGTCTTTTGTATCTCCCCAAAACAATAAAAGTGGATGTTTTTGTCATATTGCTGCAATGCAGGTACGTGCAGGCTTTACTAGGTGGCAGTAGAGAGGAAGCAGGTCTGCACCTAAACACAGCTGACCTGCAGTGATGCAGTGAGGCTACCAAAGGTGGCAGCAGAATAGTCAAACAAGCAGGGTAAAATCCTAGACTGTAGCGCAGTACCAAAGGAAAAAGCAAATTTGTGGTCAGAGACAAGCCAGGTGGTCAGTAACGGTCAGGAGCGGATGAGCCAAAAGACAAAGAACAGAAACAGATCAGGATACAAGCCAAGTCAAAACCAGGGAGTGGGGAGTGGGAGAGGCACACTAAAGCGAAACACTGAGTCAAGACGGGAACAGGGAAAAAACAGAGACACGGGTTCAGACAGCAAATGCAGCAGGACAAATCAGAGCAACCAGAGTCAGCTACAGCAGCACTGGCAAAAATTATAACTGACATCGCCTGCAGGAAACAGCGGCAATAAATAGCAAACCTGAGAAAAGTTAAGTCTTGACATGAGCAGACTGGGAAAAAGGGAAAACAAGACTCAAAATCTGGTCTCTATCATGACAGTTTTGTTACTTTTTTGTTTCCTTTTTTTCATTTCACATCCATCTAAACTTTTGCACCAGGTTTTTCTTGCTTATCTTTTGTTGGCAACTTTTAGTAACTTCGACTGTGTATAAATTGGTTAGATTGGTTTCTCCAGGAGGTGTATATACTGCGTAGGAAGAGCTAACAGATTTGTCTGTAGCCTATGCCGCTGTCTTGTGTGTCCCATAATTAACACAGAAAGAACGGAATTGTATGGATGAGTAAAAAAAAAATTGTTTTTCTCTCTTTCTCTACAAACATGACATTCCCAAAAGACGAGGGCATCACACCTCCAATATGGTGAACTCATCTGTGCTCCAAGACAACACAACCCACACGATGTCCTTCAGCATAATCTCCCAGCTCATACATTGGACCATCATTCCTTCAATCATCATTGGCTTCATTTTTTTCCTTTGCTTTATTACTTTGGTCTTTAACATCTTCCTAAAGACTCCAACTCTACGGGAGAACGCTCGATATGTCCTCTTTGTCTTCTTGCTCTTCAATGATACATTGTATCTATTTCTAGGGTTCTATTTAATGTTGGCATCTATATATTTATTACATGTCCCTGTGCCTCTTTGTTACATATTATACACCTTCTCAGCAGGAGCATTCAAGGTCACCCCGTGTAACCTGGCAGCCATGGCTATGGAACAATATATTGCCATTTGTCATCCACTCCGACACGCCGAGCTCTGCTCACCCCAAAGAGCTAATGCCGCGTTCACCATGATATGTTCCCTTGTGATTATCCCATATGTGGCTGAATTCTGTGTCATGGTCTCTTCCATGACAAATATATTCAATCTTTACATTATATGCCAAATCGAAAATTTGGTGGTTAACAAAATTCAGAATATCATTCAGTCCATAAGTCTCATTCTGTTCTTCCTCGTGATTGGGATAGTCATCATATTCACATATGTCAAGGTCGTGCAGGTGGCCAGGAGAGTGTGTCCTCAGTCTTCTTCTGCCTCTAAAGCCGGGAGGACGGTTATCATCCATGCCTTTCAGATACTATTGTGCACCAGTCCATTATTGACCACACTCACCCAAGCCTATCTGCCCAAGTGGCCGGAGTTCTTCCCAACAATACATTTCTTTGTGTTCACATGTTTGCCCAGGTTCCTCAATCCCTTAATCTATGGAATCCGAGATGAACTCTTGAGACAATATATAAAGAAATTTTTAGCAAGATACTTTTGTTAGATAATGAAGACCAAAAAACGTATACAATCAGACACATGGACGATCTCCTTCTGTGGTCATAAAGTTCAAAACGTTTTGTCTTAAAAAGTATTAATTTGGACTCATATTGGCTTTAATTGCATTTATTAGACACAGGCCATAAATAAAATAATGATGCCACTGTCATGATCCAGACCGGGTTTTGAGTCCTGTTTTCCCTTTTTTCCGGTCTGATCATGTCAGGGGCTAACTTTTCTTAGCCTCAGTCTGGTTTCAGGTTTTGCAATTTGTCTCTGTTGCATCCTGCGGCAGTGTCAGTTATAGTTCTGCCTATGGCATGTGCAGCTGACTCTGGTATATCCTGATTTCTCCTGCTGCTTTAGCTGCCTGAACCGTGTCTCTGTTTTCCCCTGCTCCCGTCTTGACTCATTGTTTCCCTTTAGTGTGCAAACCCCCCTGGTTTTGACTTGACTTGTATCCTGACCTGTTTTTGTCTTCTATCTTTGACTTATCTGCTCCTGACTGTTACTGACCTTTTGGCTTGTCTCTGACTCTGTGTTTTGTCTTTTCCTTTGGTGCTGTGCTACTGACTATATAGAACCGGCTTGTTTTACTTTCCTACTGCCACATTGTGGTATCATCACTGCTGCACAACAGGCCTACTGTTATGACCCCAGTGGACAGGGTCTCAGAGGAACGTGTAAGTCTGCGAGATTCAAAAATCCAGCTCATAGGGCTGTGGTAACTGGGTTGACCAAATAGCTACTCCTAACGCCAACACTAGAAGTAGCCGGGGATCATGCCTACGGTAATCGCTAGATGACTCGCGCCAGCCGGAGAATCTAACTACCCCTAGGAGAAGAAAACAAAGACCTCTCTTGCCTCCAGAGAAAGGGACCCCAAAGCAAGATACAAGCCCCCCACAAATAATAACGGTGAGGTAAGAGGAAATGACAAACACAGAAATGAACCAGGTTCAGCAAAGAGAGGCCAGCTTACTAATAGCAGAATATAGCAAGATAACTTATCTGGTCAACAAAAACCCTATAAAAATCCACGCTGGAGATTCAAGAACCCCCGAACCGTCTAACGGTCCGGGGGGAGAACACCAGCCCCCTAGAGCTTCCAGCAAAGGTCAGGATACAGATTGGAACAAGCTGGACAAAAATACCAAACTAAACTAAAGCAAAAAGCAAGGAAGCAGACTTAGCTTGAAATACAGGAACCCGGATCATAGGACAAGAGCACAACAGATTAGCTCTGATTTCAACGATGCCAGGCATTGAACTGAAGGTCCAGGGAGCTTATATAGCAACGCCCCTGAACTAACGGCCCAGGTGAGGATATAGGAAAAGACAGAAGCTCCAGAGTCAAATCACTAATGACCACTAGAGGGAGCAAAAAGCAAAATCACAACAGTACCCCCCCCTTAGTGAGGGGTCACCGAACCCTCACCACGACCACCAGGGCGATCAGGACGAGCGGCGTGAAAGGCACGAACTAAATCGGCCGCATGAACATCAGAGGCGACCACCCAGGAATTATCTTCCTGACCATAGCCCTTCCACTTGACCAGGTACTGAAGCCTCCACCTGGAGAGACGAGAATCCAAGATCTTCTCCACCACGTACTCCAACTCGCCCTCAACCAACACCGGAGCAGGAGGCTCAGCAGAAGGAACCATAGGCACAACGTACCGCCGCAACAAGGACCTATGAAACACGTTGTGGATAGCAAACGACACAGGAAGATCCAGGCGAAAGGATACAGGATTAAGGATTTCCAATATCTTGTAAGGACCAATAAAACGAGGTTTAAATTTGGGAGAGGAGACCTTCATAGGAACAAAGCGGGAAGAAAGCCACACCAAATCCCCAACACGTAGTCGGGGACCCACACCGCGGCGGCGGTTGGCAAAGCGCTGAGCCCTCTCCTGTGACAACTTCAAGTTGTCCACCACAAGATTCCAGATCCGCTGCAACCTATCCACCACAGAATCCACCCCAGGGCAGTCAGAAGGTTCCACATGACCCGAAGAAAAACGAGGGTGGAAACCAGAGTTGCAGAAAAACGGCGAAACCAAAGTGGCGGAACTAGCCCGATTATTAAGGGCAAACTCAGCCAATGGCAAGAAGGTCACCCAATCGTCCTGATCAGCAGAGACAAAACACCTCAAATAAGCCTCCAAAGTCTGATTAGTTCGCTCCGTCTGTCCATTAGTCTGAGGATGGAAAGCAGACGAAAACGACAAGTCAATGCCCATCCTACTACAAAAGGATCGCCAGAATCTGGAAACGAACTGGGATCCTCTGTCAGACACAATATTCTCAGGGATGCCGTGCAAACGAACCACGTTCTGGAAAAACACAGGAACCAGATCGGAAGAGGAAGGCAGCTTAGGCAAAGGAACCAAATGGACCATCTTGGAGAAGCGATCACATATCACCCAGATAACAGACATGCCTTGAGACACAGGAAGATCAGAAATGAAATCCATGGAGATATGTGTCCAAGGTCTCTTAGGGACAGGCAAGGGCAAGAGCAACCCGCTGGCACGAGAACAGCAAGGCTTAGCTCGAGCACAAGTCCCACAGGACTGTACAAATGACCGCACATCCCTAGACAAGGAAGGCCACCAAAAGGATCTGGCCACCAGATCTCTGGTGCCAAAAATTCCTGGGTGACCTGCCAACACCGAGGAATGAACCTCGGAAATGACTCTGCTGGTCCACTTATCAGGCACAAACAGTCTGTCAGGTGGACAAGAATCAGGCCTATCAGCCTGAAATCTCTGCAACACACGTCGCAGATCAGGAGAAATAGCTGACAAGATAATACCATCCTTAAGAATACCCACAGGTTCAGCGACTCCAGGAGCATCAGGCACAAAGCTCCTGGAAAGAGCATCGGCCTTCACATTTTTTGAACCTGGTAAATACGAGACAACAAAGTCAAAACGGGAGAAAAACAATGACCAGCGGGCCTGTCTAGGATTCAGGCGTTTAGCAGACTCGAGATACATCAGATTTTTGTGATCAGTCAAGACCACCACACGATGCTTAGCACCCTCGAGCCAATGACGCCACTCCTCAAATGCCCATTTCATGGCCAACAACTCCCGATTGCCCACATCATAATTTCGCTCCGCAGGCGAAAACTTCCTAGAGAAAAAGGCGCAAGGTCTCATAACAGAGCAACCAGGGCCTCTCTGCGACAAAACGGCCCCTGCTCCAATCTCTGAAGCATCCACCTCAACCTGAAAGGGAAGCGAGACATCAGGCTGGCACAAAACAGGCGCCGAAGTAAACCGACGTTTCAACTCCTGGAAAGCCTCCACGGCAGCAGGAGCCCAATTAACCACATCGGAGCCCTTCTTGGTCATATCCGTCAAAGGTTTCACAATGCTAGAAAAGTTAGCGATAAAACGACGGTAGAAGTTAGCGAAACCCAAGAACTTCTGAAGACTCTTAACTGACGAGGGCTGAGTCCAATCAAGAATAGCTCGGACCTTGACTGGGTCCATCTCCACAGCAGAAGGGGAAAAAATGAACCCCAAAAAGGGAACCTTCTGTACACCAAAAAGACACTTTGAGCCCTTGACAAACAAAGAATTTTCACGCAAAATTTTAAAGACCATCCTGACCTGCTCCACATGCGAGTCCCAATTATCAGAAAAAAACAGAATATCATCCAGATAAACGATCAAAAATTTATCCAGATAGTTCCGGAAAATGTCATGCATAAAGGACTGAAAAACTGAAGGGGCATTAGAGAGCCCAAAAGGCATCACCAAGTACTCAAAATGACCTTCGGGCGTATTGAATGCGGTTTTCCATTCATCCCCTTGCTTAATGCGCACAAGGTTGTACGCACCACGAAGGTCTATCTTGGTAAACCACTTGGCACCTTTAATCCGGGCAAACAAGTCAGACAACAGCGGCAAAGGATACTGAAATTTGACAGTGATCTTATTTAAAAGCCGATAGTCAATACAAGGCCTCAAAGATCCGTCCTTTTTAGCCACAAAAAAGAATCCCGCACCAAGAGGGGAAGAAGACGGACGGATGTGTCCTTTCTCCAGAGACTCCTTGATATATGAACGCATAGCGGTATGTTCAGGTATCGACAGATTAAACAGTCTTCCCTTAGGAAATTTACTGCCTGGAATCAAATCTATTGCACAGTCACATTCCCTATGAGGAGGCAATGCACTGGACCTGGACTCGCTAAAGACATCCTGATAGTCAGACAAATACGCCGGAACTTCCGAAGGCGTAGAAGAAGCAATAGACACAGGCAGGGAATCCTCATGAATACCACGACAGCCCCAACTAGACACTGACATAGCCTTCCAGTCAAGGACTGGATTATGGGTCTGTAACCATGGCAGCCCCAAAACAACCAAATCATGCATTTTATGTAGAACGAGAAAACGTATCACCTCGCGGTGTTCGGGAGTCATGCACATGGTAACCTGTGTCCAATACTGCGGCTTATTTTCTGCCAATGGCGTAGCATCAATACCCCTAAGAGGGATAGGATTTTCTAATGGTTCAAGAATAAAACCACAGCGCTTAGCAAATGAGAGATCCATAAGACTCAGGGCAGCACCCGAATCTACAAACGCCATGACAGGATAAGATGACAGTGAGCAAATCAAAGTTACAGACAGAATAAACTTAGGATGCAAATTACCAACGGTGACAGGACTAACAACCTTAGATATACGTTTAGAGCATGCTGAGATAACATGTGTAGAATCACCACAGTAGTAGCACAAGCCATTCCGGCGTCTATGAATTTTCCTCTCATTTCTAGTCAGGATTCTATCACATTGCATCAAATCAGGTGTCCGTTCAGACAACACCATGAGGGAATTTGCGGTTTTTCTATCACATTGCATCACATCAGGTGTCTGTTCAGACAACAACATGAGGGAATTTGCGGTTTTGCGCTCCCGCAACCGCCGGTCAATTTGAATAGCCAGGGACATGGTATCATTCAGACCTGTGGGAATGGGAAAACCCACCATAACATTCTTAATGGCCTCAGAAAGGCCATTTCTAAAATTAGCGGCCAGTGCACACTCGTTCCAATGTGTCAGCACGGACCATTTCCGAAATTTTTGGCAATACACCTCAGCCTCGTCCTGGCCCTGAGACATAGCCAGCAAGGCTTTCTCTGCCTGAATCTCAAGATTGGGTTCCTCATAAAGTAAACCGAGCGCCAGAAAAAACGCATCAATATCAGCCAATGCCGGATCTCCTGGCGCCAACGAAAAAGCCCAATCCTGAGGGTCACCCCGTAAGAATGAAATAACAATTTTTACTTGTTGAGCAGAGTCTCCAGACGAACAAGGTTTCAGGGACAAAAACAATTTACAATTATTCCTGAAATTCCTAAACTTAAATCGGTCTCCTGAAAACAGTTCAGGAATCGGAATCTTGGGTTCAGACCTAGGATTTCTGGTAACATAATCTTGTATACCCTGCACATGAGCGGCAAGCTGGTCCACACTTGTAATCAAGGTCTGGACATTCATGTCTGCAGCAAGCTTAAGCCACTCTGAGGTAAAGGGGAAAAGAAAAAAAAAAAAAAAAAATGAGAGAGGGAAAAAAAACCCTCAAAATTTTCTTTCTTATAATCCCACTTCTGCAATGCATTAAACATTTAATACTGGCCTGGCATACTGTTATGACCCCAGTGGACAGCGTCTCAGAGGAACGTGTAAGTCTGCGAGATTCAAAAATCCAGCTCATAGGGCTGTGGTAACTGGGTTGACCAAATAGCTACTCCTAACGCCAACACTAGAAGTAGCCGGGGATCATGCCTACGGTGAACGCTAGATGACTCGCGCCAGCCGGAGAATCTAACTACCCATAGGAGAAGAAAACAAAGACCTCTCTTGCCTCCAGAGAAAGGGACCCCAAAGCAAGATACAAGCCCCCCACAAATAATAACGGTGAGGTAAGAGGAAATGACAAACACAGAAATGAACCAGGTTCAGCAAAGAGAGGCCAGCTTACTAATAGCAGAATATAGCAAGATAACTTATCTGGTCAACAAAAACCCTATAAAAATCCACGCTGGAGATTCAAGAACCCCCGAACCGTCTAACGGTCCGGGGGGAGAACACCAGCCCCCTAGAGCTTCCAGCAAAGGTCAGGATACAGATTGGAACAAGCTGGACAAAAATACCAAACTAAACAAAAGCAAAAAGCAAGGAAGCAGACTTAGCTTGAAATACAGGAACCAGGATCATAGGACAAGAGCACAACAGATTAGCTCTGATTTCAACGATGCCAGGCATTGAACTGAAGGTCCAGGGAGCTTATATAGCAACGCCCCTGAACTAACGGCCCAGGTGAGGATATAGGAAAAGACAGAAGCTCCAGAGTCAAATCACTAATGACCACTAGAGGGAGCAAAAAGCAAAATCACAACAGCCTACATTTTCTAGGGGCCGCCCTCTTTCCACTCCATAGCCCTCTAGTGGAGCTTGCACCTATCCGCATTACAGCAGCATGACAGTAACAATTATTAACAACCTTAAATGGTTATCTAATGCAGATGTGTCCTCCCTTTATTTTGATTGAATTTAGTTAAGGACTCCTAATTGTCACAAAACAAATGCATTACATCATTTTGACATGGTAGCAAAGCCTTCTACAGGATGAAATTTACAACATTTACATCACAGCCACTAAATAGCAATACCTAGGCACGTGCAGCATAAACCTCTCCCAACAGAGTACCACAAAAATCCTAATTTTGTGGTACTCTTGTGCCACTTATTCTGGAAAATTTTGAGCAAAGGGCTCTGCCCACATCTACAACTAGGACATAAGGATATCATAAAGGGAGGAGTCCCTTCTTGGCTCCTCCACATGGACTACAAGTACCTATCATTTCTATAAGGGGCATGAAATATAGTGGTCCTTGATGTTGGGGTCTATTATTGCAGAGTGCTTTCCTGTCAGAGATGTAATGGTTGGTCCTTGATTACAGAATGTTTTCCTTTCAAAGACCTAGTGGTGTGTCCTTGTTTGTAGAGAGTTTCCTACTCAAGGATGTAGTGGTCCTTGATGGCAGAGTGTTTTCCTGTTAGGGATGTAGTGATCCTTGATTGCAGAGTGGTTTTCCAAGCAGGGATTCAGTGGTCCTTGATTACAGAGTTTTTTCTTCTCAAGGACCTAGTGATGGGTCCTTGTTTGTAGAGAGTTTCCTACTCAAGGATGTAGTGGTCCTTGATGGCAGAGTGTTTCCCACTCAGAGATGTAGTGATCCTTGATTATAGAGTGTTTCCCTCTCAGGGAAGTAGTGATCCTTGATTGCAGAGTGGTTTTCCACGCAGGGATTCAGTGGTCCTTGATTACAGAGTTTTTTCTTCTCAAGGACCTAGTGATGGGTCCTTGATTGTAGAGTGTTTCCTACTCAAGGATGTAGTGGTCCTTGATTGCAGAGTGGTTTCCTATTAGGGATGTAGTGATCCTTGATTGCAGAGTGGTTTTCCAAGCAGGGATTCAGTGGTCCTTGATTACAGAGTTTTTTCTTCTCAAGGACCTAGTGATGGGTCCTTGATTGTAGAGTGTTTCCTACTCAAGGATGTAGTGGTCCTTGATTGCAGAGTGGTTTCCTGTTAGGGATGTAGTGATCCTTGATTGCAGAGTGGTTTTCCAAGCAGGGATTCAGTGGTCCTTGATTACAGAGTTTTTTATTCTCAAGGACCTAGTGATGGGTCCTTGATTGTAGAGTGTTTCCTACTCAAGGATGTAGTGGTCCTTGATGGCAGAGTGTTTTCCTGTTAGGAATGTAGTGATCCTTGATTATAGAGTGTTTCCCTCTCAGGGAAGTAGTGATCCTTGATTGCAGAGTGGTTTTCCACGCAGGGATTCAGTGGTCCTTGATTACAGAGTTTTTTCTTCTCAAGGACCTAGTGATGGGTCCTTGATTGTAGAGTGTTTCCTACTCAAGGATGTAGTGGTCCTTGTTTGTAGAAGTTTCTCACTGACAGATGTAGTGGTCCTCGATTATAGAGTGGTTTCCCACTCGAGGTGGCAGGAGGAGTGCAGGCACTAACAGATGACAGCTCCACAACTTCACTCATGGGAAGGCAATGAACTTAGAGACTACACAGTCTCACATGATGTCACAAGCATGATGGTTTTGAAAGTCTCAGAAGAGGCAGGAAGATAAGAGTTGTACAGAGTTAGATAATTGCTGTCGCCAGTGATGGGTTTACACTCAGTGGGGAAAATAAGTATTTGATCCACTGCCGATTTTGCAAGTTTTCCCACCTACACAGAATGGAGAGGTCTGTAATTTTTATCGTAGGTACAATTCATCTGTGAGTGACAGAATCTAAAAATAAAAAAACAGAAAATCTCATTGTAGGATTTTTACATAATTAATTTGCCTTTTATTGCATGAATTAAGTGTTTGATCACCAACCAACCAGCAAGAATTCTGGCTCTCACAGACCTGTTAGGCTACTTTCACACTAGCGTCGTGCACTGCACGTCGCTATCCGTCGTTTTGCAGAAAAAACGCATCCTGCAAACGTGCTTGCAGGATGCGTTTTTTCTACATAGACTATTATTAGTGACGCATTGCGACGCTTTGCCACACGTCGCAACCGTCGTGCGACGGTTGCGTCAGTCCGTCGCTACCAAAAAACTTTGCTTGAAACGTTTTTTGGTGCGTCGAGAACGTCTTTTCCGACCGCGCATGCGCAGCCGGAACTCCACCCCCTCCTCCCCGCACCTCACAGTGGGGCAGCGGATGCGTTGAAAAACAGCATCCGCTGCACCTGTTGTGCGGCGCAGACAACGCTAGCGTCGGTACATCGACCTGACGCACTGCGACGGGCCGAGTACGACGCTAGTGTGAAAGTACCCTTAGTGTTTCTGTAAGAAGCCTCCTACTCCGCGCTCATTACCTGCAATAATTGCACCTGTTTGAACTTGTTACCTGTATAAAAGACTCCTGTCCACACACTCACACTTCATCCTCTCCACCATGGCCAAGACCAAAGAGCTGTCTAAGGACACCAGGGACAAATTTGTAGACCTGCACAAGGCTGGGATGGGATAAAGGACAATAGGCAAGCAGCTTGGTGAGAAGGCAATAACTGATGGCACAATTATTAGAAAATGGAAGAAACACCAGATGACTGTTAATCTTCCTCGATCTGGGGCTCCATGCAAGATCTGGCCTCGTGGGGTAACAATGATTCTGAGAAAGGTCAGGAATCATCCCAGAACTACACAGTAGGACCTGGTCAATGACCTGAAGAGAGCTGGGACCACAGTCTCAAACATTACTGTTAGTAACACACTACGCTGTCATGGATCAAAATCCTGCAGGACACGTAAGGTCCCCCTGCTCACACCAGCACATGTCCAGGAACGTTTGACGTTCGCCAATGACCATCTGGATGATCCAGAGGAGGCATGGGAGAAGGTCGTGAGGTCAGAGGAGAGCAAAATAGAACTTTTTGGTATCAACTCCACTCGCCGTGGTTGGAGGAAGAAGGATGAGTATTAGTCCAAGAACACCGTCCTAACCGTGAAGCATGGTGGGGGAAACATCATACTTGGGGGTGCTTTTCTGGAAAGGAGACAGGATGACTGCACTGTATTGAAGAGAGGATGTATGGGGCGATGTGTCCTGAGATTTTCGCCAATAACCTTCTTTCCTCAGTAATAGCATTGAAGATGGATCTTGGCTGGGTCTTCTAGCATGACAGGTACCCGAAACACATATACAGGGCAACTAAGGAGCGGCTCCGTGAGAAGCATTACAAGGTCCTGGAGTGACCTAGCCAGTCTCCAGACCTGAACCCAGTAGAAAATCTTTGGAGGAGCTGAAACTCAATGTTCCCCAGCGACAGCCCCGAAACCTGAAAGATCTGGAGAAGATCTGTATGTAGCAAAGGTTTCTGTACCAAATATTAAAAAAAAAAAAAAAATCTTCCCAAAAATGGTTTCTTGTTAAAAAAAAAAAGACAAAAACCAGCACATACTTGGTATCGGCGCATAGATAATGATGTGTACAGCTGAATTATGGTACAATTTATCCTACACAGTATGATATAGGAGAGATATATATCTTTGTGTATCTTTATATATCTCCTACACAGTAAACACTTGCCGGTATTTTCTTCCCACCGCACAAAAAATAAAAAATTATATCTACCCAAAATACCCAAAAGCACCAGTAGAAATGACAGCTCGTTCCACAAAGAATAAACCCTCGCACAACTCCTCCGACAGAAGAATACATTGTGGCAGAGGGGGCTGGGTTCTATATTTTTTTCTGTAAAAGTAGTAAAACATAACAAATGTATAATTTTTTTCAAAACAGCCTCATTAAAAAAAAACAAATCAATCAAAGAAGTTTCTACTATATATATATTTAAAAGACAAGTCCTCACACAGATCTGTTGACGGAAAAATGTAAAAGTGAAAGCGGAAAAAATAAAATTTCTTTAATTCACACAAGTTGTAAGGCATAAATCGATATATATAAGTACCATTGTAAAGGGTTTAGAGGGGCATACGGCCACCTGGCCGCCCCAGAACTGAGAGGTAGCAGGATAGAGTAATACTGCATTGTGGCCACTAGGTGGCTCTCTTGCCCTTACTAATTGTTACAGGTTCTCCAGCTCTTGCAGTGTGAATCCTCTGGGGGTCTTTTGTGACCACCTATTGAAAGGTCATTTCCACCTCAGGGTCATGGGGTCACCTTCCCAGGGCAGAAGGGTTTATTTACCTTTCATTTTGGATGTCAGGAAACCTCTTCACTCCCCTCAATAGGAAGCAGACACTGGGGTCTGAGCCGGTCACATATATCAATATTTACAGACCCCCAACCACAAATATAGCACCAAAGTGACAGGTCCCAAGCCAAAGAGGAAAAGTCAGAAGAAACTTTTACAAAAACTTTCAAAGATGTTTGACATCAATCATGGGCCCTGTCCTATGTCAGTAGTGTCACAAAAATATAAAAGACCCCCATAGTGTCAGTGGTTTTATAAACTTGTAATGCTTCATATTGCCTGATGGGGCGCTACAGGAAATACAAGCAGTGGGGGGAGGAAGGAAGGAAAGAAGGAAGGAAGGAAGAGAGGGAAGAAGGGAAGAAGGAAGGAAGGAAGGGAAGAAGGAAGGAAGGGAGGAACGAAGGGAAGAAGGAAGGAAGGGAAGAAGGAAAGAAGGAAGGAAGGAAGGGAAGAAGGAAGGAAGGGAAGAAGGAAGGAAGGAAGGGAAGAAGGAAGGAAGGGAAGAAGGAAGGAAGGAAGGAAAGAAGGAAGGAAAGAAGGAAGGAAGGGAGGAACGAAGGGAAGAAGGAAGGAAGGGAAGAAGGAAGGAAGGAAGGAAGGAAGGAAGGGAAGAAGGAAGGAAGGAAAGAAGGAAGGAAAGAAGGAAGGAAGAGAGGGAAGAAGGGAAGAAGGAAGGAAGGGAAGAAGGAAGGAAGGGAAGAAGGAAGGAAGGGAAGAAGGAAGGAAGGAAGGAAGAGAGGAAGGAAGAGAGGAAGGAAGGAAGGAACGAAGGGAAGAAGGAAGGGAAGAAGTAGGGAGGGAGGAAGGACACATCTAAGAAGATAGACGATAAATACCGTAGATAAATGAAAGATAGATAAATAGATAGATAATAGATAATAGATGGATAGATAATAGATAGATAGATAGATAGATAGATAAATAGATAATAGATAATAGATAGTGTATCCTCACCCATCCCCTGCAGACTGTGAGCCCTCATGGGCAGGGTCCTCCCTCCTTATGTACCCGTGTGCCTTGTTTTTTGCTCATGTTTAATTGTATTTGTCTATATTTGCCCCGTATTCACATGTAAAGCGCCATGGAAAAAATGGTGCTATAAAAATGTATAATAATAATAATAGATAGATTGATAAATAGATAATAGATAGAAAATAGATAGAAAATAGATAGATGATAGATAATAGATGATAGATAGATACATAGATAGATAATAGATAGATAGATAAATAGATAGATAAATAGATAGATGATAGATAATAGATAGATAATAGAAAGATGATAGATAATAGATGATAGATAGATAATAGATAATATATAGCTATGGTAGATTTCTATGTGGCCCAAACCTTGAAAGTTCTTTTGCTATTTAGATTATTGATGTCTGTCTCTTTAAGAAAGCAAACATTTTGTGTTTTAAAAAAAATTAAAGGAATAAAAAAAGAAAACTAAGAAGAACGCGGAAACGTTGTGAGCCTCCTGCAGACCAGGGGAGGATGGGAATGATTGGCTTTTCCTGCAGTCAGGGGTCTCCAGTCCTCTCCCTCCTCCTCCTCCTCCTCTCACTGCCAGATCCCCAGATCCCCGGATCGTCTGCAGCTGGTGGTGAGCGGCCCGGCGGTGCATACTAAAACCCTATGTGCCATATTCATCTATACCTATGCCTATGGGAGATATGTTAGTCATATTCATCTATACCTAGGCCTAGTTTAGATTTTTCTACAGTTTCATTTTCTTAATTTAGTTTTCCTTTCCACTTCACTCTATTTGAAGCAGAGAAACCAATTTATTTACTTATGTATTTATTTGACATAAAGTTGCTATACATGAATGTAGGGGTTAATGTTTTTGGAAACAGAATAACGGTTTTAAGCTCCGTTTTTTTTATTGGAATAAGTTCACATTAGTCCAACAAGGTTATCTTCCCAGTTTCATTAGGATCTTTTTAGGGATTCAGTCTTTATGCGCCATATTCTTCTATACCTATGGTAGTTTTTTTTTTACAGTTGAATTTTTCCAATGTATTTTTCCTTTCCACTTCAGTCTATTTAAAAATAAATTAGCAGAGGTTAAAACTGTAATTGTGTTTTCAACAAGGCAAACCCATACATTTCTATATAGTAACTTTACATTTCAAATAAACACTGAATCCCTAAGAAGATCTTGATGCAACTCTGAAAATAAGTTTGTCATTAATATGAACTTATTCCAACAAGAAAAACAGAGCTTAAAAATGTAATTCTGTTTTCTCTGACGCCCATGACGGCACCACGGAGAGAGAGGGGGATCCGCCCACCAAGGACAGGAAACCTACAGATAAAAAGGCGGTACCTCTCTCCCGCATCAGTTGGTTTCCTGTCCTTGATGGGAGACCTACAGACATTCCAACAGGAAGATGTCGTTGGATTTCGGGGCCAATCAGTCCGACTCAGGCAGCGGGGGTCCACCTGGCTGGTGTGGTGACCCGAAGCGCCACCGCTGGGGCTAGTGGGCCTCTAGGGTGTGTGGGGGAGGTGGCATGGAGTTCGCGGCCACCTCCTCGGGTAAGATGTTGCAGCAGCGATAACATCCAGGGAGGTCCCTCTGTGGTTGGGGGGAGAGTGGCACGCTCTCCCTCCTAAGTGTCAGCCTGCAAACTGCAAAATCCGGGGGCTTCGGTGTGCAGTGTCCCGCGCGCCATGCTCGGCGCCATCTTTGATCTGACTGCGCGTGATTTGCCGCGATTCTCGCGATACGGGCCATTGTGCATGCGCCGGTGGCAGCAGAGCGCTACTGCGCAGGCTTGAATTGGCAGTGGGAATTACCGCCACATAAAAGTAAAAGGTTGCCCAGGTCAGGTGCTTCTGTGGACTTAACAGCAGCAGCAGCAGTCAAGCATCATGAGCGACCTGGAGGCATCACCGCTATCAAAATCGCCACCACCACCAGCGTCGCCGCAGCAGCAAGAGCGACGACAGCAAAAAGGACACCAAGATGCTACCAGTAAAGAATGCCAAAGGTCCCTGCATAGCAAGGAGTCCAGTACGGCGTCCGGCAAAAGGACAGATGCAGAGCTGTTATGATCCTAGTGGCTGAGGATCACAGAATGAACTAGCTAAGTTATTGAACATAGAACAAGCTCTAGGGAGGTGGTAACTGGACTGACCGCAAAACCTGATCCTAACCAAACACACTGAAAGTAGCCGGTGAACGTGCCTAAATTCCTAGACGTCTCGACACGGCCTGAGAAACTTGCTACCCCTATAGAGAAAGTAAGAACTTACTTGCCTCAGAGAAATGACCCCAAAGATATAGGAAGCCCCCAACAAATAATAACGGTGAGGTAAGGGGAAAATACAAAGCGTAGAAATGAAAACAGATTCAGCAAATGAGGCCCGCTAATACTAGATAGCAGAAGACAGGCAGGGAACTATGCGGTCAGTAAAAAACCCTATACAAAATATCCACGCTGAGAATTCAAGAACCCCCACACCAACTAATGGTGTGAGGGGAGAAACTCAGCCCCCTAGAGCTACCAGCAAGCAAGGAAATCACATATTAGCAAGCTGGACAAGGACAAATAAATAACCAAGAAACATATTGAACACTGATGAGCAAAAAATAACCAAACAGAAAACTTAGCTTCTCTTGGAGAGACTGATAGCGAAGGAATTCAGGAGAGATCAAAATAGCACTGAATACATCGGCAGCAGGCAACAACTGAGAGTCCAGGTGAGCTAAATAGGAAACCAGCTAAAGCTAACGAGACAGCTGATCCAGCCCCGGACCTGCAGAATGACACAAAGAGCCACCAGAGGGAGCCCAAAGACAGCACTCACACAGTACCACTTGTGCCACAAGAGGGAGCCCAAAAACAGAGTTCACAACACAGAGCATCCCCAACCGGTATTTATGGGTCCGCGAGGTGGTAAGTGATCGCCGTGAAAGTCAGTGACGGTAAGGACATATTTGTCTTTCTTACTTTAGGAGAAGAAAAGCTTAGGCAAATCTAAGCATAGGATTTGTGCCCTTTGTAGAGAAGACCTTCCGACTACCTGGGAAAAAAGACTTTGTAGCATGTGTATACAGCAGACAGTATCTGAAGGGCTTCCCGGGTTCGCAGCTGACCTCAAAACCCTGAAAAAAAATCAGGTGGAAGACACCTTTAGATCCCTTAAAAGCAGTAAAAAGCGGAGGAAGACTAGGCACAGGTCTCCGTCTCCTGGGTTTAATATTACGGATAGTGATGATGTGGACTCAGATACATCTAACTCCTCTTTTTCTTCATCATCCTCTTCTTCCTCTGGGGGTCACAGCTGTTTTCCTTTGGAAAACACAGATGGCCTCATTAAGGCGGTTAGAAGCACTATGGGGTTGGTGGACCCTCACCCAAAAAGATCGGTACAGGACATCATGTTCAGAGGTCTTGAACAAAAAAAGAAGAGGGCATTTCCCCTTAACGACACAATATCTGCTCTAATAAAAAAAGAGTGGAAAAAACCCATATGGCAGGCGTTACTAACGCCAAAAAGAAAGTTCCCTTTTGAGGATGAATCTTGCTCCTTTTGGGAAAAAGCCCCTAAACTAGATGTCTCTGTAGCTAAGGCATCAAAGAAATTCGCCCTCCCATTTGAGGGCATGGGGTCTTGAAAGATCCCATGGACAAAAAGGCGGACGCCTTTCTCAAAAGTTCCTGGGAAGCAGCTGGGGGAGGTCTAAAGCCTGCAGTCACCGCCGCATGTACTTCCCATTCATTAATGGTATGGTTAGACCAACTGGAAGGCCAACAAAAAGGGAAATCATCCCGGAACTCCATGTTAAACACCTTGCTGGTGATGAGGGGAGCAGACGCTCCCGCCGATTCAATCAGGTTAGCTGCCAGGTCAGCAGTTTTCTCTAACGCGGCTAGGCGAGCCCTCTGGCTTAAATGTTGGCCAGGAGAACTACAGATAAAATCCAAATTGTGTACCATCCCCTGTGAGGGCGAATTCCTATTTGGCCCCACCTTAGATGACATCTTGGAAAAGGCCGGGGATAAAAAGAAATCCTTTCCCTCCCTGAGTTTCCCTTCCTACAGAAGGCCCTTTCGGAGCAAGAGGTTTTTCCGAAGGAAGCCGGGGAAAAACCAGGAAAAATGGGAGGATAAGAGGAACAAGAATAAAGGGTTGTTGTTCAATAAGAACCCCAGTGACAACAAAAAACCTTCCCAATGAATGTTTGCCCCAGGTGGGGGGAAGACTGTCCCTCTTTCTCTCAGCCTGGGAGAAAATTACTTACAGTCCATGGATCCTGAACATAATAGAATCGGGACTAAAACTGACATTTCTCAAACTCCCTCGTCCTTCCTTTATGATAACTTCGCCAAGATCTTCAGGGGAGGAGTAACTGGCGTTGGAAAACGAGGTCATTGGTCTAGTGAACAAGGGGGTCCTCCTAGAAGTTCCCCCCCAAGAAAAAGGGCAAGGATATTATTCCCCTCTATTCCTGAGGAAAAAGCCGGATGGGTCATACAGGACTATCATAAATTTGAAAAACCTAAACAAATACCTAGAGGTCAAAGCGTTCAAGATGGAAACAATAAAGACATCTATAAAAATGCTGTTTCCTCGGTGTTTCATGGTAGTCCTGGACCTGAAGGACGCGTACTATCACGTCCCTATCCACAAAGATCACCAGAAGTTTCTCAGGATAGCAGTTCACATCAGGGGGGTGTTACACCACTTTCAATTTTCAGCCCTCCCCTTTGGGCTAGCCATAGCTCCAAGAGTATTTACCAAGCTAGTTGCAGAGGTAATAGCTCACCTGAGGGAACAGGACACACTGATAGTGCCCTCTCCCCAACACTGCAGCAAACAACTAGAGGCAATAATGCACTCTCTAGAAAAACTGGGCTGGCTGATAAATTTAAAAAAATCCAGATTATTACCATCCCAAACCCAAGAATATCTGGGTCTCACTCTAAACTCCGTAAAACAGGAATGCCACCTTCCTATGGAAAAAATACAAATCCTCTTGGGATCTATGACATCATGTATCCCTGCAGTCCAATGGGCTCAGCTCCATTCGAGAGACCTTCAATGGCAAATCCTGTCAAAAGAGGTCTCTCTAAAAGGGAATTTAGAAGGTCGGTTCAGTTTAACTCCGCAACTGGTGGACATCGCAAAGAAATCTTTCCCAAGGGGTCCCGTGGGTAACTCCAATTTCAAAAATAGTAACCACGGACGCAAGCCCCAGCGGATGGGGGGCTCATCTGAATGACCTGCTAGCCCAAGGTACTTGGCCACCAACTCTAGCAAAAGAATCTTCCAACATGAAAGAACTACTGGCGGTCAAGTTTGCACTACTGGAGTTCTTGGGGCCCCTTCACTGCCAGGAAGTAATCAGCCTCAGCCCAGGATAACCGAACTGTTGCACAACTCTTAGGGTAAGTAGATTAAGGCAGCCAGAAGAGTTTACCCCAATTGCTAAAACATAACCTTTACTAATAAATTTAAAATGGACAACCTAAACACATATAATACCAAAATAAAAAAGTGCTCATGACGAAAACTGTCGACGAATGGGTCCCCACATTGGTTGTGCAGGGTCCAGGGAGGGTCCACGATAGCAGAATGAGGTAGGGGATATGGGGACCTTTTCCCTAAACCCCTGTCATGTCCCAGCAATAGCTCCTGTCCTTACAATGACAGGCCCAAGTAAGCCTAACTATGGACACCCCCAAATAGAAAAAGTCTCTCAAACGCCTCCCTACGCGTTTCCTCTCCAATCCCGGAGATTCATCAGGGGAGTTTTCAATGGCCAACCGGCCCAAATGCAAGCTCAAATGTCCATAAGAGTCGGGTATTAGCAGTGGCTAAATAGTCCCAGGAGTGAGTGATGTGACCATGTGTCACAGTATGTGAGTCATCCGTGTCTGGCCCCCACCACCTCCATATATACCTTATACACACAAGGTCCCTCCTCCCAGCGTGTGATGTCATCACTAACAGCCCCCGCTCACCTGTCATTGCTATTATCACCAGACAGGCTCCACGCTGCCTTCCTCCACTGGAACGCACGCCAGAGGCACCCAGTCTCCTGCATTGCTCCAAACAAAACGTACAGGGGAAACCGGAAGTATCGACGCCATCTTGAATACGTCACTTCCGGTTCGCCGTTTTTCTTACAGTGCGCTCCAACAGTGGAACGCAAACAAAGATCACATGATACCCTCAATGCAGCGCGCTCCCTGATGATGCCCTTATACAGTGATGAAACAAAAGCCCACTTCGTGCCGCATATGTCTGACCCCTACAGTGAAGAGGAGTACAGACACTGAGCCCCTGCCTACATCATATTTATTTTCAGGCAATATTGTCTTATACACAGAATGATATAACTGTGGCTGGAAGTGTCCATGCCACATATACACCAATGAAAATACAGATAACATGTATGAAATACCGTTATCGGTAAGAACTATATTTTTTAACCATGTTAATTCATACATTCCTATATAATAACTTTACATTTTAAATAAACAGTGAATCCCTAAGTAGACCTTTATCGAAAAATTTAGCCTTAAAGCCCTTGTTTTTGTTTGTTTGATTTTCACACAAGACTATGGCAATGGCAGTTTTTTTAAATGGTTTTCTTAATTTATATAATCTCTCTGATCTCAGTTTACTGATAAAATAAAATATACAGTTTACTTTATTAAAAAAAAAAATTAAGGGCTCACTCACACTGGCCGTTTCGGCTCCGTTATGTGCATGCGCTTTTTATGCGCACGGGCATAAGAAGCGCATGCTGAATTACTGTGTCGCTGGTTTTTAGCGCCCCAGTCATTCAAATAGGCGGCGGCAGTCCGTTCTGCACGGCAAAAACGGACATGCTGTCGCTTTTTTCTGCCCATCCGTTCGATGCGCAGTGTCTGCACTAGCCCATTGACAACAATAGGCTCGTTTTTTTCAGCGCAGAACGGATGTGCTGAAAAAACGTGCAAACACTGCCTGTGTGAACGAGCCCTTATGAGGCGAAATGAAGCTGTCTGTTGTAAACACAAGTCACATATATGTTACTGTAGACTTGAAATGAATCCTGAATCCTAGATTAGATGATGAAGTACAGTATAAGTTACATAAAAATATTTCATTACAGAAAAATAATTAAGTGAACACTTACATGACTGAACGGATTACGAATATTGACCTAACCTTATTTAAAACAAATCAAAACATAGCATCAAGTCTAAGTTACATAAAACTATTTTATTTGGGAGAAATATTTCAGGTAACATTTACACAACTGAATGGATTACGAATACTTGACAAAACCATATTAAAGAGTAACTATCATGTTTGAAGATTTTTTTTCTAGAACCCCCTTAACCCATTAGGGCCTGTTTAAAATAAGAAAACTTCTTACTTACCGTCCTGTCGGCCCACAAAGCTCCTCTTCTGGGCCATCCCACAACTGAACAAATGCCGGGATGCACGTGCACGCCGGCTGATGACGTGTGCGCGCCCTCGCCGGCGTGCCTGCACATTGCGGTATACAGAGCATCGGTCTGTATACTGAGCGTATATACGCTGGAGCCTCGGGAGATGTCTCCCGGGGTTGCAGCGCAGTAGATTACATGGCGCCGTGCCTGGTATGGCGCGGCTGCCATGCATTCAGTACAGCTGAGCGCTGGCTCGCTTCCCATGAGAAGAGAGCTAAGCACTCATGTGATGCCCGGGGACGCGCGTGCACGCACATTCATTCTACTAAAGCATCTTCAATGTGAAAACGGTTTAGGCGGATAGCTCAGCAAGGGACAGTCGTTGCGTTTTTGCAACTATGTGATTTAGGGACAGTTTAGTGTAGGAATAGTAAAAAAAATAATAATAAAGACCTATTTAATTTTTTTATATAATAAAAATATTAATTTAAAACAATTGATAGTTACTCTTTAAACAAAAGTATTTATATATTTTAATTTAATTATTTAATGCAAAATTAGAAATCTTAAATTATTCAAAGCTACTTGAAGCCAAAGCTGATTCGATAAAATAAAATTCGGTCTGAAATGAAAAGCAATTTTAAAATTGAAGTAAATGTACAATAAAGATTAGTATCAAAAGAAGCTCAGGCATAAGTCACACAAAACGTCATACTACCTTTCTGTTAGTTCTAGAATGTAAGCAGACTGGAGAGAAATATCCCATGTAGCATGGTTGTCCAGTGGACCTTTGCTCCAAATTAGTGAAATTGTATCCTCTGAAATGTGATAAGAGTTGGTAACGTTTACACCACATCCACAAATACTTTGTATGAGACAGTAACAAGGTACATCCTTTACAATAGAAGCCCTTTAGATAACAGTTATGATCCTGTAGATTCCTACATTCTAACTGTAAATAGTAACAGACAACGTGTAAGACAGGAGGGGCAGTATGGTAAGGTCGACAACCATGCCGGCTTACAGCACTTTCCTACCGGTGGCGTGAAGAAGTTTGACAGACCGTGCAGAGGTCCAACGTTTGCAGCTACCAGTACAGAACTCCAAGTTTTATCCCCAACAAACCCAAACCGGAGAATTAGCATCCATCCTGGAAGTGAAAACTTGACAGCAGCAGGGGCAGCTACATTGTATGGAGCCATTTATTATATGGACAGATAACATTTACTGTGCTATATTGTGATGGAAGATCTGGTTACCATTAGCAGAGATTATTTGGGGAAGAAAGTTGAACACCCATACATTCCTATATAGCAACTCTATAATTCAAATAAAGACGGAATCCCTAAAAAGATCCTAATGAAACTGGGAAGATCACCTTGTTGTACTAATACGAACTTATTCCAATAAAAAAAATGGAGCTTAAAACTGTTAGTCAGTTTCCAAAAAAATTAACCCCTACATTCATGTATAGCAACTTTATGTCAAATAAATACATAAGTAAATAAATTGGTTACTCTGCTTCAAATAGAGTGAAGTGGAAAGGAAAACTAAATTAAGAAAATGAAACTGTAAAACAATCTAAACTAGGCCTAGGTATAGATGAATACGACTAACATATCTACCATAGGCCTAGGTATAGATGAATACGACTAACATATCTCCCATAGGTATAGATGAATATGGCACATAGGGTTTTAGTATTTTCCGCCACCGACTGCTCAGTTAGGGAGCGTTAGATAGAAGTCACAGCGTATTCAAGAACACTTCTGTTCCCGAGATTGCACATGGACGGACAGAGAATGTGTGAATTCCTGTATATCAAGGTTCTGGCCGTGAAATATTGCTGGGTCTGGGTGGAATCTTCATCTGCACTGGTATCAGAGGACTTGGTGACCTGCAGAGCTGATTCCATCCAGTGGTCGGACGTCAGGAGAATAAGTCCAGTTGTTTACTTTTGAGTATATTCTGTCAGGGTGTCCGCTCGGAGCGCTCACAAATAGGACAGTGCACGGTGTACATATTGTGTTGGTTTAAGCGATTTGTCATGTAAATATATATATATTAAGGGGACAACGGTCCCCGGAACTCATTGTAATGAAGGCGGGTGTGAGATTGTATACCTGAGAGGACCACGTGTCACGGTCACAGTAGAGCCCCGTATAGGCCCCTAAGGCTATGTGCACACGTCGCGGATTTCTTGCGGATCCGCAATGTTTTTTCCCGTGCAGAAACGCTGCAGATCCGCAAGTGATTTACAGTACAATGTAAATCAATGAGAATAAAAAACCGCTGTGCTAATGGTGCGGAAAATTCCGTGCGGAAACGCTGCGGATTAAAAGAAGTAGCATGTCACTTCTTTTTTGCGGATCTGCAGCGTTTTTGTACCCATTCCGTTATAGAAATCCGCAGGGGTAAAAAACGCCGTAAATCCACAAAAAATCCGCAGCAAATCCGCACCAAAAAACAAGTCAAATCTGCACCTGCGTTTTCTGCCCAGAGATACAGAATCCGCACCAAAAAGCCTAATCCGCAAGGTGTGCACAACGCCGTACTCGATAAGGGTGGGAGCGGCATAGTTTGGGGTATTCTTGCTCCATTCTGTGAAGCTGTATAACTTGTGTTCTGTGCATTGTGGCTGTTGTGCTCCATATTGTGTGGAGAAATAGAATCCTGTTATTCTTTGCACAAGTTATAAAGAACAGTTGGTTTAGTATCATGTCGTGGTCAGAGTAGTTCGTAGCAGCGCCATATTCCATTCTTGGACAATGACCCGCGTAGCAATCGTTACACTCCCATGGATATAAAATGACAAAATGAATAAAGTGTCAGCTTTGTGTTTACAGCTCCTACGCAGAAATACAAGTTTCCATGGTAACAGATGATAAACAGTGTTTTTGTTATCCTGTCTTGAATTCCTTGACAACATACATTGCTTTGGTGTAAAAGAACCCATATCTGTACCTTAGTAGTGTAGTGCTGCTGATTGCTCTTCTCCAAGATGCTGACTGCTGTTACAACTGATTTCTTTCTTCTGTGACCTCATTAATGGAGCAGGTAGAGAAGAGAATGGAGCACCTGTAAGTGCTGAGGGCAGGATTCCAGCTACTACGGCCATTCGCTTTTTACCTTCACAAATTCATTTCATTTTATGCTGACACTCACTGGAACACGACGTTGGCAGAACTCTTTAGTATATACGACACGTTGGCCATTGTTTTAGCCATGTGACCATTCTGAGTTAATTGTATCCACGTGGGATGTTTTCAATCCATTCTGAATATTTACAGATGCACTACGCACTTTATGGTTCATTTATTTATGAATTGGCATGACTTCATTGTCATTGGATATATATTCTTTTCTTTGAAGGCTTTTTTTTCATTTTTTTTAGTACTTTATGAGCGCACCATTGTGACAATTTGTGATTCCATGCTCCCGTTCCCCTTTTTACTCCTGTCGCTTGATTAAAATACTGGGGTCACACAAGATGCTCTTGAAGCACCAAGACATGAGCAATGTTGAGGACTGGAGACACAGTGGGGGACAAGGAAATGTAGTGCAGTCGATGATGGGCACATAATGCTTACTTACCTTCAAGATCTGAGATGTCCAGCAATGCCATCAACTCAGAAATAGCGGCAACCAGTGGGATATAAGACAAATGCATTGTGTAAAAGGCAACCTTTCACTGGCTTTTATCAATCACTTGCCTGCTGCAGGCTTCATGAGACATAGTCCTGACATTTACTGAAGAAAAGCTACAAGCAGTAACAAGGTCGATGCCGGCTGTGAACATGTAGATTCCACATTGCAACGGTTGAGTTTAGTTACTGGTTTTGGGTTTTCTTCAATAAATGTCAGATCTACGTATGTCCAACAAAGGCTACAGCATTTGAGTTGTTCATTTGCACATGCCAGTGGAAGACTGCCTTTTAGACCCTGCATTTGTCTTACGTGCATTGATCAGGTTTGTGATAGCATGGAGCTTTGTGTACTATGATTTGGATCATTCAGAGAAGTCTGGCCAGACATGGTCTTCATGGAAGAATTGGGGCTAAAAAGCCATACCTTTGACATGGAAACAAGGCCAAATGACTTAAAGGGAACCTGTCACCCCGTTTTTTCCGTCTGAGATAAAAATACTGTTAAATAGGGCCTGAGCTGTGCATTACAACAGTGTATTTTGTGGACCCCGATTCCCCACCTATGCTGCCGAAATACGTTACCAAAGTAGCCGTTTTCGCCTGTCAATCAGGCTGGTCTGGTCAAAAGGGCGTGGTGTCTTCCCCCAGATCTTGCGTAGTTTTCCGTTGGTGGCGTAGTGGTTTGCGCATGCCCAAGGTCCCGAATCCACTGCACAGGGGAGTGGAAAGAGCGCGATGTGCGGTATTTCACTGGTGATCGGTGGGCGCGGCCATCTTTGTTTGGCCGCGCGTGCGCAGAAGCGGCGCTCTGCTGGCCGCGGCTTCAGGAAAATGGCTGCAGGATGCCGCACGTGCGCAGATGGAGATCGCGGCGGCCATTTTCCTGAAGCCGAGTTCACATCTCGACTTCAGGAAAATGGCCGCCGTGATCTCCATCTGCGCACGCGCGGCATCCCGCGGCCATTTTCCTGAAGCCGCGGCCAGCAGAGCGCCGCTTCTGCGCACACGCGGCCAAAGGAAGATGGCCGCGCCCACCGATCACCAATGAAATACCACACATCGCGCTCTTTTCACTCCCCTGTGCAGCGGATTCGGGACCTTGGGCATGCGCAAACCACTACGCCACCAACGGAAAACTACGCAAGATCTGGGGGAAGACACCACACCCATCTGACCAGACCAGCCTGATTGACAGGCGAAAACGGCTACTTTGGTAACGTATTTCGGCAGCATAGGTGGGGGATCGGGGTCCACAAAATACACTATTGCAATGCACAGCTCAGGCCCTATTTAATGGTATTTTTATCTCAGACGGAAAAAACGGGGTGACAGGTTCCCTTTAACTATGCACAAAAACATTGGAACTAGGGTGCAGCAGAAAAATGGCAGCAAGTGCTTTGGACTGATAGGTCAAAATGTGAAATATTTGGCTCGTACAGAAGGCAGTTAGTTCTTCAAAAGGCCGGAGAACATTACAGTAATATTTATCTTCAGACAACAGTGAATCATGGTGGAGGGTCCTTTTCGGTTGGTGCTCACAAAAATACAAGGGTAGTAAATAACAGGAAAGGAATAAAAAATACAGCAATGATAGGAGATAAGTAAAAAGCAAAAGTGCATTTAAATAACACAGAGCTCTTAGTAAAACTGTTTTTTTAATCAAAAATAGCATAAAAGCCATCCCATTGTCGACAAGCATTCTGGAATGCTGTAGATAAGCCACCGATGTATCCTGAAAGATGAGAAAAAGAGGTTAGATTATACTCACCCAGGGGCGGTCCCGGTCCGATAGGTGTCGCGATCCGGTACGCCACCTCCTATCTTCATAAGATGACGTCCTCTTCTTGTCTTCACGCTGTGGCTCTGTCGCAGGCGTACTTTGTCTGCCCTGTTGAGCAAAGTACTTCAGGCGCCTTTCCCAGTGCCTGAACAATGCAGTCCTTTGCTCTGCCCTCAACAGGGCAGACAAGGTACGCCTGCGCCGGAGCCGCAGCGTGAAGACAAGAAGAGGACGTCATCATAAGAAGATGGGAAGCCCCGGACCGCGACGCCCATCGGACCGGGACCGCCCCTGGGTGAGTATAATCTAACCTCTTTTTCTCATCTTTTAGGATATATCGGGGGCTTATCTACAGCATTCCAGAATGCTGTAGATAAGCCCCTGATGCTGGTGGGCTTAGCTCACCTTCGACTTTGGGGGTGACAGGTTCCCTTTAAGAAATGAAGGTCAGTCAGTCCGAAAAATTGGGAAAACTTTGAAAGCGTCCACAAATGCAGTGGCAAAAACCATCAAGCGCTAGGACCTCCCCAGGAAAGGAAGACCAAGAGTCACCTCTGCTTCTGAGGATGTTTATCCGAGTCTCCAGCCTCAGAAATCGCAGGTTAACAGCAGCTCAGATTAGAGACCTGGTCAATGCTCCACAGAGTTCTAGCAGCAGACACATCTCTACAACAACTGTTAAGAGGAGACTTTGTGCAGCAGGCCTTCATGGTAAAATAGCTGCTAGGAAACCACTGCTAAGGACAGGCAACAAGCAGAAGAGACTTGTTTGGGCTAAAGAACACAAGGAATAGACATTACACCAGTGGAAATCTGTGCTTTGGTCCAAATTTGAGATCTTTGGTTCCAACCACCGTGTCTTTGTGCGACGCAGAAAAGGTGAATGGATGGACTCTACATGCCTGGTTCCCACCGTGAAGCATGGAGGAGGAGGTGTGATGGTGTGGAGGTGCTTTACTGGTGACACTGCTGGGGATTTATTCAAAATTGAAGGCATACGGAACCAGCATGGCTACCACAGCATCTTGCAGCGGCATGCTATTCCATCTGGTTTGCGTTTAGTTGGACGATCATTTTATTTTTCAACAGGACAATGACCCCAAACACACCTCCAGGCTGTGTAAGGGCTATTTGATCAAGAAGGAGAGTCATGGGGTGCTACCCCAGATCATACCTCCCAACTTTACAGGAACGGAAAGAGGGACAACCAAGCCCCGCCCACCCTCATAACCCCACCCCTGGCCACACCCATCCCACACTCTACCTACTTCAATTAATGTGAACAACTGGAGGCGATGAGGGCATGCTGGAGGTCACAGTGGGGGGGGGCAGTAGCAGTACTAGTAGAGGCAATGGGGCACAGCGGCGGGTTCTGCTGGAGGTGATGCTTAGAGGGGTAAGGTATTACTATTGCCACCCCAAAACGCTAAATACGGCAGCAATGCTTACCGCAAAGCAATCATGATGCGGTAATAAGTATGCTGCCGACCCCCCTCCCCATTACTCACCTCTCCGCCGCCTCCAGAATCTTCCACCGCACTTTGCTTACTGCACGGGCTGCCCGCCACCAAGACCTCCGGAAACGATCAGGAGTGATGCAGCAGCATGACCAGACAATAGATCAGTGATGGGCAACCTTTTGAGCTCGGTGTGTCAAAATTCGCCAAAAAACCGAGCATAACTTGGGTGGTGTGTCACCTTGATAAAAAAACAATTTTGCGACATGTATAGTTTAAATAACAAATATGTATAATTAGAATTAACTTACCTGCTTAGTGACTTCTTTGTTCATCTGTCAGTTGGTTTCTTTTGTTGGTCTTGCTATTATTTAACTTGTGTGGGGTGCCGTGAACTAAGATAAGTGAGGGGGAGGGGGAATTCTTCCAGTGATGGCGAACCTGCGGCACTCCAGCTGTTGCAAAACTACAATTCCCATCATGTCTTCACAGCCAAAGCCTTTGCTTTGAATGGCCAGCCATGATGGGAATTGTAGTTTTGCAACAGCTGGACTGCCACAGGTTCGCCATCACTGATGCCTCCCTCTCACTTATCTCAGTAATGGCCAATGACACCCCACAGTTCACTGGATGATGGTTGCTGTAGTAGTCACAGGGCCTGAGTCCAGACAGCTATCACAGGGCCTGAGTCCAGACAGCAATCACAGGGCCTGAGTCCAGACAGCAATCACAGGGCCTGAGTCCAGACAGCAATCACAGGGCCTGAGTCCAGACAGCTATCACAGGGCCTGAGTCCAGACAGCAATCACAGGGCCTGAGTCCAGACAGCTATCACAGGGCCTGAGTCCAGACAGCTATCACAGGGCCTGAGTCCAGACAGCAATCACAGGGCCTGAGTCCAGACAGCAATCACAGGGCCTGAGTCCAGACAGCTATCACAGGGCCTGAGTCCAGACAGCAATCACAGGGCCTGAGTCCAGACAGCAATCACAGGGCCTGAGTCCAGACAGCAATCACAGGGCCTGAGTCCAGACAGCAATCACAGGGCCTGAGTCCAGACAGCAATCACAGGGCCTGAGTCCAGACAGCTATCACAGGGCCTGAGTCCAGACAGCAATCACAGGGCCTGAGTCCAGACAGCTATCACAGGGCCTGAGTCCAGACAGCAATCACAGGGCCTGAGTCCAGACAGCAATCACAGGGCCTGAGTCCAGACAGCAATCACAGGGCCTGAGTCCAGACAGCAATCACAGGGCCTGAGTCCAGACAGCAATCACAGGGCCTGAGTCCAGACAGCAATCACAGGGCCTGAGTCCAGACAGCTATCACAGGGCCTGAGTCCAGACAGCTATCACAGGGCCTGAGTCCAGACAGCAATCACAGGGCCTGAGTCCAGACAGCAATCACAGGGCCTGAGTCCAGACAGCAATCACAGGGCCTGAGTCCAGACAGCTATCACAGGGCCTGAGTCCAGACAGCTATCACAGGGCCTGAGTCCAGACAGCAATCACAGGGCCTGAGTCCAGACAGCAATCACAGGGCCTGAGTCCAGACAGCAATCACAGGGCCTGAGTCCAGACAGCAATCACAGGGCCTGAGTCCAGACAGCAATCACAGGGCCTGAGTCCAGACAGCTATCACAGGGCCTGAGTCCAGACAGCAATCACAGGGCCTGAGTCCAGACAGCTATCACAGGGCCTGAGTCCAGACAGCAATCACAGGGCCTGAGTCCAGACAGCAATCACAGGGCCTGAGTCCAGACAGCAATCACAGGGCCTGAGTCCAGACAGCAATCACAGGGCCTGAGTCCAGACAGCAATCACAGGGCCTGAGTCCAGACAGCAATCACAGGGCCTGAGTCCAGACAGCAATCACAGGGCCTGAGTCCAGACAGCAATCACAGGGCCTGAGTCCAGACAGCAATCACAGGGCCTGAGTCCAGACAGCTATCACAGGGCCTGAGTCCAGACAGCAATCACAGGGCCTGAGTCCAGACAGCAATCACAGGGCCTGAGTCCAGACAGCTATCACAGGGCCTGAGTCCAGACAGCTATCACAGGGCCTGAGTCCAGACAGCTATCACAGGGCCTGAGTCCAGACAGCTATCACAGGGCCTGAGTCCAGACAGCTATCACAGGGCCTGAGTCCAGACAGCTATCACAGGGCCTGAGTCCAGACAGCTATCACAGGGCCTGAGTCCAGACAGCAATCACAGGGCCTGAGTCCAGACAGCTATCACAGGGCCTGAGTCCAGACAGCTATCACAGGGCCTGAGTCCAGACAGCAATCACAGGGCCTGAGTCCAGACAGCAATCACAGGGCCTGAGTCCAGACAGCTATCACAGGGCCTGAGTCCAGACAGCTATCACAGGGCCTGAGTCCAGACAGCTATCACAGGGCCTGAGTCCAGACAGCAATCACAGGGCCTGAGTCCAGACAGCTATCACAGGGCCTGAGTCCAGACAGCAATCACAGGGCCTGAGTCCAGACAGCTATCACAGGGCCTGAGTCCAGACAGCTATCACAGGGCCTGAGTCCAGACAGCTATCACAGGGCCTGAGTCCAGACAGCAATCACAGGGCCTGAGTCCAGACAGCTATCACAGGGCCTGAGTCCAGACAGCTATCACAGGGCCTGAGTCCAGACAGCTATCACAGGGCCTGAGTCCAGACAGCTATCACAGGGCCTGAGTCCAGACAGCAATCACAGGGCCTGAGTCCAGACAGCAATCACAGGGCCTGAGTCCAGACAGCAATCTCCTCAGGCCTCAGAAGTGCAGCCTGGGACTTCTGGTCGGCGCAGCAGGGAGCAGCGCAATGTCGCCCAAACAACACAGATCCGACGCAGAGGTCACATGGGCGACGCAACCAATCACAACGCCGGAACGTAATTTTAAAATCCTGAAGGACCTAAAATTACATCACGGCTTGCTGTGATTGGTCGCGTCTCGGTCACATGGGCGGCACGCAACCAATCACAAGCCGGGACTTCAAGTAAGGAAGGAAAACCGCGATTTTTAAGCAAACAACGCTGCCGGTTCCCTCGCGGACGTCCAGGCTGCGTCGGACAGGTGAGTATAGCAATATTTTTTATTTTAATTCTTTATTTTACATATTAATATGGTTCCCAGGTTCCCAGGGCCTGAAGGAGAGTTTCCTCTCCTTCAGACCCTGGGAAAGAAGCAATTTCTATGGGGCCGCGGCCGGCGGCCGGCGTGTCACTGAAAATGACTACGCGTGTCAGCACTGACACGCGTGTCATAGGTTCGCCATCACTGCAATAGATCATGCCGGCCGCTTACGTCACTCCTTCCTGACCCCGCCCGGAGTGCGGGAGTCCTAATCGGGCTCTCTCTACGTCCCGGAAGTGGGCGGGGCTTCACCGGCGGCCGCAAATTCGGGATTTTAAATGCCCGAAGCGGGACAGCGGGACCCCGGTGCCAAAGCGGGACTGTCACGCTGAAATCGGGACGGTTGGGAGGTATGCCCCAGATGACCTGGCCTCCACAGTCACCAGACCTGAACACAATCGAGATGGTTTGGGGTGAGCTGGACCGCAGAGTGAAGGCAAAAGGGCCAACAAGTGCTAAGCATCTCTGGGAACTCCTTCAAGATTGTTGAAGACCATTCCCGGTGACTACCTCTTGAAGCTCATCAAGAGAATGCCAAGAGTGTGCAAAGCAGTCATCAAAGCAAAAGGTGGCTACTGTGAAGAACCTAGAATATAAGACATAATTTCAGTTGTTTCACACTTTTTTGTTAAGTATATAATTCCACATGTGTTAATTCATAGTTTTGATGCCTTCAGTGTGAATGTACAATTTTCATAGTCATGAAAATACAGAAAAATCTTTAAATGAGAAGGTGTGTCCAAACTTTTGGTCTGTACTTTATGTGTATTATCATACTTCTGTGCACCTGTTTGTAGAAGTCTACATACTGTATATGTACCTGTGCAAAGTGTTTAACAGTATATGTATCTATGTGTACTGCGGTTATCAGTAGGTGTATGTGTGTATACACACAAAGACGATCACAGTACACTATATATACTGTGTGTGTGTATATATATATATATATATATATATATATATATATATATATATATATATATATACACACTCACCGGCCACTTTATTAGGTACACCATGCTAGTAACGGGTTGGACCCCCTTTTGCCTTCAGAACTGCCTCAATTCTTCGTGGCATAGATTCAACAAGGTGCTGGAAGCATTCCTCAGAGATTTTGGTCCATATTGACATGATGGCATCACACAGTTGCCGCAGATTTGTCGGCTGCACATCCCAAAGATGCTCCATACAAGGCAGGATGGATCCATGCTTTCATGTTGTTTACGCCAAATTCTGACCCTACCATCCGAATGTCGCAGCAGAAATCGAGACTCATCAGACCAAGCAACGTTTTTCCAATCTTCTACTGTCCAATTTCGATGAGCTTGTACAAATTGTAGCCTCAGTTTCCTGTTCTTAGCTGAAAGGAGTGGTACCCGGTGTGGTCTTCTGCTGCTGTAGCCCATCTGCCTCAAAGTTCGACGCACTGTGCGTTCAGAGATGCTCTTAGGCCTACCTTGGTTGTAACGGGTGGCGATTTGAGTCACTGTTGCCTTTCTATCAGCTCGAACCAGTCTGCCCATTCTCCTCTGACCTCTGGCATCAACAAGGCATTTCCGCCCACAGAACTGCCGCTCACTGGATTTTTTTTCTTTTTCGGACCATTCTCTGTAAACCCTAGAGATGGTTGTGCGTGAAAATCCCAGTAGATCAGCAGTTTCTGAAATACTCAGACCAGCCCTTCTGGCACCAACAACCATGCCACGTTCAAAGGCACTCAAATCACCTTTCTTCCCCATACTGATGCTCGGTTTGAACTGCAGGAGATTGTCTTGACCATGTCTACATGCCTAAATGCACTGAGTTGCCGCCATGTGATTGGCTGATTAGAAATTAAGTGTTAACAAGAAGTTGGACAGGTGTACCTAATAAAGTGGCCGGTGAGTGTATATATACAGTACAGACCAAAAGTTTGGACACACCTTCTCACTTAAAGATTTTTCTGTATTTTCATGACTATGAAAATTGTACATTCACACTGAAGGCATCAAAACTATGAATTATCACATGTGGAATTATATACTTAACAAAAAAGTGTGAAACAACTGAAAATATGTCTTATGTTCTTTACATTTTTCACTCTTCGTTTCATTGTAGCCATTTGGTAAATTCAAAAAAAGTTCATTTTCCTTCTCATTAACCCCTTCACCCCCAAGGGTGGTTTGCACGTTAATGACCAGGCCAATTTTTACAATTCTGACCACTGTCCATTTATGAGGTTATAACTCTGGAACGCTTCAACGGATCTTGGCGATTCTGACATTGTTTTCTCGTGACATATTGTACTTCATGATAGTGGTAAAATTTCTTCGATATAACTTGCGTTTATATAACTTTGAATTTTGATGCCCTTAAATCCCAGAGATATGTCACGCAAAATACTTAATAAGTAACATTTCCCACATGTCTACTTTACATCAGCACAATTTTGGAACCAAAATTTTTTTTTTGTGACGGAGTTATAAGGGTTAAAAGTTGACCAGCAATTTCTCATTTTTACAACACCATTTTTTTTTTTAGGGACCACATCTCATTTGAAGTCATTTTGAGGGGTCTATATGATAGAAAATACCCAAGTGTGACACCATTCTAAAAACTGCACCCCTCAAGGTGCTCAAAACCACTTACAAGAAGTTTATTAACTCTTCAGGTGTTTCACAGGAATTTTTGGAATGTTTAAATAAAAATGAACATTTAACTTTTTTTCACACAAAATTTATTTCAGCTCCAATTTGTTTTATTTTACCAAGGGTAACAGGAGAAAATGGACCACAAAAGTTGTTGTACAATTTGCCCTGAGTACGCCGATACCCCATATGTGGGGGTAAACCGCAGTTTGGGCGCATGGCAGAGCTCGGAAGGGAAGGAGCACCATTTGACTTTTCAATGCAAAATTGACTGGAATTGAGATGGGACGCCATGTTGCGTTTGGAGAGCCCCTGATGTGCCTAACATTGAAACCCCCCACAAGTGACACCATTTTGGAAAGTAGACCCCCTAAGGAACTTATCTAGATCTGTGGTGAGCCCTTTGACCCACTAAGTGCTTCACAGAAGTTTATAATGCAGAGCCATAAAAATAAAAAATCATATTTTTTCACAAAAATGATCTTTTTGCCCCCATTTTTTTATTTCCCCAAGGGTAAGAGAAGAAATTAGAGCACAAAAGTTGTTGTGCAATTTGTCCTGAGTACGACGATACCCCATATGTGGGGGTAAACCACTGTTTGGGTGCATAGCAGAGCTCGGAAAGGAAGGAGTGCTATTTTACTTTTAAATGCAAAATTGACTGGAATTGAGATGGGACTCCATGTTGCGTTTGGAGAGCCCCTGATGTGCCTAAACATTAAAAAACCCCACAAGTGACACCATTTTGGAAAGTAGACCCCCTAAGGAACTTATCTAGATATGTTTTGAGAGCTTTGAACCCCCAAGTGTTTCACTACAGTTTATAACGCAGAGCCGTGAAAATAAAAATTATTATTTTTTTCACAAAAATGATTTTTTAGCCCCCAGTTTTGTATTTTCACAAGGGTATCAGGATAAATTGGACCCCAACAGTTGTTGTCCAATTTGTCCTGAGTACGCTGATACCCCATATGTGGGGAGGAACCACTGTTTGGGCGCATGACAGAGCTCGGAAGGGAAGGAGCGCCATTTGGAATGCAGACTTAAATGGATTGGTCTGCAGGCGTCACGTTGCATTTAAGAAGAAAAATAGGGGTAACCAAAGGCAAACAATGTCTATAAAGTATCATCTGGGAAAGTAAATAATAAACAAAAATATATAATAAATAACAATAATAAATAATTCCCAGTTGAGATTATTTTTGCCCTAGTATTGGATCAAGACAGTTATCCAAACATTATGCAAACAGGGGGGAGGAAATAAATCCAAGAAGATAACCTTATGTCTTTTTTAGTAAAATTGCTTTATTCACAGTGCAAGGCAAGAGGGCAATGGTAACAACATAGTCGCCCAACAACAATCTAAAGACAACTAATACACACAGAACACCGGGAAACCGCCTGCTGACCCATATCAAAAAATATTTGTTGAAACTATAGACATTTTGGATCAGAATTACAAAGCCTAATAGGGGGACTCAGCCTATATAATAAAGGTCCATTAAGGAAATCACTATGTCCTATACTTAGTACTGCCACCATTGGCATATAGTCTGATACAGCATGATGCAGAAGAAAAGAGCGGTAGAAATAGTTAATACATCACCCCAGAGTTGCGGTATTTGGTAGGTGCAGAGTCCCGGTGTCCGCCCCAATGCGCGTTTCGGAACACCTTCGTCAGGGGGCGCATAATGCAGAGTGAAAGATGTGCAGTATAAGTAGGCCAGAAACCGGAAGTAAAGGTCAAGCGTAACCCGGAAGTAGCCGCGCGTATCCTAGCAGCCACCAGTGCAACAAAGGGAAACAGCAAGATCCAGGATGTGTGGGCCGATACACGTGGGGCCCCACGTGATCCGCCCACAGTAAACACTGAATCGCCATTCACCAAAGGATCCACCGGCGGGCGCATGCGCGGAACACAGCCGGTATATGGAAGCGTCATGGAAGGTACAGGGGAGGAGAAAAAAAAGGAGAAAGAAATAGAATGCGGCGATGTATAATAGATATTGCTATCAAACTAAAAGCGCCTATAACAATTTCCATTTATATGCTTAGCTTTAAAATAACAAGTAAATACTATATAGTAACATAGAACCAGCATAAATACATAAGATGTTGATATTATAATCAGATATGCATAGCTTTCTTCTCAGTAGAATACATATGTCGATAGTTCATAAAAAAGAGAAATAGCCATGCATTAGTAGAAGAATTCAGATTGATTTATCAGTCTTTTTGATATGAATGCAGTATGAAAAATGTCCACTAGATGGTAGAATGGAGACGTTTTTCCGCTTATATTCAAAGTCTTTTTCTCCTTTTTCTCTTTCCATTTCTCTCTTCATTCAACGTCACAGGTATATATAGTAGTTTTCACCAAAAATATACGACAGAATGGAGGAGACCTCACGGATATGGCCAAGAAAGTATCCTTAACACACTATAACTAAAAAACAGGTAAAAGCATTAAAAATAGCTGGGTATGAATTTATTGTCAGCACAAGAGCTCAACAGTCAGATGATCACAAGAAGGGGGCGAAACTTAAGTTTTCATTAAGACCAAGGGGGTGAGTTGTCTGTAAGGTCCAGATCCATTTCGCCTCAAGGCGTGCAAGCCTAGAAGTAATCTGACCACCCCTAATACCAATGTCCAAACTATCAATCCCCCTAAACCTAATCAATTTTCCATCACACCCGTGATATTCCCTAAAATATCTGGGGAGTGTTTTTAGTTTCAAGGGATCTAATGTAGGATCAGCTGCCGCCTCAATTCCACGTACATGCTCACGTATACGGATCTTAAAATGACGTGATATAAGCCCTACATATATTAAGCCACAAGGGCATGTAGCATAATAAATAACACAACGTGTTGTGCAATTTATTGTTTTTTTAATATTAAATGTTTTTTCTCCACTGGAATCGGAAAAAACCTGAGTCCGATCCATATTCGGGCACGCCACGCAGTGGCCACAGGGGGAGGAACCAGATCTAAGGGGAGCACTATCGAGGAAAGTACCTCTCGGTAACCCCTCATAATGACTCCTCGTCAGATGATCTTTAAGGTTCCTCGCACGCCTGAAGGAAATCAGAGGGCGATCAGGCAGAATTTTAGAAAGAGTTTTGTCTACCCTAAGAATTGGCCATGATTTAGATAGGGCTTCACGGATCTTGTGGGACTGGGAATTAAAGTTTGTCACAAAACGTGGCTGTCTGTCGGACTGCCTTGCACCACTCGAGGTCTGATTATAGACCAAAGACTCACGGGAAACAGATCTTGCTCTATTATAGGCCTTCTTAAGGGCCCGTTTGCTGTAACCACGGTTGAGAAATCTCATCCGAAGTTCTTTAGACTGTCTCTCAAAGTCCGATTCGGTAGAGCAGATCCTCCGCAAATGGAGGAACTGCCCCACCGGTGCAGCCTTGATGACATGTGATGGATGGCATGAAGATGCATGTAAGAGGGAATTCATGGATGTCGGCTTACGGAACAGGTCGGTTTGAAGTCACGTTGCATTTGCAGAGCCCCTGATGTACCCAAACAGTACAAACCCCCCACAAGTGACCCCATATTGGAAACTAGACCCCCAAGGAACTTATCTAGATGTGTTGTGAGAACTTTGAACCCCCAAGTGTTTCACTACAGTTTACAACGCAGAGCCGTGAAAATAAAAAATCATTTTTTTCCCACAAAACTTATTTTTTAGCCCCCAGTTTTGTATTTTCCCAAGAGTAGCAGGAGAAATTGGACCCCAAAAGATGATGTCCAATTTGTCCTGAGTATGCTGATACCCCATATGTTGGGGTAAACCCCTATTTGGGCACACGGGAGAGCTCTGAAGGGAAGGAGCACTGTTATACTTTTTCAACGCAGAATTGGCTGGAATTGAGATCGGACGCCATGTCCCGTTTGGAGAGAACCTGATGTGCCTAAACAGTGGAAACCCCCCAATTATAACTGATACCCTAATCCAAACACACCCCTTACCCTAATCCCAACAGTAACCCTAACCACACCCCTAACCCTGACACACCCAACCCTATTCCCAACCGTAAATGTAATCCAAACCCTAACCCTATCTTTAGCCCCAACCCTAACTGTAGCCTTAACCCTAGCCCCAACCCTCACCCTAACCCTAGCAATAACCCTAGCCCTAACCCTAGCCCTAACCCTAGCCCCAACCCTAGCCCTAACCCTAGCCCTAACCCTAGCCCCAACCATAGCCCTAACCCTAGCCCTAGCCCCAGCCCTAACCCTAGCCCTAGCCCCAACCCTAGCCCTAACCCTAGCCCTAGCAATAACCCTAGCCCTAACCCTAACCCTAACCCTAATGGGAAAATGGAAATAAATACATTTTTTTTATTTTTTTATTTTTCCCTAACTAAGGGGGTGATGAAGGGGGGTTTGATTTACTTTTATAGCGGGTTATTTAGCGGATTTTTATGATTGGCAGCCGTCACACACTGAAAGACGCTTTTTATTGCAAAAAATATTTTTTGCGTTACCACATTTTGAGAGCTATAATTTTTCCATATTTGAGTCCACAGAGTCATGTGAGATCTTGTTTTTTGTGGGACGAGTTGACGTTTTTATTGGTAACATTTTCGGGCACGTGACATTTTTTGATCGCTTTTTATTCCGATTTTTGTGAGGCAGAATGATCAAAAACCAGCTATTCATGAATTTCTTTTGGGGGAGGCGTTTATACCGTTTCGCGTTTGGTAAAATTCATAAAGCAGTTTTATTCGTCGGGTCAGTACGATTACAGCGATATCTCATTTATATCATTTTTTTTATGTTTTGGCGCTTTTATACGATAAAAACTATTTGATAGAAAAAATAATTATTTTGGCATCGCTTTATTCTCAGGACTATAACTTTTTTATTTTTTCGCTGATGATGCTGTATGGCAGCTCGTTTTTTGCGGGACAAGATGACGTTTTCAGCGGTACCATGGTTATTTATATCAGTCTTTTTGATCGCGTGTTATTCCACTTTTTGTTCGGCAGTATGATAATAAAGCGTTGTTTTTTTTTTTTTCCTTACGGTGTTTACTGAAGGGGTTAACTAGTGGGGCAGTTTTATAGGTTGGGTCGTTACGGATGCGGCGATACTAAATATGTGTACTTTTATTGTTTTTTTTTATTTAGCTAAAGAAATGTATTTATGGGAATAATATATATATATTTTTTTTCTTTATTTAGGATTTTTTTTTCTTTTTTACACACATGTGGAGAATTTTTTTTACTTTTTTACTTTGTCCCAGGGGATGACATTACAGATTGGTGATCTGACAGTGTGCACAGCACTCTGTCAGATCGGCGATCCGCTGTGCAGGGCTGCAGGCTTACCAGTGCACGCTCTGAGCAGGCACTCGGTAAGCCACCTCCCTCCCTGCAGGACCCGGATGCCGCGGCCATCTAGGATCCGGGACCTGCAGCGAGGAAGGAGGCAGGAGACCCTCGGAGCAACGCGATCACATCGCGTTGCTCCGGGGGTCTCAGGGAAGCCCGCAGGGAGCCCCCTCCCTGCGCGATGCTTCCCTATACCGCCGGCACACCGCGATCATGTTTGCGGGGGGTTAAATTTATTAAAAAAGAAAAACTGAAATATCGCATGGTCATAAGCATTCAGAGCCTTTGCTGTTATGACCCCAATGGCGAGGGTCTCAGAGGAACGTGGAAGTCTGCAGAATACAAAAATCCAGCTCATAGGGCAGTGGTAACTGGGTTGACCATATATCTACTCCTAACGCCAACACTAGAAGTAGCCGGGGATCATTCCTACGTTGATTCTAGATGACACGCGCCAGCCGGAGAATCTAGCTACCCCTAGTAGAGGAAAACAAAGACCTTTCTTGCCTCCAGAGAAGGGGACCCCAAAGCTGGATAGAAGCCCCCCACAAATAATAACGGTGAGGTAAGAGGAAATGACAAACACAGAAATGAACCAGGTTTAGCACAGAGAGGCCCGCTTACTGATAGCAGAATAAAGAAAGGTAACTTATATGGTCAACAAAAACCCTATCAAAATCCACACTGGAAATTCAAGAACCCCCGAACCGTCTAACGGTCCGGGGGGAGAACACCAGCCCCCTAGAGCTTCCAGCAAAGGTCAGGATATAGATTTGGAACAAGCTGGACAAAAATACAAAACCAAAACAAATAGCAAAAAGCAAAAGGCAGACTTAGCTGATATAACTGGAACCAGGATCAGTAGACAAGAGCACAGCAGACTAGCTCTGATAACTACGTTGCCAGGCATAGAACTGAAGGTCCAGGGAGCTTATATAGCGACACCCCTAACTAACGACCCAGGTGCGGATAAAAGGAATGACAGAAAAACCAGAGTCCAAAAACTAGTAACCACTAGAGGGAGCAAAAAGCAAATTCACAACAGTACCCCCCCCCTTAGTGAGGGGTCACCGAACCCTCACCACGACCACCAGGGCGATCAGGATGAGCGGCATGAAAGGCACGAACTAAATCGGCCGCATGAACATCAGAGGCGACCACCCAGGAATTATCCTCCTGACCATAGCCCTTCCACTTGACCAGGTACTGAAGCCTCCGCCTGGAGAGGCGAGAATCCAAGATCTTCTCCACCACGTAGTCCAACTCGCCCTCAACCAACACCGGAGCAGGAGGCTCAGCAGAAGGAACTACAGGCACAATGTACCGCCGCAACAAGGACCTATGAAATACATTGTGAATAGCAAACGACACAGGAAGATCCAGACGAAAAGATACAGGATTAAGGATTTCCAATATCTTGTAAGGCCCAATAAAACGAGGTTTAAATTTGGGAGAGGAGACCTTCATAGGAACAAAGCGGGAAGAAAGCCATACCAAATCCCCAACGCGTAGTCGGGGACCCACACCGCGGCGGCGGTTGGCAAAGCGCTGAGCCCTCTCCTGTGACAACTTCAAGTTGTCCACCACATGATTCCAGATCCGCTGCAACCTATCCACCACAGAATCCACCCCAGGACAGTCAGAAGGCTCCACATGACCCGAAGAAAAGCGAGGATGGAAACCAGAGTTGCAGAAAAAAGGCGAAACCAAGGTGGCGGAACTAGCCCGATTGTTAAGGGCAAACTCAGCCAACGGCAAGAATGTCACCCAATCGTCCTGATCAGCAGAGACAAAACACCTCAAATAAGCCTCCAAAGTCTGATTGGTTCGCTCCGTCTGTCCATTAGTCTGAGGATGGAAAGCAGACGAAAACGACAAATCAATGCCCATCCTACTACAAAAGGATCGCCAGAACCTGGAAACGAACTGGGATCCTCTGTCTGACACAATATTCTCAGGGATGCCGTGCAAACGAACCACGTTCTGGAAAAACACAGGAACCAGATCGGAAGAGGAAGGCAGCTTAGGCAAAGGAACCAAATGGACCATCTTGGAGAAGCGATCACATATCACCCAGATAACGGACATGCCCTGAGATAGCGGAAGATCAGAAATGAAATCCATGGAGATATGTGTCCAAGGTCTCTTCGGGACAGGCAAGGGCAAGAGCAAACCGCTGGCACGAGAACAGCAAGGCTTAGCTCGAGCACAAGTCCCACAGGACTGCACAAATGACCGCACATCCCTTGACAAGGAAGGCCACCAAAAGGACCTGGCCACCAGATCTCTGGTGCCAAAAATTCCCGGGTGACCTGCCAACACCGAGGAATGAACCTCGGAAATGACTCTGCTGGTCCACTTATCCGGGACAAACAGTCTGTCAGGTGGACAAGACTCAGGCCTATCAGCCTGAAATCTCTGCAACACACGTCGCAGATCCGGAGAAATAGCTGACAAGATAACTCCATCTTTAAGAATACCAACAGGATCAGCGACTTCAGGAGCATCAGGCACAAAGCTCCTAGAAAGAGCATCGGCCTTCACATTCTTTGAACCTGGTAAATACGAGACAACAAAATCAAAGCGGGAGAAAAACAATGACCAGCGGGCCTGTCTCGGATTAAGGCGTTTAGCAGACTCGAGATACATCAGATTTTTGTGATCAGTCAAGACCACCACACGATGCTTAGCACCCTCGAGCCAATGACGCCACTCCTCAAATGCCCATTTCATGGCCAACAACTCCCGATTGCCCACATCATAATTTCGCTCGGCAGGCGAAAACTTCCTGGAGAAAAAGGCACAAGGTTTCATAACAGAGCAACCAGGGCCTCTCTGCGACAAAACGGCCCCTGCTCCAATCTCTGAAGCATCCACCTCAACCTGAAAGGGAAGTGAGACATCGGGCTGGCACAAAACAGGCGCCGAAGTAAACCGGCGTTTCAACTCCTGGAAAGCCTCCACGGCAGCAGGAGCCCAGTTAGCTACATCGGAGCCCTTCTTGGTCATATCCGTCAAAGGTTTCACAATGCTAGAAAAATTAGCGATAAAACGACGGTAGAAGTTAGCGAAACCCAAGAACTTCTGAAGACTCTTAACTGACGAGGGCTGAGTCCAATCAAGAATAGCTCGGACCTTCACTGGGTCCATCTCCACAGCAGAAGGGGAAAAAATGAACCCCAAAAAGGGAACCTTCTGTACACCAAAGAGACACTTTGAGCCCTTGACAAACAAAGAATTTTCACGCAAAATTTTAAAGACCAACCTGACCTGCTCCACATGCGAATCCCAATTATCAGAAAAAACCAAAATATCATCCAGATAAACAATCAAAAATTTATCCAGATACTTCCGGAAAATGTCATGCATAAAGGACTGAAAAACTGAAGGCGCATTGGAGAGCCCAAAAGGCATCACCAAGTACTCAAAATGACCTTCGGGCGTATTGAATGCGGTTTTCCATTCATCACCTTGCTTAATGCGCACAAGGTTGTACGCACCACGAAGGTCTATCTTGGTGAACCACTTGGCACCTTTAATCCGGGCAAACAAGTCAGACAACAGCGGTAAAGGATACTGAAATTTGACAGTGATCTTATTTAAAAGCCGATAATCAATACAAGGCCTCAAAGATCCATCCTTTTTTGCCACAAAAAAGAATCCCGCACCAAGAGGGGAAGAAGACGGACGAATATGTCCTTTCTCCAGAGACTCCTTGATATATGAACGCATAGCGGTATGTTCAGGTACCGACAGATTAAACAGTCTTCCCTTAGGAAATTTACTGCCTGGGATCAAATCTATAGCACAGTCACAGTCCCTATGAGGAGGCAGTGCACTGGACTCAGACTCACTGAAGACATCCTGATAATCAGACAAATACTCAGGAACTTCCGAAGGCGTAGAAGAAGCAATAGACACAGGCAGGGAATCCCCATGAATACCATGACAGCCCCAACTAGAGATTGACATAGCCTTCCAGTCCAGGACTGGATTATGGGTCTGTAACCATGGCAGCCCTAAAACAACCAAATCATGCATTAAATCAGGTGTCTGTTCAGACAACACCATGAGGGAATTTGCGGTTTTTCTATCACATTGCACCGAATTAGGTGTCTGTTCAGAAAACACCATGAGGGAATTTGCGGTTTTGCGCTCCCGCAACCACCGGTCAATTTGAATAGCCAGTGCCATAGTATCATTCAGACCTGTGGGAATGGGAAAACCCACCATAACATTCTTAATGGCTTCAGAAAGGCCATTTCTAAAATTAGCGGCCAGTGCACACTCGTTCCAATGTGTCAGCACGGACCATTTCCGAAATTTTTGGCAATACACCTCAGCCTCGTCCTGCCCCTGAGACATAGCCAGCAAGGCCTTTTCTGCCTGAATCTCAAGATTGGGTTCCTCATAAAGTAAACTGAGCGCCAGAAAAAACGCATCAATATCAGCCAATGCCGGATCTCCTGGCGCCAGCGAAAAAGCCCAATCCTGAGGGTCGCCCCGTAAGAACGAAATAATAATTTTTACTTGCTGAGCAGAGTCTCCAGATGAACAGGGTCTCAGGGACAAAAACAATTTACAATTATTCCTGAAATTCCCAAACTTAAACCTGTCTCCGGAAAACAGTTCAGGAATCGGTATTTTAGGTTCTGACCTAGGATTTCTGATAACATAGTCTTGTATGCCCTGCACACGAGTAGCCAGCTGGTCCACACTTGTAATCAATGTCTGAACATTCATGTCTGCAGCAAGCATAGCCACTCTGAGGTAAAGGGGAAGAAGAAAAAAAAAAAAAAAAAACTCAGAATCTTCTTTCTTATAATCCCTCTTCTGCAATGCATTAAACATTTAATACTGGCCTGGCAAACTGTTATGACCCCAATGGCGAGGGTCTCAGAGGAACGTGGAAGTCTGCAGAATACAAAAATCCAGCTCATAGGGCAGTGGTAACTGGGTTGACCATATATCTACTCCTAACGCCAACACTAGAAGTAGCCGGGGATCATTCCTACGTTGATTCTAGATGACACGCGCCAGCCGGAGAATCTAGCTACCCCTAGTAGAGGAAAACAAAGACCTTTCTTGCCTCCAGAGAAGGGGACCCCAAAGCTGGATAGAAGCCCCCCACAAATAATAACGGTGAGGTAAGAGGAAATGACAAACACAGAAATGAACCAGGTTTAGCACAGAGAGGCCCGCTTACTGATAGCAGAATAAAGAAAGGTAACTTATATGGTCAACAAAAACCCTATCAAAATCCACACTGGAAATTCAAGAACCCCCGAACCGTCTAACGGTCCGGGGGGAGAACACCAGCCCCCTAGAGCTTCCAGCAAAGGTCAGGATATAGATTTGGAACAAGCTGGACAAAAATACAAAACCAAAACAAATAGCAAAAAGCAAAAGGCAGACTTAGCTGATATAACTGGAACCAGGATCAGTAGACAAGAGCACAGCAGACTAGCTCTGATAACTACGTTGCCAGGCATTGAACTGAAGGTCCAGGGAGCTTATATAGCAACACCCCTAACTAACGACCCAGGTGCGGATAAAAGGAATGACAGAAAAACCAGAGTCCAAAAACTAGTAACCACTAGAGGGAGCAAAAAGCAAATTCACAACACTTTGCTCAGTATTGGGTAGAAGCACCTTTTCACCTAGTTCAGCCATGAGTGTTCTTGGGAATGATACAACACGTTTTTCACACCTGGATTTGGGGATCCTCGGCCATTCTTCCTTGCAGATCCTCTCCAGTTCCGTCAGGTTGGATGGTGAACGTTGGTGGACGCCATTTTCAGGTCTCTCCAGAGATGCTCAGTTGGGTTTAGGTCAGGGCTCTGGCTGGGCCGGTCAGGAATGGTCACAGAGTTGTCCTGAAGCCGCTCCTTTGTTATTTTAGCTGTGTGCTTAGGGTCATTGTCTTGTTGGCAGGGGAACCTTTGGTCAAGTCTGAGGTCCAGAGCACTCTGGAAGAGGTTTTCATCCAGGATATCTCTGTACGATCGGTATGATAGAAGCACGTTGGATTTGGACCTTACAGACGGTCCATCCATATGGTCTAAATGAGAATCTCTCCTTTGCTCCATTTCTGTGATCGCCCTGTTGCTGCACAATTTGCCGTGCTGCAGTTGCCACCTAGATTGTTCTTAAATGTGGTTTTAATTCTGTGTTTGTCTTGTATTTAGTATTACCCACTGTGCACGTTCGCCTGTTTCCGTTACATGAACAACTATGAGGACAGTACTTCTGGATATCCACAAGATTTAATGCAGTTCTCCTCTGGCTGGGACCTCAACCTGCTTTGATTACATCTATATATATTACTGTCTTTTCTATATGTATTTGTCATGACTATTATATTTGTATAACTATTGGTTAAATGCTGAATCCGGCCTCCGAATCCGGTTTTCTCATGCATTTTTTCCATTGAAATCATGCACATTTTCCATTTTCTCTCTCTCTCTAAAAAAAAACCGGATCCATTGCAAATAGTGAAAAACTGATCTGTTTTTTTGGGAGAGAGAGAATGGAAAATGTGCATGATTTCAATGGAAAAAATGCATGAGAAACCGGATTCGGAGGCCGGATTCCTCACATCACATCTCAGTTTCATACATTTTTCGCCGGATCCGTCGCTGTGTGAAAAAACCTGATGTGTGAAAGTAGCCAGATAGATATATGGATAGATTCAAATATCCACATAGCTGGAGAAAGAAAGCACGGCACTGCTACTGCTGTCTTCCCACTATGCCCACAGCTATGTGCCGCTGCTGTGCCAATTTTTATGCCTTTAATGGGACATTCGGGTGCTCCTGATCCAGTCAGATATAACAGTCCATGCGTAGAAAAAACAATAGTGCACTCACCAGTCCACTCGTTATATGATCCTTTATTTAGAACATGTGCAGGTAAAATGTGGGGAGAACGTGGAATGAAAGGACAACGGCCGTTTCGTAGTGCTGCACTTCAACGGGTCCTGGTGTCGAAAGGAAATGGGGAGAAACCCTTTAACTGCCATCAACAAAGGGACCTCCCCTCCTGACGTCACAATGAAATGTAAACCCACCCACCGAGCCGTGAATAAACAGTGGTGAAACATCTATCAAACAATGAAATAACAACAACTAATAATCAAATACCCATTAATCAGAATATTGTTCATAAAAACACTGCCATATCAATCTTCTCATGTAGACCTAGAGGGCCCATCGCGTTCGTACGAAGGATCCATTTCTGCTCTGAGAAGCAACCTATGAAGGTTCCCCCTTCGTTTAAGTAACGTAACCTGTTCTATCCCCGCAAAGCGCAAAATATTGGTGTTACCTGTTGTGAATTCGCTTTTTGCTCCCTCTAGTGGTTACTAGTTTTTTGACTCTGGTTTTTCTGTCATCCCTTTTATCCGCACCTGGGTCGTTAGTTAGGGGTGTTGCTATTTAAGCTCCCTGGACCTTCAGTTCAATGCCTGGCAACGTAGTTATCAGAGCTAGTCTGCTGTGCTCTTGTCTACTGATCCTGGTTCCAGTTATATCAGCTAAGTCTGCCTTTTTGCTTTTTGCTATTTGTTTTGGTTTTGTATTTTTGTCCAGCTTGTTCCTAATCTATATCCTGATCTTTGCTGGAAGCTCTAGGGGGCTGGTGTTCTCCCCCCGGACCGTTAGACGGTTCGGGGGTTCTTGAATTTCCAGTGTGGATTTTGATAGGGTTTTTGTTGACCATATAAGTTACCTTTCTTTATTCTGCTATCAGTAAGCGGGCCTCTCTGTGCTAAACCTGGTTCATTTCTGTGTTTGTCATTTCCTCTTACCTCACCGTTATTATTTGTGGGGGGCTTCTATCCAGCTTTGGGGTCCCCTTCTCTGGAGGCAAGAAAGGTCTTTGTTTTTCCTCTACTAGGGGTAGTTAGATTCTCCGGCTGGAGCGTGTCATCTAGAATCATCGTAGGAATGATCCCCGGCTACTTCTAGTGTTGGCGTTAGGAGTAGATATATGGTCAACCCAGTTACCACTGCCCTATGAGCTGGTTTTTTGTATTCTGCAGACTTCCACGTTCCTCTGAGACCCTCGCCATTGGGGTCATAACAGTTTGCCAGACCAGTATTAAATGTTTAATGCATTGCAGAAGAGGGATTATAAGAAAGAAGATTCTGAGTTTTTTTTTTTTTTCTTCTTCCCCTTTACCTCAGAGTGGCTATGCTTGCTGCAGACATGAATGTCCAGACCTTGATTACAAGTGTGGACCAGCTGGCTACTCGTGTGCAGGGCATACAAGATTATGTTATCAGAAATCCTAGGTCAGAACCTAAAATACCGATTCCTGAACTGTTTTCCGGAGACAGGTTTAAGTTTAGGAATTTCGTGAATAATTGTAAATTGTTTTTGTCCCTGAGACCCTGTTCATCTGGAGACTCTGCTCAGCAAGTAAAAATTGTTATTTCGTTCTTACGGGGCGACCCTCAGGATTGGGCTTTTTCGCTGGCGCCAGGAGATCCGGCATTGGCTGATATTGATGCGTTTTTTCTGGCGCTCGGTTTGCTTTATGAGGAACCCAATCTTGAGATTCAGGCAGAAAAGGCCTTGCTGGCTATGTCTCAGGGACAGGACGAGGCTGAAGTGTATTGCCAAAAATTTCGGAAATGGTCCGTGCTGACACATTGGAACGAGTGTGCACTGGCCGCTAATTTTAGAAATGGCCTTTCTGAAGCCATTAAGAATGTTATGGTGGGTTTTCCCATTCCCACAGGTCTGAATGATACTATGGCACTGGCTATTCAAATTGACCGGCGGTTGCGGGAGCGCAAAACCGCAAATTCCCTCATGGTGTTGTCTGAACAGACACCTAATTCGGTGCAATGTGATAGAAAAACCGCAAATTCCCTCATGGTGTTGTCTGAACAGACACCTGATTTAATGCAATGTGATAGAATCCTGACTAGAAATGAGCGGAAAATTCATAGACGCCGGACTGGCTTGTGCTACTACTGTGGTGATTCTACACATGTTATCTCAGCATGCTCTAAACGTATAGCTAAGGTTGTTAGTCCTGTCACCGTTGGTAATTTGCAACCTAAATTTATTCTGTCTGTAACTTTGATTTGCTCACTGTCGTCTTATCCTGTCATGGCGTTTGTAGATTCAGGTGCTGCCCTGAGTCTTATGGATCTGTCATTTGCTAAGCGCTGTGGTTTTATTCTTGAACCATTGGAAAATCCTATTCCTCTTAGGGGTTTTGATGCTACGCCATTGGCAGCAAATAAACCGCAGTATTGGACACAAGTTACCATGTGCATGACTCCTGAACACCGCGAGGTGATACGTTTCCTGGTTTTACATAAAATGCATGATTTGGTTGTTTTAGGGCTGCCATGGTTACAGACCCATAATCCAGTCCTGGACTGGAAGGCTATGTCAGTCTCAAGTTGGGGCTGTCGTGGTATTCATGGGGATTCCCTGCCTGTGTCTATTGCTTCTTCTACGCCTTCGGAAGTTCCTGAGTATTTGTCTGATTATCAGGATGTCTTCAGTGAGTCTGAGTCCAGTGCACTGCCTCCTCATAGGGACTGTGACTGTGCTATAGATTTGATCCCTGGCAGTAAATTTCCTAAGGGAAGACTGTTTAATCTGTCGGTACCCGAACATACCGCTATGCGTTCATATATCAAGGAGTCTCTGGAGAAAGGACATATTCGTCCGTCTTCTTCCCCTCTTGGTGCGGGATTCTTTTTTGTGGCAAAAAAGGACGGATCTTTGAGGCCTTGTATTGATTATCGGCTTTTAAATAAGATCACTGTCAAATTTCAGTATCCTTTACCGCTGTTGTCTGACTTGTTTGCCCGGATTAAGGGTGCCAAGTGGTTCACCAAGATAGACCTTCGTGGTGCGTACAACCTTGTGCGCATTAAGCAAGGTGATGAATGGAAAACCGCATTCAATACGCCCGAAGGTCATTTTGAGTACTTGGTGATGCCTTTTGGGCTCTCCAATGCGCCTTCAGTTTTTCAGTCCTTTATGCATGACATCTTCCGGAAGTATCTGGATAAATTTTTGATTGTTTATCTGGATGATATTTTGGTTTTTTCTGATAATTGGGATTCGCATGTGGAGCAGGTCAGGTTGGTCTTTAAAATTTTGCGTGAAAATTCTTTGTTTGTCAAGGGCTCAAAGTGTCTCTTTGGTGTACAGAAGGTTCCCTTTTTGGGGTTCATTTTTTCCCCTTCTGCTGTGGAGATGGACCCAGTCAAGGTCCGAGCTATTCTTGATTGGACTCAGCCCTCGTCAGTTAAGAGTCTTCAGAAATTCTTGGGTTTCGCTAACTTCTACCGTCGTTTTATCGCTAATTTTTCTAGCATTGTGAAACCTTTGACGGATATGACCAAGAAGGGCTCCGATGTAGCCAACTGGGCTCCTGCTGCCGTGGAGGCTTTCCAGGAGTTGAAACGCCGGTTTACTTCGGCGCCTGTTTTGTGCCAGCCCGATGTCTCACTTCCCTTTCAGGTTGAGGTGGATGCTTCAGAGATTGGAGCGGGGGCCGTTTTGTCGCAGAGAGGCCCTGGTTGCTCTGTTATGAAACCTTGTGCCTTTTTCTCTAGGAAGTTTTCGCCTGCCGAGCGAAATTATGATGTGGGCAATCGGGAGTTGTTGGCCATGAAATGGGCATTTGAGGAGTGGCGTCATTGGCTCGAGGGTGCTAAGCATCGTGTGGTGGTCTTGACTGATCACAAAAATCTGATGTATCTCGAGTCTGCTAAACGCCTTAATCCGAGACAGGCCCGCTGGTCATTGTTTTTTTCCCGCTTTGATTTTGTTGTCTCGTATTTACCAGGTTCAAAGAATGTGAAGGCCGATGCTCTTTCTAGGAGCTTTGTGCCTGATGCTCCTGAAGTCGCTGATCCTGTTGGTATTCTTAAAGATGGAGTTATTTTGTCAGCTATTTCTCCGGATCTGCGACGTGTGTTGCAGAGATTTCAGGCGGATAGGCCTGAGTCTTGTCCACCTGACAGACTGTTTGTCCCGGATAAGTGGACCAGCAGAGTCATTTCCGAGGTTCATTCCTCGGTGTTGGCAGGTCACCCGGGAATTTTTGGCACCAGAGATCTGGTGGCCAGGTCCTTTTGGTGGCCTTCTTTGTCAAGGGATGTGCGGTCATTTGTGCAGTCCTGTGGGACTTGTGCTCGAGCTAAGCCTTGCTTTTCTCGTGCCAGCGGTTTGCTCTTGCCCTTGCCTGTCCCGAAGAGACCTTGGACACATATCTCCATGGATTTCATTTCTGATCTTCCGCTATCTCAGGGCATGTCCGTTATCTGGGTGATATGTGATCGCTTCTCCAAGATGTTCCATTTGGTTCCATTGCCTAAGCTGCCTTCCTCTTCCGATCTGGTTCCTGTGTTTTTCCAGAACGTGGTTCGTTTGCACGGCATCCCTGAGAATATTGTGTCAGACAGAGGATCCCAGTTCGTTTCCAGGTTCTGGCGATCCTTTTGTAGTAGGATGGGCATTGATTTGTCGTTTTCGTCTGCTTTCCATCCTCAGACTAATGGACAGACGGAGCGAACCAATCAGACCTTGGAGGCTTATTTGAGGTGTTTTGTCTCTGCTGATCAGGACGATTGGGTGACATTCTTGCCGTTGGCTGAGTTTGCCCTTAATAATCGGGCTAGTTCCGCCACCTTGGTTTCGCCTTTTTTCTGCAACTCTGGTTTCCATCCTCGCTTTTCTTCGGGTCATGTGGAGCCTTCTGACTGTCCTGGGGTGGATTCTGTGGTGGATAGGTTGCAGCGGATCTGGAATCATGTGGTGGGCAACTTGAAGTTGTCACAGGAGAGGGCTCAGCGCTTTGCCAACCGCCGCCGCGGTGTGGGTCCCCGACTACGCGTTGGGGATTTGGTATGGCTTTCTTCCCGCTTTGTTCCTATGAAGGTCTCCTCTCCCAAATTTAAACCTCGTTTTATTGGGCCTTACAAGATATTGGAAATCCTTAATCCTGTATCTTTTCGTCTGGATCTTCCTGTGTTGTTTGCTATTCACAATGTATTTCATAGGTCCTTGTTGCGGCGGTACATTGTGCCTGTAGTTCCTTCTGCTGAGCCTCCTGCTCCGGTGTTGGTTGAGGGCGAGTTGGACTACGTGGTGGAGAAGATCTTGGATTCTCGCCTCTCCAGGCGGAGGCTTCAGTACCTGGTCAAGTGGAAGGGCTATGGTCAGGAGGATAATTCCTGGGTGGTCGCCTCTGATGTTCATGCGGCCGATTTAGTTCGTGCCTTTCATGCCGCTCATCCTGATCGCCCTGGTGGTCGTGGTGAGGGTTCGGTGACCCCTCACTAAGGGGGGGGTACTGTTGTGAATTCGCTTTTTGCTCCCTCTAGTGGTTACTAGTTTTTTGACTCTGGTTTTTCTGTCATCCCTTTTATCCGCACCTGGGTCGTTAGTTAGGGGTGTTGCTATTTAAGCTCCCTGGACCTTCAGTTCAATGCCTGGCAACGTAGTTATCAGAGCTAGTCTGCTGTGCTCTTGTCTACTGATCCTGGTTCCAGTTATATCAGCTAAGTCTGCCTTTTTGCTTTTTGCTATTTGTTTTGGTTTTGTATTTTTGTCCAGCTTGTTCCTAATCTATATCCTGATCTTTGCTGGAAGCTCTAGGGGGCTGGTGTTCTCCCCCCGGACCGTTAGACGGTTCGGGGGTTCTTGAATTTCCAGTGTGGATTTTGATAGGGTTTTTGTTGACCATATAAGTTACCTTTCTTTATTCTGCTATCAGTAAGCGGGCCTCTCTGTGCTAAACCTGGTTCATTTCTGTGTTTGTCATTTCCTCTTACCTCACCGTCATTATTTGTGGGGGGCTTCTATCCAGCTTTGGGGTCCCCTTCTCTGGAGGCAAGAAAGGTCTTTGTTTTCCTCTACTAGGGGTAGCTAGATTCTCCGGCTGGCGCGTGTCATCTAGAATCAACGTAGGAATGATCCCCGGCTACTTCTAGTGTTGGCGTTAGGAGTAGATATATGGTCAACCCAGTTACCACTGCCCTATGAGCTGGATTTTTGTATTCTGCAGACTTCCACGTTCCTCTGAGACCCTCGCCATTGGGGTCATAACAGTTACCTGCATGAATTTGTCTTACATGGTTAATTACCCTAGGGGCTCCCCTTCCTGTCCGGATGGAGGTAAAATGCTCCCTTACTCTGAGAAACAGCGGACGGATAGTTTCCCCGATATAAAAAAAGCCGCACGGGCAGGTAATGACATAAACTGTATGTGTGGACCTGCATGAAATGAACTGTCGCACATAACGAGAAATGGCTCCAACTTGCCCTCTCTTGCCCGTAACATGGAACGCACAGAAATGACAGTGGCCGCATTTGTGATTCCCCTTAGGGACCCCAGCTTCCAACCAACTGACCTGATCATTCACAAAACAATTCTGGACCAGAAGATCTTTTATATTCCTCCCGTGTCGACATGCGAACAAAGGGCCATTTTTTGGTCATTTCTACCAAATCTGCATCTTTTTCCAAAATATGCCAATTTTTACGAATAGTAGATCTGATATATTTATCCATAGGGCTAAATTTGAATGAAAAAACAAACTTTTTTTCTTTTTTTGTGTCCTCCTCCATGACACTAAGAGAGTTATTAGCGGCATTACCGGCAGCTCTCTGCAGAGCTCTATCTAATAACGGGCGAGGGTAGCCTCGATGCTCAAACCTCTTATATAATTCCTGCGATTGTTTTACAAACCCGCTAAATGTACTATTCGCTCTTTTCACTCTCAAACATTGGCTATACGGTAGAGCCTGTTTAGTGTAATGAGGATGTGCACTTCAAAATGTAAAAGTGAGTTAGATGCTGACAATTTGCGGAAAACTTCAGTGTGAATTCTGCCTTCATGTACTGCCAATTTCACGTCAAGAAATTCCAGAGTGTTTCCTCCAAACTTAGACGTGAACTTTAGATTCATGGTGTTGGAACAATCCAAGAATAATAATAATAATAATAATAATAATTTTATTTATATAGCGCCAACATATTCCGCAGCGCTTTACAACTTATAGAGGGGACTTATACAGACAACAGACATTACAGCATAACAGAAATCACAGTTCAAAACAGATACCAGGAGGAATGAGGGCCCTGCTGCTCGCAAGCTTACAATCTATGAGGAAAAGGGGAGACACAAGAGGTGGATGGTAACAATTGCTTTAGTTATTTGGACCAGCCATAGTGTAAGGCTCGGGTGTTCATGTAAAGCTGCATGAACCAGTTAACAGCCTAAGTATGTAACAGTACAGACACAGAGGCTATTAACTGCATAAAGTGTATGAGAACATGATGGAGGAACGTGATTATGTTGTTGTTTTTTATTAATAGGCCACACAGGGATAATTAGGTTAATGCGTTGAGGCGGTAGGCCAATCTGAACAAATGAGTTTTTAGTGCACGCTTAAAACTGTGGGGATTGGGGATTAATTGTATTAACCTAGGTAGTGCATTCCAAAGAATCGGCGCCGCACGTGTAAAGTCTTGGAGACGGGAGTGGGAGGTTCTGATTATTGAGGATGCTAACCTGAGGTCATTAGCGGAGCGGAGGGCACGAGTAGGGTGGTAGACTGAGACCAGAGAGGAGATGTAGGGTGGTGCTGAGCCATGGAGTGCTTTGTGGATGAGGGTAGTAGTTTTGTACTGGATTCTGGATTGGATGGGTAGCCAGTGTAATGACTGGCACAAGGTAGAGGCATCGGTGTAACGGTTTGCGAGGAATATGATCCTGGCAGCAGCATTCAGGACAGATTGGAGCGGGGAGAGTCTGGTAAAAGGTAGGCCAATTAGTAGAGAGTTACAATAGTCCAGACGAGAATGAATAAGTGAGACAGTAAGAGTTTTTGCAGAGTCGAAAGTAAGAAAAGGGCGAATTCTGGAAATGTTTTTGAGATGCAGATAAGAAGAGCGAGCCAGTGATCGGATGTGGGGGGTGAATGAAAGCTCGGAATCAAGGATGACTCCAAGGCAGCGGGCATGTTGCTTTGGAGTAATGGTGGAACCGCACACAGAGATGGCAATGTCGGGCAAAGGTAGGTTTGTAGAGGGAGAGAACACGAGGAGTTCAGTTAGAGGGTAACAAACTGTGAGAAGTCCTCCTGTGAACCGTCCCACACCACGAAAATATCATCCACGTAACGTAGATATAATTTAATATTTTTGAGAAAAGGATTACTCATAGAATAAATGAATTTATTCTCAAAGACAGCCAAGAAAAGATTAGCTAGGGTACATGCCACGGGCGTACCCATAGCGATCCCCTCTATTTGCGCATACCAGGTTTTATCAAATTTGAACACATTATGCTTCAAAATAAAAGTGAGACCCTCACAAATAAATTCTGTAGTGTATTTATCCGTAGGGGTATTATCCAAAATTTCTCTGATGGCTTCTACCCCTGTATCATGTGGAATCCTGGTATATAGACTTTCTATATCTATAGAAGTCAAAAAGAAATGTTCTTGCCAATCAAAATTCTTAATAGCCTGTAAAAATGCTTTGGTGTCTTTAATGTAAGATGGAACATCATGTAACAATGGGCGTAACAGCCAATCCAAGTAACGGGACAAAGGCTCTGCGACAGAGCCTATGCCCGACACTATAGGGCGGCCGGGGGGCAACTTAAAGATTTAGGCAGCTTTGGTATGTGATACCAGTGTGGTTTTAACGGATATTCTGGAAAAAGTTTTTCTGCTTGTCTATCCGCCACAATACCTAATTCAATATATTTTCGCAAAAATGATCGTAAAAGATTTTTATATGACACTGCTTTAAGGGGTCCTCTGGGGTGATGTTATGGCAGCTAGATGGTATAACTTCCCACAGGTGAAGTGTATCCCCAGGGCTCCCGGTGTGTAGATGGAAGATGGTAAATGGCGCAGTAAAGAATGAGGACACAGGTTTGCAGTCTCTTTACCTTGTTTACTGAAGGCTTCAGGCAGCCACAGTCCAGAGCACCGGATCACAGGGCAGGCAGGATCCGGCTGGCTTTAGGTTAGGAGTCCCCTTATCCAGGTGGAAATCAAAAGCCTTCCTCTAGCGCCATGGTGTTGTAGTCCCTTACTGCCTAGGCTTCACATAAGGTTCTCACAGGTGTTCTCTCTCTCTGTCCCCCGGATAGGATAGGACATAACCCGTGTGACTGGTGGCTTGAGGCTGTTTATAGAGACTCTAGCATGCCCCGGCCTCGGAGGGGTGCCACCGTGCCTCCTGGGTATTAGGTCAGACAGGTAACTTAAAGTTCAGCTGTCCTGCCGGTCTCTGATGTAAGTCATAGAGGTCCTTACAACCTCGGTGTTCTGGCTACCGGTCTCTGCACCTCAGAAGGAGGCAGCCTGCTCAGGGCTGGTCTTCCCCTGATGTCCTCTCCTGTGCTTTGCTCTCCTGCACGTTTGCTGCAATCAATTTGGCCTTCTAAATGTCTCTTTCCAGGAGCACTGCGGCTGCACAGCTCCGTATAACCCTCCTTTGCCTCAGACTGATCCAGTCTGTTTCCTGGCAAGACTGAACTCTCTCTCCCTGCAGACTACCAGTTATATATATATATATGGGGAGTCACCTAGCGAGTAGGATCAAAAGCTCCCCCTGGTGGCCTGGAGTGTGAATATGTTGCATGTTTGTGGTACCTGGTTGCAGTTATCCCTTCTTGCCTTCAAGCGTAACATCACTCTCCCCGTGAGGAAAGCAATGCTACTGTGATGACCAGGACCCTGGGGCACCACAAAAAACACTACAAACAAAAGTGTTAATATCGTGTTAATATCTCAAGGATGACTGAAAACTTTAACAAACCATTTATTTCAGAAAAGATGGGAATAACCCTTTAAAAGGAACCAGTCGCCATGCAAATACATTCCAATCTGCAGGATTCATGTTATAGAGAAGGCGCTGAGTAGAAATAAAGTTTTGTGAGAAAAGATTTATTATAACCCGTGTTTTAATCTTGTGACGCTGAGTCACTACTCATGGACAAGTGATCCAAGGTAGTCAGGAGGTCCAAGGTCAAATGCCAGGAGGACTCGCAGTACAGAGGGGCAATACAAAAGTGTGGTCCAGTAACAATCTGAGGTCCAAATGTCAAATGACAAGATAAGGGGATAAGAAAACAGATAGTCAGAGGCCAAGTTTAGGGTCAGGTACCTGGGGTCAGAGAGTGACAAGAGGAAAAGGGATACACACAAGTAGTCACAACAAACAAGATCAGGGAATCATACACTGAGCACTGAGCACACACCAAACATAATAAAGCTACAGCTGACAGAGACAAGAGCCAGACAGCCAGCTAAATAACCTGGAATAATTGTGATTGGAGACACCTGTTGTAGCTGAGCTGTCTGCCATGACAACTGAGCTGCCTACCATGGTACTGACAACTCATCGTCCCACTGCCCCAGATTGGATGGAGGAGGAATTGTGACAAATCTTTTATACCTTTACTCGTTCTGGGATGTTTGGTCTAGTGAGCAGTCCTATCAGTGACTGGCAGCTTTCTGTGTATAAGTGTGTATACAGAGATCCCTGTCAGTCACTGATAGGACCCCCACTAGATTGAAAATCCCAGAAAGAGCAGATTTTTAAATGGATAAAGCACAGGTTGCACTGAATCTTTTCTCACAAAACTATATTTCGAGCTGCTCAGCTCCCCTTGCTCTCTAACATGAAATCTGTAGATTAGACTGCATTTTCATGATGAATGGTTCCCTTTAAAGGGAATCTGTCAGCAGGTTTTTGCTATGTAATCTGAAGACAGCAGGAGATCAGGAATGTATCACTTATTAGGCTGTTTGCTGTTGTTTACATACAATGAAGGTTTTATTACCAGGGCATTATCATTGCTGGGACTAACTGCTTTGTGACAAGTCACCCGAACATGTCCAGTCTTTTGACAAGCAGCTCATTGTCAATAGACAATGTACATCGCTTTCTGAGCTCTGCTTCATGCTCCATCTAAGAACTTCTGATTGTATCACAACCGCTGCACCCAGTAATCTAAGTGATACATTGCTGGAATCAATGTCTCTTTTCTTACATTATGCTGCCCTCAGATGAGGTAGCAAAAAACTTGTGACATTTGTCCTTTAACAAAATATGCAACTTTGTGGTATTTCTGCTTGGTCTTCTTGTTGCTGTATTGCACCTAGTTCACGTTTATGGAACCCTCCAATATGAGCATCTTAATTGGTTTGGTCATTTTATAAAAATATGTATTTCTATCTTACATCTTCAATAATATGGTTATAGCTGACTATATTCTGACTATTTCTACTGTCCAGGTGAATGTATTTCTTGATGCTCTGTTATTTAGCCTACGTTCACATTTGCGGTCTGCGCCGCAGCGTTGGGCGCCGCAGCGTCGCCGCATGCGTCATGCGCCCCTATATTTAACATGGGGGCGCATGGACATGCGTTGCACTTGCGTTTTGCGCCGCATGCGTCACTGCGGCGCCCGCGTCCGGGCGCAGAGGACGCAGCAATTTTCTTTTTTGCTGCGTCCAAAATCAATGAAAAAAAGGACGCATGCGGCGCAAAACGCAGCGTTGTGCATGCGTTTTGCTGCGTTTTTGTTTGCGTTGTGCGTTGCGGCGCCGACGCTGCGGCGCACAATGCAAATGTGAACGTAGCCTTACATCCACATTGTCCGGCTGTTGAGGTTCTTCTCCTTGCGGAATCTCATTCACCTATTCATAACAAAGAACAAGGGAGTAAGTGAGAAGGTGGTGCTATACCGGAGGCTGTGCCCTTGTATGAGGCAAGTGTATGGCATTAAGGACCCCAATTCGTCATGACGTTTGTACCCCTTTTTGTACAGCTTTGTGCCTTTTTTGTTTGATTCCAATTCATTCTTCTAGTTGTTCCTTTCTCAAAGTCTGTTTTCCATGAGAGTTTAGTGATTCTAGATGTTTTCGCCTGATTCACCAATCGAGGCTTTTTAGAAAGCTGTCACAACTCCGCTCCATCCCCCTAATATGTGCCCGGATTGTGTCTGTTTAGGACATCAGACTTCACTACAGATTTCAAGTCGGCCACAAGCACAGGCTCGTCCTACACCCCCTAGAAGCTGGCTGGCACTGCACACTCCGTCACTTTACCATTGCAGGACCCCATTAATGACTTATTCATACAGCGCTGGCAAAAATTAAGAGATCATCACAACAAACCCTGTCATGGGCAGCCCAATCTCCAGACCTGAACCCCACTGAAAACCTCTGGAATGTAATCAAGAGGATGATGGATATTCAGAAGCCATCAAACAAAGATCTGCTTACATGTTTGCACCAGAAGCAGTGTGAAAGACTGATGGAAAGCTGCCAAGATGCAAGAAAGCTGGGATTAAAAATGGTTATTCCTCAAAATAATGATTTCTGAACTCTTCCCGAGTTAAAAGATTAGTATTTTTGTTTCTAAATGATTATGAACTTGTTTTCTTTGCATTATTTGAGGTCTGAAAGCCTTTTTTCAGAAAAAAAAAATACAAAATGTATTGCTTGGAAATTTGGAGACATGTTGTCAGAAGTTTATAGAATGTAAGAACAATTTACTTTTTACTCAAAAATATAAAGAGAAAAATCAGACAAACTGGACATTTTGCAGTGGTCTCTTAGTTTTTGCAGCCAGAGCTGTATGTTACCTTTGTTGAACCCCCTGCCTTTTTCTATGCATTCATTACCCTGATGAAGCCTCGCTATTGAACCTGAAGCGCGTTGGGTGGTATTTAGGGGTGTATTTAGCTAAGGCTCACGCTAAGGTACTGCCCTTGTCAGGCCTGGAGCTATCTACATGGGGCAGGACAGGGGATAAAAGTGCGACTACTGTTGTCCCCTAACCTCAAGCTTCTGCTGCCTGCATACGGCATTCCTACCAGAGGATACGGGTGAGGCCCGTCCATTTTTTATCCTGCACAGGTTGTCATCAGGCACATTATCTATTTTTGACTTTGGTTCTTATCTTTATTCATTATTTTCGCTGCTATCATGTGTTGATTTGAGCATGGCTCTTTTTATCTTATACGATTACAAATGAAGTTTTGCGAATGTTCTGTCCTTGCTTCTACGTGATGGACTATTTGATGTAACATGTTCATTCCCATGGTCTTCATCGAGAATGCCCATGTAGAGTGAGAATGTCCGTTGGCCGAGGCTTGGACAACTCGCGGGTCCTTACTTCGTATTCCTCCTCTCTATACAATGAAATGCGCTGAGCCGTAGATGAGAGTGCCGAGGGGAATACATTTATCTATGGCTGAACTGACGAAGGTTTCTGAACTCTTCTGGCCACCTTCACACTTTACCCATCATAGGCGGTTTTCTACTGATGTGATGGTGATTTCATTATCAAATATCGATAAAAAAAAGGACTCATGTGACTGCATATTTAAAGGGTTTCCCAAGTTAGCCCGTTACCTACTATCTATGGGTACAGCCCTGAGTCTAAACAATAATGGCCCAGTTCATTACTGCATTTGCTCCTGTTTTTGTGGGGTGTTTGGTATTTTGCCCCTTTTTTTTCATTTGCACCACGTTCATCTTTTCATTTGCACCTTTTTTGAAGTCTACGTTATATGTTTTACCTGTCTTGGGATTTTTTTAGTTCGCCACTGTGGGCAGAGTTTAGGGTTTACAGATGGTTTTGCCTCATTCATCAATTGTGACTTTTTGAAAAGTCGCAAAATTTGTTATAAATGATGTCCTCCAGCCCCACCTCCTGGAGTGATTTTATGTACGTCAGATATTTGGGGCAATTTTTTTTATTTTCTAAAACATGAAACTCAATTTCAAGAAAGGTTAAAAACCAAAATCCAATGAGATTGAGTTGTGTGTCAGGATGTTTCCATAAAACATTTGTTATTTTTCCTACATTTGTAATTAATTTGCTGTGGATTTGCTACTGTTACTGTCTATGGCCAGTGAAATCAAACAATGCAACCGCCACACGACCGAAACTCCATCCACAAGCTGTGCGGCCATTGACCATTGTAGGTGGGTAGAGCTCTGGACGTGCGGCCAACAGAGCCTCCTGATCTCATGGTAAGTCACTACTATTGATAAATGGGAGCAATATTAAATGTTAGGGCGCACACCCATATGCCAGAAAAAAAACAGTCCGATCTCTGGACCGAAAAACGGACAAGTGCTATGCGAGGGTCATGCGAGTACAATGCGATTTATAAACACAACATCCATATGACATGCGTGTGCAATCCGTGTGCAATGCGATTGTAACATGAGCTTTTACATACAGCAGTTCTCTGTCATTTACACATCGTTTTACAACGAAATATTCTTCAAAACACACACACACATAGAATACACATATATATATACACATGTCAGTGACACACATATATATATACAGTATATTAGATAGATAGATTAACCCCTTCACCCCCAAGGGTGGTTTGCACGTTAATGACCGGGCCAATTTTTACAATTCTGACCACTGTCCCTTTATGAGGTTATAACTCTGGAACGCTTCAACGGATCTTGGCGATTCTGACATTGTTTTCTCGTGACATATTGTACTTCATGATAGTGGTAAAATTTCTTAGATATAACTTGCGTTTATTTGTGAAAAAAACGAATATTTGGCGAAAATTTTGAAAATTTCGCAATTTTCCAACTTTGAATTTTTATGCCCTTAACCCCTTCATGACCGTGGGATTTTTCGTTTTTCCGTTTTCGTTTTTCACTCCCCTCCTTCCCAGAGCCATAACTTTTTTATTTTTCCGTCAATTTGGCCATGTGAGGGCTTATTTTTTGCGGGACGAGTTGTACTTTTGAATGACACCATTGGTTTTACCATGGCATGTACTAGAAAACGGGAAAAAAATTCCAAGTGCGGTGAAATTGCAAAAATAGTGCAATCCCACACTTGTTTTTTGTTTGTTTTTTTTGCTAGGTTCACTAAATGCTAAAACTGACCTGCCATTATGATTCACCAGGTCAGTACGAGTTCATAGACACCTAACATGACTAGGTTATTTTTCACCTAAGTGGTGAAAAAAAAATCCAAACTTTGCAAAAAAAAAAAAATAAAATTGCGCCATTTTCCGATACTCGTAGCGTCTCCATTTTTCATGATCTGGGGTCGGTTGAGGGCTTATTTTTTGCGTGCTGAGACGGCGTTTTTAATGATACCAATTCGGTGCAGATTCGTTCTTTTGATCGCCCGTTATTGCATTTTAATGCAAATCGCGGCGACCAAAAAAACGTAATTCTGGCGTTTCGATTTTTTTTCTCGTTACGCCGTTTTGCGATCAGGTTAATGCTTTTTTTTATTGATAGATCGGGCGATTCTGAACGCGGCGATACCAAATATGTGTAGGTTTGATTATTTTTTTATTGATTTATTTTGATTGGGGTGAAAGGGGGGTGATTTAAACTTTTATATTTTTTTTATTTTTTTCACATTTTCTTTTACTTTTTTTTTTAACTTTTGCCATGCTTCAATTGCCTCCATGGGAGGCTAGAAGCAGGCACAGCCCGATCGGCTCTGCTACATAACAGCGATCATCAGATCGCTGTTATGTAGCTAAAATGCAGGTGTGCTGTGAGCGCCGACCACAGGGGGGCGCTCACAGCCACCGGCAATCAGTAACCATAGAGGTCTCAAGGACCTCTATGGCTACAATATACAAGCATCGCTGACCCCCGATCATGTGACGGGGGTCGGCGATGCGCTCATTTCCGGCCGCCTGGCCGGATGCGGTAGTTAAATGCCGCTGTCAGCGTTTGACAGCGGCATTTAACTAGTTAATAGCGGCGGGTGATCGCGATTTCACCCGACGCTATTGCGCGCACATGTCAGCTGTAAAAAACAGCTGACATGTCGCGACTTTGATGTGCGCTCACCGCCGGAGCGCACATCAAAGCAGGGGACCCGACATCGGACGGTATAGTACGTCCGATGTCGGGAAGAGGTTAAATCACAGACATATGTCACGCAAAATACTTAATAAGTAACATTTCCCACACGTCTACTTTACATCAGCACAATTTTGGAACCAAAATTTTTTTTTGTTAGGGAGTTATAAGGGTTAAAAGTTGACCAGCAATTTCTCATTTTTACAACACCATTTTTTTTAGGGACCACATCTCATTTGAAGTCATTTTGAGGGGTCTATATGATAGAAAATACCCAAGTGTGACACCATTCTAAAAACTGCACCCCTCAAGGTACTCAAAACCACTTTCAAGAAGTTTATTAACCCTTCAGGTGTTTCACAGGAATTTTTGGAATATTTAAATAAAAATAAACATTTAACTTTTTTTCACACAAAATTTATTTCAGCTCCAATTTGTTTTATTTTACCAAGGGTAACAGGAGAAAATAGACCCCAAAATTTGTTGTACAATTTGTCCTGAGTACGCTGATACCCCATATGTGGGGGTAAACCACTGTTTGGGCGCATGACAGAGCTCGGAAGCGAAGGAGCGCCATTTGACTTTTCAATGCAAAATTGACTGGAATTGAGATGGGACGCCATGTTGTATTTGGAGAGCCCCTGATGTGCCTAAACATTGAAACCCCCCACAAGTGACACCATTTTGGAAAGTAGACCCCCTAAGGATCTTATCTAGATGTGTGGTGAGCACTTTGACCCAACAAGTGCTTCACAGAAGTTTATAATGCAGAGCCGTAAAAATAAAAAATCATATTTTTTCACAAAAATGATCTTTTCGCCCCCCAATTTTTTATTTTCCCAAGGGTAACAGAAGAAATTGGACCCCAAAAATTGTTGTGCAATTTGTCCTGAGTACGCTGATACCCCATATGTGGGTGTAAACCATTGTTTGGGCGCATGGGAGAGCTCGGAAGGGAAGGAGCGCCATTTGACTTTTCAATGCAAAATTGACTGGAATTGAGATGGGACGCCATGTTGCGTTTGGAGAGCCCCTGATGTGCCTAAACATTGAAACCCCCCACAAGTGACACCATTTTGGAAAGTAGACCCCTTAAGGAACTTATCTAGATGTGTGTTGAGCACTTTGACCCAACAAGTGCTTCACAGAAGTTTATAATGCAGAGCCGTAAAAATAAAAAATCATATTTTTTCACAAAAATGATCTTTTCGCCCCCATTTTTTTATTTCCCCAAGGGTAAAAGAAGAAATTAGACCACAAAAGTTGTTGTGCAATTAGTCCTGAGTACGACGATACCCCATATGTGGGGGTAAACCACTGTTTGGGCGCATAGCAGAGCTCGGAAGGGAAGGAGCGCTATTTTACTTTTCAATGCAAAATTGACTGGAATTAAGATGGGATGCCATGTTGCGTTTGGAGAGCCCCTGATGTGCCTAAACATTAAAAAAACCCACAAGTGACACCATTTTGGAAAGTAGACCCCCTAAGGAACTTATCTAGATGTGTTTTGAGAGCTTTGAACCCCCAAGTGTTTCACTACAGTTTATAACGCAGAGACGTGAAAATAAAAATTATTTTTTTTTTTCACAAAAATGATTTTTTAGCCCCCAGTTTTGTATTTTCACAAGGGTATCAGAATAAATTGGACCCCAAACGTTGTTGTCCAATTTGTCCTGAGTACGCTGATACCCCATATGTGGGGGGGAACCACTGTTTGGGCGCATGACAGAGCTCGGAAGGGAAGGAGCGCCATTTGGAATGCAGACTTAAATGGATTGGTCTGCAGGCGTCACATTGCATTTGCAGAGCCCCTGATGTACCCAAACAGTACAAACCCCCCACAAGTGACCCCATATTGGAAACTAGACCCCCTAATGAACTTATCTAGATGTGTTGTGAGAACTTTGAACCCCCAAGTGTTTCACTACAGTTTACAATGCAGAGCCGTGAAAATAAAAAAAAAATTCCCACAAAACTTATTTTTTGGCCCCCAGTTTTGTATTTTCCCAAGGGTAGCAGGAGAAATTGGACCCCAAAAGATGATGTCCAATTTGTCCTGAGTACGCTGATACCCCATATGTTGGGGTAAACCCCTGTTTGGGCACACGGGAGAGCTCTGAAGGGAAGGAGCACTGTTTTCCTTTTTCAACGCAGAATTGGCTGGAATTCAGATCGGATGCCATGTCCCGTTTGGAGAGCCCCTGATGTGCCTAAACAGTGGAAACCCCCCAATTATAACTGAAACCCTAATCCAAACACACCCCTTACCCTAATCCCAACAGTAACCCTAACCACTCCTCTAACCCAGACACACCCAACCCTATTCCCAACCGTAAATGTAATCCAAACCCTAACCCTATCTTTAGCCCCAACCCTAACTGTAGCCCCAACCCTAGCCCCAACCCTAGCCCTAACCCTAGCCCTAACCCTAGCAATAACCCTAGCCCTACCACTAGCCCTAACACTAGCCGTAACACTAGCCCTAACCCTAGCCCTAACCCTAGCCCTAACCCTAGCCCTAACCCTAGCCCCAACCCTAGCCCTAGCCCTAACCCTAGCCCCAACCCTAGCCCTAACCCTAACCCCAACCCTAGCCCTAACCCTAGCCCTAACCCTTGCCCTAACCCTAACCCTAACCTTAGCCCTAACTCTAGTCCTAACTCTAGCCCTAACCCTAACCCTAATGGGAAAATGGAAATAAATACATTTTTTAATTTTTTTATTTTTCCCTAACTAAGGGGGTGATGAAGGGGGGTTTGATTTACTTTTATAGCGGGTTTTTTAGCGGATTTTTATTATTGGCAGCCGTCACACACTGAAAGACGCTTTTCATTGCAAAAAATATTTTTTGCGTTACCACATTTTGAGAGCTGTAATTTTTCCATATTTGAGTCCACAGAGTCATGTGAGATCTTGTTTTTTGCGGGACGAGTTGACGTTTTTATTGGTAACATTTTCGGACACGTGACATTTTTTGATCGCTTTTTATTCCGATTTTTGTGAGGCTGAGTGATCAAAAACCAGCTATTCATGAATTTCTTTTGGGGGAGGCGTTTATACCGTTCCGCGTTTGGTAAAATTGATAAAGCAGTTTTATTCGTCGGGTCAGTACGATTACAGTGATACCTCATTTATATCATTTTTTTATGTTTTGGCGCTTTTATACGATAAAAACTATTTGATAGAAAAAATAATTATTTTGGTATCGCTTTATTCTCAGGACTATAACTTTTAAATTTTTTTGCTGATGATGCTGTATGGTGGCTCGTTTTTTGCGGGACAAAATGACGTTTTCAGCGGTACCATGGTTATTTATATCAGTCTTTTTGATCGCGTGTTATTCCACTTTTTGTTAGGCGGTATGATAATTAAGCGTTCTTTTTTGCCTCGTTTTTTTTTTTCTTACGGTGTTTACTGAAGGGGTTAACTAGTGATATAGTTTTATAGGTGGGGTCGTTACGGACGCGGCGATACTAAATATGTGTACTTTTATTGTTTTTTTTATTTTATTTAGCTAAAGAAATGTATTTATGGGAATAATATATATATTTTTTTTCTTTATTTAGGATATTTATTTATTTATTTTTTTACACACATGTGGGGAATTTTTTTTTACTTTTTTACTTTGTCCCAGGGGGGGACATTACAGATCATTGATCTGACAGTGTGCACAGCACTCTGTCAGATCGACGATCTGCTGTGCAGGGCTGCAGGCTTACCAAGCGTCTGCTCTGAGCAGGCACTCGGTAAGCCACCTCCCTCCCTGCAGGACCCGGATGCCGCGGCCATCTTGGATCCGGGACCTGCGGAGAGGAGGGAGGTAGGAGACCCTCGGAGCAACGCGATCACATCGCGTTGCTCCGGGGGTCTCAGGGAAGCCCGCAGGGAGCCCCCTCCCTGCGCGATGCTTCCCTATACCGCCGGTACACCGCAATCATGTTTGATCGCGGTGTGCCGGGGGTTAATGTGCCGGGGGCGGTCCGTGATCGCTCCTGGCACATAGTGCCGGATGTCAGCTGCGATATGCAGCTGACACCCGGCCGCGATCGGCCGCGCTCCCCCCGTGAGCGCGGCCGATCGCGTATGATGTACTATCCCGTCGGTGGTCATACGGGCCCACCCCACCTCGACGGGATAGTACGTCAGATGTCAGAAAGGGGTTAAAAGCCGGAAATGATCTGCCGCGTACAGTATAATCACAGAGTGACAGGTTAGAATAGAATAGTTAGAATAGATATACACACATAGAATGCACATATATATATATACACACGTCAGTGACACACACATATATATATGTAGATAGATAGATAGATAGATAGATAGATAGATAGATAGATAGATAGAAGAACAGCTGGTAATTCATTTGTCGGGTTTGGTAAAATCACTGCAGGAGCCGACAGGATAGAAGAGATGGATTACATACAGTAAATACATACAGAATAGGTAGGTATATAGATGTGTGTGACAAATACAATTAGCATAGTATGTGTGCAAATTACTGGACATGTATTTAACTAATAAAATATTTTGGGGAAAAAAAGGGCGTGGGCTCCCGCATAATTTTTAAAACTTTATAGCCTGGGAAGGGGGTAATACCTATGGAGCTTCCCAGGCTATTAATATAAGCTCACAGATATATACTTAGCCTTTACTAGCTGTTAAAATAGAGGATCCCCCCCAAAAAAGAAAATGACTTGGGGTCCCCCTATAATTAATAACCAGCTGGTTATTAATCATGGGGGGACCCCACGTCATTTTTTTATATGTATATATTTCTATTCTATCTATTCTATTATAACCTGTCAGTGTGATTTTACTGTACACCGCACATGAATTACCGGCTTTTCTATGGACACTGGAGCGCAAAAACAGAGAGCACTCGCATGGTGCGAGTGCTGTGTTTTTTTTCTTGCATCCATTGACTTGCATTGCGAGTCTCGTCCGAGATATGCAGCAATACGCAGCCCGATTTCAGCTGAGAAACAAATCGCAGAAGAGATGTAACCCATTGAATAACCTTGGTTAGAGTGCAATCTGATGGTTTTATCGGACTGCACTCGTCCGTATTTCTCACAAATGGGGATGAGCCCTTAAAGTTACATACAGGACCTGGAGCGTACGGGATCTTGATTTTCTTTTCTTTTTCGATTTTGTTTTGTTGGCAAATCCATCCTGATTTTGGCTGCATGCCTTGTAATGTTTCCTCATTAAATAGTATTTCTTCTGAAAATGGGGTAAAGATACTTAAATTGTTCCCACAAGTGGAAATACAGACAGACGTAGTAATGTGACAAGTGGCGGCACTGATGGGATTTATCCAATAATTCATGTTATGACTATAAACACTTATAAAACCAAATACATCTCACTCAGCTCAACATCTGCACAATCTAGTTTTTACAGACTAAGGCCATGTTCACACTTTGCTTTTTGGTTTGTTTGTTTTTCATAAGGCAAAACCTGCTCTCGTTGCAGTAAAACTGCTGCTTACAAAAAAGCAGGTTTTGCTTCGGGTTTTTGCTGCTTTTTTATTAGGTACATTTGTCCCTTGTGCATGCTGATAAAGTTTAGTGTATAGAAAAAAGTGTTTTGCATAAAATGCAGCAAAACCTGATAGCTGCCTTTTTGCTGCGATGTTGCACTTACTCATTGTTTTCTATGGGTGAAACAACGCTGCAAAAACACTGAAAGAAGCGACATGCTGAAGTTTTCAAAACGCCGCAGTTTTCCAGTTCAGTCAGGTAGAAAACAATGTGTGTGCAGGAGATTTCTGAAATCTCACGGCTTTTGCTGGCGTTGTAAAACGCAGCTTAAGATTTGCATTAAAAAAAATGCAGCAAAACCCAATGTGTGAACCGAGCCTAATGTTACGATATGGTCCACAACTTAGGCTTGATGTATTTCCCATGGTGAGAGGGGATAACAACATTCCCAAAATGTATTAGGCTGGAGTCACACTTGGCGTAAGACAATACGCCATGTATTATACGTCCGTACTACGGCCGTAATACGGAGAAATGTTCCCAAAATATTGATCCGTAGGCAGGGTGTGTCAGCGTATTTTGCGCATGGCATCCTCCGTATGTAATCCGTATGGCATCCGTACTGCGAGATTTTTGTGCAGGCTTGCAAAACCGACATCTAATGGATTTATGTGCTCAAATGTTCGGGAAAACATATATACAGTATATATATATATATGTCATTGAGACACATATATATATATTCTGTATTTATATTTCATTCTGCGCGATATCTGTGAAAAGCCGGTAATTCAATTGCCGGCTTTTCATTTCTCCTTCACAAACCCGACAGGATATGAGACATGGTTACATATAGTAAACTATCTCATATCCCCTTTTTTTTTTGCATATTCCACACTACTAATGTTAGTAGTGTGTATGTGCAAATTTTCAGCGCTGTAGCTGCTGAAATAAAGGGTTAAATGGCGTTAAAAAATTGGCGTGGGCTCCCACGCAATTTTCTCCGCCAGAGTGGTAAAGCCAGTGACTGAGGGCAGATATTAATAGCCAGGAGAGGGTCCATGGTTATTGGCCCCCCCGTGGCTAAAAACATCTGCCCCCAGCCACCCCAGAAAAGGCACATCTGGAAGATGCGCCTATTCTGTCACTTGGCCACTCTCTTCCCACTCCCTGTAGCGGTGGGATATGGGGTAATGAAGGGTTAATGCCACCTTGCTATTGGAAGGTGACATTAAGCCAGATTAATAATGGAGAGGCGTCAATTATGACACCTATCCATTATTAATCCAATTGTTGGAAAGGGTTAAAAAACACACACACACATGATTACAAAGTATTTTAATGAAATAAACACAGCGGTTGTTGTAATAATTTATTGTTCTCTCAATCCATCAGGAACACCCTCGCTTGGAAAAATAATAAACGCACAAGATACATACCTTCTGGTGAACCGTCTCGTCCCACGAAGTAATCCATCTGAAGGGGTTAACTAATATTACAGGCAGGAGCCCTGCTAAATGCAGCGGTGCTCGTGCTTGTAATTCCCCGGCGAATGAATGAAATGTTGGTCATTGACCTACATTTCCTTCAGTCGCGGTGATGCGCCCCCTGGTGGATGTCCTCATATGACCTGGAGCGTGGGAAAAAGTTCCCAGGCTGCAGTTCATGAGAACATCCAGCAGGGGCGCATCACCGCGACTCAATGTAAGTATAGATCACTGCTTTCCTTTCATTACCCGGGGATTACAGGCACAAGCGAGTGGTTTATCGCAGCTCGTGCCTGTAATATTAGTTAACCCCTTCAGATGGATTACCTCGTTGGACGTGATCAGACATCGGAAGGTATGTATCTTGTGCGTTTATTATTTTGCCAAGCGAGGGTCTGCAAATGGATTGAGAGAACAATAAATTATTAAACTAGCCGCTGTGTTTATTTCATTAAAATACTTTTTAATCATGTGTGTGTGTGTTTTTTAACCCTTTCAAACAATTGGATTAATAATGGATAGGTGTCATAATTGACGCCTGTCCATTATTAACCTGGCTTAATGTCACCTTACAATAGCAAGGTGACATTAACCCTTCATTACCCCATATCCCACCGCTACAGGGAGTGGGAAGAGAGTGGCCAAGTGCCAGAATAGGCGCATCTTCCAGATGTGCCTTTTCTGGGGTGGCTGGGGGCAGATGTTTGTAGCCAGGGGGGGCAATAACCATGGACCCTCTCCTGGCTATTAATATCTGCCCTCAGTCACTGGCTTTACCATTCTGGCGGAGAAAATTGCGCGGGAGCCCACGTCAATTTTTTCCGCCATTTAACCCTTTATTTCAGCAGCTACAGCGCTGAAATTTTGCACATACACACTACTAACATTAGTAGTGTGGAATATGCAAAAAAAATGGGGATATGAGATGGTTTACTGTATGTTATCCATGTCTCATATCCTGTCGGGTTTGTGCAGGAGAAATGAAAAGCCGGCAATTGAATTACCGGCTTTTCACTAACACCGCTGCGTATTTCTTGCAAGTCACACTGCAGGTCCGTGTGGAATCCGTATTTTTCTCGCCCCCATAGACTTTCATTGGCGTATTATTTGCGCAATACGCTGACAAACGCAGCATGCTGGGATTTTGTACGGCCGTAGAAAGCCGTATAATACTGAACCGTAATATACGGCTGATAGGAGCAGCCCCATTGAGAATAATTGTGCCGTATGTAATGTGAGTGTTACGGACGTAGTTTCTGCGCTCTTACGTCCGTAAAACACGCATGTGTGACCCCGGCCTTAGAAGTGCTTTACCTCCCTTAGGGCTCGTTCACAGGACTGGATTCTTGGTCCGAGTGCTGCCCATGGAAAAAATTCCAAGTCAAGCGAAATTATGAAAAAAAAACACAATTCCACAATGGTTTTTTGGGTTTAGTGTTTTTGAGTTCATTCTGTTGTAAATACGACCTGAAAATATGACTGTCCATGTCAGTGTGAATATAATGATGCAAAACTTGCATATTGTTTATCTAAATGGTGAAAAAATCCAGAAATTTGTCCCCCAAAAAATAGCTTGAGTCCCCATTTTCCCAAACTCCTAATTTTGAAGTGGTGAATAGACAGGATTGCTTTTGGCGCGGTCACCGGAAGTTTTAGTGATACTATTCTGGAGTACATAGGATGCTTTGATTGTTTCTTAATGGATTTGTTGTGGTGTTGCACAATCACAAACACACAATTCTGCCATTTCAGTTTTTTTATTTTTACAGATCGAGTTCTTTCATTTTATATTTTGATAGGTTATGCTTTTTCTGTGCATGTTGATACCAGATATGTATTTTTTCACATTTCTTTGTCGTTAACTGGGGAAATGGGGGTTATTCAAATGCCTGTTTTTTATTTTTTTCTCATTTTCAAAAACTTTATTTTTTACTTTTTCCATACCAGTATATTTTTTCTATATTATTATGTTGAAAAGAAAAATCCCAACTCTTGCAATTTTTCCTTTGGCTAATGAGATGATCTTTGGCTCCTGATCAGTAGAGCTCACATTACGACCACAGACCACAGATTACACCTAGATGCAGATAACACAGGTTCCACCATTCCCAATAGGTGACGGTAACAGATCACCTTCTCCCCTCTCTGCACAGTGACCTCCGCACAGGTCTAGAAAACTAGAACATAGAAATCGAAGTCTTAGCTTGTCGTTTGCTACCTCCCATTTATCAGCAGTAAATCATCTCTCTAAATGCTGCTAATTGCAGCTTTGATTAGATGGCTACCCTATAATCATGGAAGGAAGATATTTAAAAAAAAAAAATTATAATCGGAATATGGATTTAAAAAATGTGTATCACTATCTAGTTTTAATCACTAAAACTGATATCGTCAATCCATTTCCTTTAAAGTTCTGCACACCGTAAAGGCTCCCGAGTCTGTAAGACGCAAACCACCGGCTTTGTGCGGCCGGAACTTCGGGGACAGATTTCTCTTTATTTACAGTTCTGAATGGGAGATCATCGCCTCCTAGTGGTCACGACTGTTACTGCAGATTTCAGAGAGCAGTAAGACGAAGTGTAGGCAATAGAGCAATTGTCATTTCAATGTCAATTTATAAAATATACATAGACAATCGCTTGTCATTGGGAACACTGTGAAAATCTGTTCAGTTTTGTGTTGCTAAAATTGTAGCTGAAAAAATGCCACAGCCCACTAGTTGTTGGTGAGGCAGAATTCACAGAAGTGGTGACAACTGGACCGTTCTGTCTAACACCACGCTCATACGTTCAGTATTTGGTCAGTTTTTTACCTCAGGATTTGTAAGCCAGAACCAGGAGTGGGTGATAAATCCAGTGGTGACGTGCTTCTATTCTACATTTACTTTGATTGTTTCGCTCCTGGTTTTGGTTTACCGATACTGAGGTAATACTGACCGAATCCTGAATGTGTGCACGTGGCCTTAGACAGAGACAATCACAGCATCAATCATCTCTGGGGCTGCAGACAGGTAGTTAGGTCCTATGACTGGGGCAAGGAGCCACAGTTCTTATCATTGACCCCCTGATGAAGCACAAGGAGATACTTTACAGACGGACCACTCCACTTGGACTACTTGGTGATTATGTTTGTTCCCATCTTGAAGTCCTGTAGTGGCAAGGAAGCAAAGTTCTTACCATTGACTCCCTGATGAAGCACAAGGAGATACTTTACGGACGGACCACTCCACTTGGACTACTTGCTGGTTATGTTTGTTCCCATCTTGAAGTCCTGTAGACATACACTCAATATTGAGAAGATGGGGGAGAATGTTCCATTCCTGTAAGAATATTGAATATGATCTTGGCATCTATTTATCGTCACTTCCTGTGACGGCCATATTGAAGATTTAGGCGACTCGTGGACTGGTGGGTTGTGTTTGACCACCACTAACATTGGATGAACATTGCTATGGTTTTTATCTCTCTGAGCTGTAGAGATATTGGATGCTGGGACATTGCTTGGCACTTTATTCTCCTACTAATGGTAATAAGTAGCTTTCAGTCTGCATATTGGGGGACTTTGATGAGACGACCACGGACATGCATTGGATGCTACAATAATACACCAAATAGCCAGTAACACAAGTGTAGACATGTTCTTATTACTCCTTAGACAATACTCTGGTGAAATCATTCTGGGGCTACTTCTGGGACTTAAGCGATAATATTGGTCAGTGTCATCTAGATGTCTAGCGAGTAGTCAGTATCGCCCTCAATGATTATCAATGATTCCCCCAATTCCTAGGTGTATATTTGGCTGTTTATATCCCCTTAATGACCGCCAATACGTGAGATATAAGAGAACAGCCTCCCCATACAGGGGACAGTCCCGCAGCTGTCGGCTGTCCACTAGAGCTGACAACTTGCTGCATCAGCCATGATCAGTGTTTGCACCGTCCAAATCTGTTTAACCCCTTAGATGCTGCTGTCAATAGTGACTACATCGTTATAAATGGTTAACAGAGTGTGGGGGCTCCCTCTTTATCCCAATTGGTGCCCTCCGATCATGATTGTGTGGTCCTGATGTTTGCCTTGGCAATTCACGACCAAATAGCAGCCTAAGAATCTGATGGCTGTTGTAACCTG